>NC_057720.1:55597352-55705496 GCF_004010195.1 Chiloscyllium plagiosum
CGGGTTTCACCAGTTTCCTCATTTCCCCTCCCCCCACCTTGTCTCAGTCAAATCCATCGAATTCAGCACCGCCTTCCTAACCTGCAATCTTCTTCCCGACCTCTCCGCCCCCACCCCAGTCTGACCTATCACCCTCACCTTGACCTCTTTCCACCTATCACATTTCCGACGCCCCTCCCCCAAGTCCCTCCTCCCTATCTTTTATTTTAGCCTGCTGGACCAACTTTCCTCATTCCTGAAGAAGGGCTAATGCCCGAAACGTCGATTCTCCTGTTCCCTAGATGCTGCCTGACCTGCTGCGCTTTTCCAGCAACACATTTCCATCTCTGATCTCCAGCATCTGCAGACCTCACTTTCTCCTCAAGGACATCATCGAACCAAGCCACAGTGGAGTCCACTGATTGTCTTAGTTCCCAAATCGGATGGGACTCAACGATCCTGTGTGGATTATCGGAAGGTCGATGCCGTTATAAAATTGACTCATATCCAATTCCTAGATTGGAGGACTGTATCGAGAAAGCTGGACAACCCAGTTACATTACCAAGTTTGACTTAATGTGTGGTTACTGGCAGTTACCTTTATCGGAGTCAGTGCAAGAAATTTCTGTGTTTGTAACCCCAAATGGGCTATATCAGTTCAATGTGATGCCCTTTAGAATGAAGAACGCACTTGCCTCATCCCAAAGACTCATGAACAGAGTTGTGGCTGGGTTAACAGACTATGCAATCTGTTTGGACGATGTAGTGATAACATGGTACATTTGGCAGAGCTCTTTGAATGACTATGAGAAGCAAAGCTGGTGATAAACTTGAATAAAACAGAATTTATGAAAACAGAGATGACGTTCTTGGGACATAACATCGGTCATGGAGGTTCAACCCTACGGAATGCAAAGACAAAGGCCATCGAGGAATTTACATGCCTAACCTCAAAGAAAGAGGTGCTTTGATTCTTAGGACTCAGCATATTCTATCGGAAGTTTAGCAGTGTAGTGGCATTGTTAACCGATTTGCTGAAGAAGAACATAAAGTTTTGGTGTTGATGTATAGAACCATGCCAGGAGGCATTCAACCATTTGAAATCCATATTAACCACCAGACCAGTTTTAGCTCCACCAAACTTTTCAAAATCTTTTAAAGTTGGAATTGATGCGAGTGACATTGGAGTTGGAGCTGTACTCAGGAAGATAAGGAAGGAACTGAACTGCCAGTTGGTTACTTTTCGAAGAAGAACAACATCCACCAGAAGAAATACTCCACAGTCGAAAAGGAACTATTGAGTTTGGTACTGGCCTTACAACATTTTAATGTGTACGTCATGAACAATGTGACCTGTCCTACGTGTGACTCAATTGCCACAACAATATGGTTGACTTTTAACTGCCTCTGAGCAATAAATACTGGCCTAACGAGAGATGCCCACATCACATGAGTGAATTAAAATGTAACTAAGAGATCTCACCCTACCATATAACAGCATAGAGATTTCCACTTTGGGTGTAAATTTATTGAAAATCAAACAAGACCTATAGCAAGAGAAAGAGGTGGTCAAGGTCTCTGACATTTGGAGGATTGTTGTGGAACAGGTTCTTGATGACCCAGTATAGATGAGCCTCTTGACTTTGCCGTTAATAGAGGGAATCATTAGGCAATCAATAAGACTGGAGTGAAGGACAGAGGAAACTGTACATATTCTGTCTGATATTATAGTTCCAGCATGTGAGTGGATAGAGTCTTGGGCTGTGTATCAGCCATTGCAGGCAGCTCGATCCAGCCAAACAATCAGTATCTGTCAGATAGGCATTCAGATCTCCACTCCATGAGGGGAGCCATGGATGAAGTCATTAATTGGCTTGGCAAGAGGAGGCTGCAGGACCTTGATCGCTTTAAGTTCCACAACCCTTCAAGGGATGCAGGAGGTGGCATTGTGCACAGCCAGGGAAGAGGAGTGACAGATTGACACTCCAGGACTGTCATCTCCAGATACCCCAGTGGTGTCCTGCTGCACTCCCTCCCCTCTGCCAGTGAGACCAATGCCTCCATCAGCTCAGGCTGAGGATGTTACAACTGCACAGGACTCCCCCATAGACTGGACCCTCTAGACGTTGGACTACCAGAGGACCTTAATCAAAATCACCTGAGGCAAGATGACAATCCAATCAACAGGCTTCTAAAATCTCACCTATAGCTGCCGAGGTGGCACATGATCATAGTGTTAGGACAAGAGAAAGAAAATTTGGAATTATTTTGAAGTGTTTGTGAAAGGATTTGTGAAATTTAAGTACTACTGTTAATTGAAATCTCTCACTTTTTCACACATCTGTCCTCTTAATCTTTCAAATGTTCTGGCTATTCATTGCAAATAATATGAAGAGGCCTTGAAGAATGTAAATACTTTGAGGATTATCAGATGCAGTTTTACAAGGAGATGTATGGCTCTCATTTACTGCTGTTATCTGGGAGGATGATGATCTATAAAAAGTGTAAATTTAAATTATGTGGCTGTGTTTCAGGAGAGACCCAGCCTAGTGTAGACATTCAACAGTTCATTCACACATGTTTAATTTTTGTCAAGTAAGTATTCATAATATGCTAATAAATGAGAATGTGATTCTTAAACATTAAGATCAGATAATCTGAAAACCATGAAAAATTCTGAGAACTTAACAGCAATATTTTAAGCCTCCATCAGGGTTTTGTCTCCTGCTCCAATATGTTCAATTATACACCATTCTGAAGGCTCCAGACAAGTCTGGAAGATTCTGAATGGAATGAGAACAGGTCACCATGACCCTGTGGAATTGATTACAATATTAGAAAGACTTCAAAGTTGTAACATGAATGATCAAGGTCAGTGAAAGCATCTTCAAATACCATATCCTCTTTTGCATAGTGGGTAGCATGCCTGCCTCTCAGCCAGAGGCACCAGGTACAAGTCCTACTCCAGAACTTGATAGACAAAGAAGGTGAACTTAATCCAACACATGCTAATATCTGCATAAGAGTGGGAGAGATTTCTGGTCAGCCATAAGATAGAAAAGTCAACATTTCTACCATCATTATCCATAGATCCAGACAATAACATGTGTAAACACGTGAGTGGCCAGAGCAACTTTGGCTCTGAATGAACTGACACTACTTACCCAACAACCAAACACCACTCAATGCACCACATCTCGAACACTCACTCATAAACAATCTTTAACAATCAGTACTTTTGTGCCTAACATTCAGATGCTCCACTTCACCCATCTATTGCTGCAAGTCTTCCACCCACATGTTAATTATCATATTCTTTCAGCTACAGACATCACTAAAATGCATTGCATCATCTTAAGACTCTTCCCTTTGTCTTTCAACACACTTCACATTAACAGAAGACAACAGCAGAGAACCAATGTAGGACAGGCAGGCTTAAATTTCCTGAGAATCTTGGAGAAGATAGTGCTGTGAATGATGGAGACATTAGTATCGCAAGTAACACAATTGAGTAACACAACTGCAGTCAATGCCACTGTGAAAATACACTGTGAAAGTTATTAAAAGTTAATGTGCATTTGGAAAGGCAAATCCGGATTAGGGATAGTCAACATGTCTTTGTGCGTGGGAAACTGTGTCTCAATAACTTGATTGAGTTTTTTGAAGAGGTGATACAGAAGATTGATGAAGGCACAGCAGTGTCTATATGGACTTCAACAAAACATTTGACCATGTTAAGTACAGTTAGATCACATGAGATCCAGTGGGATCTAGCCAAATGGATACAAAATTGGCTTGAAGGTAAGAAACAGAGAGTGGCGGTGGAGGGTTGTTTTTGGATTAGAGGCCTGTGACCAGTGGTGTGCCACAAGGATCAGTGCTGAGTCCACTGCCTTTCATTACTTATGTAAATGATTTGGATGTGAATTTCGAAAGTATGGTTAGTAAGTTTGCAGATGAAACCAAAATAGGTGGTATTTTGGACAGTGAGGATGATTATCTCAGAGGACTTTGATCAGATGGGTCAAAGGGTTGAGGTGTGGTAGATGGAGTTTAATTTAGATAAATGTGAGGTGTTGCATTTTGGTAAAGCAAATCAGAGCAGGACTTATACAGTTAATGGTAGGGGCCTGGGGAGTATTGCCGAACAAAGAGACGTAAGGTGCAGGTGCATAGTTCCTTGAAAGTGGAGTTGCAGTAGGCAGGGTAGTGAAGAAGGCATTTGGCATGCTTGCCTTCACTGGTCATAACATTAAATAAATGAGTTGGGATGTCATTTTGCGGCTGTACAGTACATTGGGTGAACCCAATTTTAGAATACTGCATATAATTCTGGTCACCATTCTGTAGGAAGAATATTATTAAACTTGAGAGGATGCAGAAAATATTTAGAAGGATGGTGCCAGGAATGAATAGTTTCAGCTATAAGGAGAGACTGAATAGGCTAGAGCTATTTTCCTTGGAGCATTGGAGGCTAAGGAATGGCCTTAAAGAGGTATATAAAATCATGAGGGGAATGGATAGGTGAACAGCCAAGGTCTTTTTCCCTGGGTAGGCGAGTTTAAAACAAGAGAATGTAGGTTTAAGGTGACAGGGAAAAGTATTAAAAAGGACCTGAGGGGTAACATTTTCACACAGAGCACGATGTACATATGGAATGAGCTGCCAGAGGAAGTGATGGAGAAGAGTACAATTACAACATTTAAGGGACATCTGGATGGGTATAGGAATAGGAAGGATTTAGACAGAAATGGGCCAAATGCTGGCAAATGGGACTAGGTCAGAATGGAATGTTTGGTCAGCGTGATGGGTTGGACCAAAGAGTCTGTTTCCATGCTGTATGACTCTGACTCTAAGTCCCCTTTCAATCTCTTGCAGGGTTTCTATTAACTTCCTGATGCAATAATATACATTGAACTGCAAGATGTTGGTAACATTCCTGGCTTTGCCTTCTGAGGGAACATGGTTCTCTTGAACATTGGCAGCAGGATCTCAACCTGTGGCACAGGTCGAGTTAGACAAATCATACAGTACAGTAACAATCTGCCTTGTGAACTGTAGCCATCTGAGAGACACCTATCTTGGTTCAGGTGGACGCAGGAGAATGCTCAGGAAATAGTACATTTGGCCTCTATTTAGAACTCTCATACCATGCACAGTCTGTGCTGCCTATTTATATTTCCTTGTCATGCCATAGCCCAAGCAGGCAATAACTAGAGCCCTAAGGTTCTACAAAGTTTCCTGCTGACAGGTGCTCAAATTACATGCAACTGCTTGCAAAAGTTCAGCACCTTTCCCTTCTGACTCCAATAGCTTTCCAGAACTTCTCCAGCAACAGTACATCCATTAGCTTTGCAGCAATGAGAGAAAGTCAGAAACCCATTTTAGGGTTCCATGGTGATGCTATTATATAGCATTAGTGCAGGAAACATCATACTATTAAAAATATGTTTAATTGTGAGTAGAAGGAGGTGTTATTGTGTTTGCAAGTTTGCAAATAGCAGGCTAAGTATCAAAGCAACATTAGGAGCAATGTGTTATGACACTACACATTCTAGCTTCTTTCGAATACGGTGCTTCATGCAGGCGATGGCAGAAGTGGCTGAATAGAGAATGGTTGATATTCTCAAGACTGCAGGCACACCTGGCACTGATGATAGTGCCAAAGTTGTGCAGTCAAGTCTTTTTGAATATAAAGAAAGGTTTTGCTGCTTCAGTACTTATTATAAAATTCTGTTTGTTTACACTTACAGATGAAGGCTGTAAATGCTTGCTACTTCCTCCCTGCACCCCGACCTTGCAGATAGTTGATAAGAATCAACCACCAGCCCCTTGACATCTGCTGGAGCCCTTCACTCAGGCCTCTCCTGAGCAACTAATAACTGTTTTTCTACCGCAGAGCAGGAAACCCCTTCGTGATTATGCAACTGCTTCTTCATCCCTACCTGAATTGCAACAAGAAGGCTCACAATTAAACAATCCTGCTTTTATTTCAGTGCCAGAAGTCACTTATTATTTGACAGCGGAATATGCTATTCCAAAGGGGAGAAAAAAGTTGAAAACCTGTAAAACTTAGAAATAAACATACTGGTTGTACTGGACCCACATCTTCAAGTACATGAGATGTGCTAGGCCTGTATATGTGCATTTTTACTGCTTATTCAATGTCTAGAAACCTTGAATTAAGCTGCAATTGGAGCATTATGTTCAATTCTGGGCACTACAACTCAATTATGATATCAAGGCTGTCGAAGATTTGCAGGAAGACTTATTAGAATAGGACAAGAATTTAGAACTTCATTGTAGAGGGACCCTGGATTGTTCTGCCAAGGGCAAATCATGTAGGTTTTGATACACTAAATAAGGAGCTACTGTTTAAAGAACAACAATGCTTAGGCAGCTATCAAAATAAGGAAAATTTGCTTTATGTAGCAAGTTGTGACTTGGAATGCACTGCCTAATAGGATAAGTTACAGTGCTGAAAGAGACCATTCAGCCCGTGATATCTGCTGAATAAACTAGCTACGCATTCTAATTCCACTTACCAGCACTTCATTTGCAATCTTGCAGGTTACAGCACTTCAAGTACATATCCAGGTTCTCTTTTAAAAAGTTGAGGATTTCCACTTTAATCATCACAATGGACAGCAAATTCCAGAAGTATATCATTCTCGGTGAAAAAAAACTTTCTCTCAGGTCATTTTAAACCTTCTATCAAACACATTAAATCTGTGCCACCTGATAATTAACTGCTCTGCTAAAGAAAACAGGTCTTCTCTGTTCACTCCTTTGAAATCCCTTATTTTGTACACCTCGATAAGTTACCCCTCAGCCTCCCATGCCGAAAGAACCAATCATAGCCTATCCAAATCTTTCTTCAGCTACAACTTTCAAGCTCTGGCAACGTTCTCATAAATCTCCTCTCCATAATCAGTTATGTCCTTCTGTAATGTGATGACTGGACCTGTACACACTAGTGCCTTATACAGTTCCAGCATTACCTCTCTATTCTTGCATTCAATCCACCACCCAATGAAGGAAAGCATCCCATGTGCCTTCTTTATCACCTCATCTATCTATCCCACCAGTTTCAGGGACCTGAAATGTGTATCACTTTGTCTATTCCTCTCAATACTCTCCTATTTACAGTGTATTTCCTTGTTTTGTTTGGCTTCTCAAAATGCATAACCTCTAACTTCTCCAGATTGAATTCGATTTGCCAATTATTCATCCACTCAACCAAGCCATTGAAATCATTCTGAAGTCAACTGCCAACCTCAAAAAAAATGATCATTACCCTTTATTTCCTGTCACTGTGCTAATTTTGGAATTAACTTGCCACATTCACCCAGGACTTAATTGTTCTGACCCATCTGCCATGTGGGAGCTAGTCAAATGCCTTATAATAATCCACGGACACAGCATTCACTCTATTACCTTCAAACTTTCTCAAACAATTCCAGTAGGTTAGTAACTTTCCCTAACAAAATCATGATGACGATCCCTGATTAATCCTTGATTAATTTTCAAGTAATAGTCAGTCTGGCCAGCCAATAATTAATTGAGGAGAAAGTGAGGTCTGCAGATGCTGGAGATCAAAGTTGAAACTTTATTGCTGGAACAGCACAGCAGGTCAGGCAGCATCCAGGGAACAGGAGATTCGACGTTTCGGGCACAGGCCCTTCTTCAGGAATGAGCAGATGAGGAATGAGGAATGAGCAATAATTAATTGGCCCATTCTTAAATCTTTTGAATAATTGTACAATGTAGAATACCTACAGTATGTATACAGGCCATTTGGCCCAACAAGTCCACACCGACACTCTGAAGAGAAACCCACCAGATCCATTTCCCTACCTTATTACTCTGCATTTACCACTGACTAATATATCTAAACTACACATCCCTGAACACTATGGGCAATTTAGCATGGTCAATTCACCTAATCTGCACATCTTTGGATTGTGGAAGGAAACCAGAGCACCCAGAGGAAACCCATGCAGACTCCGGAAGAATGTGCAAACTCCACACAGACAGTCACCAGAGACTGGAATCAAACGGCAGCTCCCTGGTGCTGTGAGGCAGCAGTGCTACCCACTGAGCTACTGTGCAGATCTCCAAATCTTTGCTACCCCATCTGTTCATAGTAAGGATTGAAAAATTATCCTGAGAGTCACTATTCCTCCCTGGCATCCTTTAACAGCTGAGGATTCAATTTATAAGGTGTTGGTGATTTATTCACTTCAAGGAGATGGACCCACCTAGTACTTATTTCCCTTATCATCTTTATGTCATAAAATGTTTTACTCATCTTGAACTAGAAAGTCTGCACCATCCCTCTCCTTTTTGAAGGGATAGAGAAAATACTGTCAAGAATCTTTCCCACATCTTTTGTTTCAATGCACAAGTTACCATATGCACCTGAAAGACCCAACCCTTTACTTCGTCATCTGCTTGTTCTTAATGTATTGAGAACATCAATGGATGTGGAGATAGTGTGGGAAAGTGGCAATAAATAGTTGCCACTTGAATGAGCTGTGATCTAATTGAATGGTGGAGCAGGATTGGTGGGCTGGATAGCTTAATTCTCTTCCTAGTTTCCTGCAATATTTAATACTGCAGTTAGAGTAAGACTTTTTTTTGTATTCATTTTTGGGATTTGTGCATTGCTGGTAAAGCCAGCATTTATTGTCTTCCCCAAGTGCATTTAGGAAGACAGTGATTAGCTAACGCATTGAATGACTGCAAATTATTGCATTATGTGCAATCACTGTGTCATTGGTAAGTGAATTGCAGGATTTCAAAGGACAAAATATTTCCAAGTCAAGGATGGTGCGAAACACTTTAAGTGGTACTATTTCCTTAACCTGTTTACTTGTTTTCTCTGTGGTGGAGACTTTGTGTTTGGAAGGATTTTTAAAATTCATTCATGGAATGTGTGCACCACTGGCTAGGCCAACATTTATTCTCCATCGTGAATTGTCCAGAGAGCAGTTAAGAGTCAATTGCATTGCTTTGGGTCTGGAGTTATATGTAAGCCAGACCAGGTATGGATGGCAAAAACAGAAGTTACTGGAAATGCTCAGCAAGTCTGGCAGCAACAAGAAGAGAAATCAAGGTTAATGTTTTGGGTCCAGTGACCCTTCCTTAGAGCTGATGGTAGCTAGGAAACTGTCAGTTTATATGTCGGGGAAGGGGTTAAGGAGTAAACGATAGGTAGGGATAGAGCTCAAAGAGACAGAAGAATAGTTGGACTGACAAAGGAGTCGATAACGATCTGGCTGGGAGGGCGAATAGCTGTTAATGAAGACTGGCAGTGGCTAACAATTGGTAATAGCAGACTATGTGATGACAAGGCCTAGTGTGGGTGGTAGGGGTCTAGGACATGGGGGAGTTCAGGCCCTAAAATTATTGAACTCGATATTGAGACCAGAGGGCTGTCGGGTTCCCAAACAGAAAATGAGGTGTTATTCTCCCAGCTTGCACTGACATTCCCTGCAGCAAGACTGAGACAGAGATGTTGGCCAGGAAACAGGATTGTGTGTTAAAGTGACAGGCAACTAGAAGCTCAAGATCTTTTTTGCAAGCAGGCCATAGATGTTCTGCAAAGTGGTCACCCAGTCTACGCTTCATTTCCCCAATGTAAAGAAGACCACATTGAGAGCAGAGAATGCAGTAGACGAGGTTGTGAGAAGTACAGGTGAAGTGCTACTTCACCTGGAAGGTATTTTTGAGCCCTTGGATACTGAGGAGACAGAAGATAAGTGTTACACCTTTGGCGGTTGCTGGGGAAGGTGCCATGGTGCGGTGGTGGGGTGTTGAGAGTGAAGGAAGAGTGTACCAATGTGTTCCAGAGGAATGGTCTCTGTGGAAGCCAGAAAAGTAGGGGAAGGGAATATGTGTCTGCTGGTGGCATCTCGTGGGAGGTAGTGAAAATGGCAGCTGATGATCTTATGTTTGTAGATGCTGATGGGATGGTAAGTAAATACAAGAGGAACCCTATCGCTGTTGCGGGAGAGAAGAGAGGGGATGAGGGCAGAACTGCGGGAGATGGGTCAGACCTGGTTGAGGGCTGTGTTGACAACAGTGCTGGGGAATCCTTGGGTTGAAGATGGTGGACATTTCAGAGGCTCTCTTGCTGAAGTTGGCCTGATTAGGATGGAAATGGAGGAATGGGAGAATGGAATGGAATCTTTATAGGGAACCGGGTGCGAGGATGTGAGTCCAGGTAGGTGTGGGAGTCGGTGGGCTAATATTGGATATTAGTGGCCAGTCTAAACCCAGAAATGGAAACAGAGATGTCAAGAAAGGGAAGGGAGGAATCAGTGAAAATTGGAAACGAAATCGATTAACTTTTCTAATTCCGGACAAGAGAGGGAAGCAGCACCAATGATATTATCAGTATATCAGAGAGGAGCTGTGGATGAGGCCAGAATAGGACTGGTTGAAAGTGTGGACTGCTAGAGATTAGAATCAAGAGTATGGAGCTGGCAGGCAGCATCCGAGGAGCAGGAGAATCGACGTTTCGGGCAAAAGCCCTTCATCAGAATAGGACTGGAACAAGGAATGTACCCCACGCACCCCATGAAGAGATAGGCATAACTGGGGCTCATGTGAGTACCCATGGCCAACCCTCTGACCTGGAGAAAATGGGAGGAGTTAAAAGAGAAGTTGTTGATGGTGGTATGTGGGGATTGGTCAGGTATTTGCTCCAAGAAAAGGCTGAGAGATCTGAGACCATCCAAGTAGGAGATGGACGTGTAAAGGGATTGCACATCCATGGTAAAGAGGAGGCGACTGGAGCCTACAAACTGGAAATTCTGAAACTGCCATAAAGCGTCAGAGGAAGCATGGACATATACGGGCAGAGATTGGACTAGTGGAGAAAAGACTGAGTCAAGGTAGGAAGAGATGACTTCTGTGGGCCAGGAGCAGGCTATAACAATGGGTCTACCTGGGCACTTAAGGATGGCAGTTCCCTTCTCTGAGGGATATGAGTGAACCAGATGAGTTTTTCCAATAATCGACAATCGATTTGTGGCCATTATTGGACTCTTAATTCCAAATTTTCATTGAATTCAAATTCCACCATCCGGTAGATTCAAATTGGATCTCCAAAACATTACCTGAGTCTCTGAATTAACCATTCAGCGATAATGCTATTAGGTGGTCACATATGACTGCAAGGTGCTGTCAAAGAGTTGTGTCAAGTGATATTGTGCATGTTATAGGTAGTACACCCCACAGCAGTGGTGCGCAGTTTATGGTGGGAATAAATGTCTAAAGTGGTGGATTGGCGGGGGAAAGACAATCAAACAAGCTGCTTTGTTTTGGATGGTTGAGCTTCTAAACTTTAGTTGGAGCTGCACTCGCCAGGCAATTGGAGAGTATTCCATTACACTCCTGACTTGTGCCTTGTAATAATGGATAGACTTTGAGGAATTAGCAGAAGATTTACTCACTACAGAATTCACAGCTTTTGATCTACTCTTATAACTGCAGTATTTACGGTCCAGTTGAATTTCTGGTCAATACTGATTCCCAGAATGTCAGTGATGGGCAATGAAGTGATGGATGTTGTTGGATATCAATGAGAGGTTGTTAAGATTCTCTCCTGTTGAAAATGATCATTTCTTGGCACAAACATTACTCATGGGATGAATGGATTGCAAACTACATAAAAAAGCAGAAATATACAATAACATAAAAAATTGTCTCAAAGAGTTATTTTAAAAAACAAGGGAAGAACAATAAACAAAACAAAAGAAAATGATGGCAATCATAAGTGCCTAAATGTGAATATGTGAAGAAAATAGTTTGATTGTAAATAAAAATACGGACAGATTAAATGGTAAATAACAGGTAAAATCTAAACAGTATAACAATACATACAACTGTCTGTCACCTTCAACCAGGTGAAAGATGTAACTTGCTGTATTTAATCAGTAATGTGGATGTGAGTTATTACATTTGGTTATGGCTCACAATTATACTTTACACTTGGCTTTTATCACCACTGTTTAATAGACCCTGGCTAAGGAACTACTGTTTGTTGAGGCATGAACAGAGGATTTGGTTTCTCATATAACCGCCACAAGCTCTTCATCACCCAGCAGAAACCTAGTCAGCCTCGATTTGTTTTCTCCTTTGATGCTGTTTGCATGCTTAACACCAAGTGCAAAGTACATAATTCAACAGCTACAAACAAACAGTGCAAAAATAGAACGGCACTGTGCATTGATTAAACTTGCTGCTGAAGTTTTCATAAGATAAAATTGCACATAAAGAATAAACCCTAAGTCATCCAAGCTTCTGTATAAAACTGAACAAAGCAAGTAAAAATCTGAACTTAGTGCTAAATGCACTTGTGTGGAAACGGAACATTTTACTGCTTCCTCCTGAGCACAGGTCTCAGCATATGTTTAAAAAAAACAGCCTTGCTAACAGCTTACAGAATTCAGCTGAAATAACTTTCCTTCCTTCCTGTTCTGCTCTGTTCTTTAAGAGAACAAGTTAATATTAGATCGTGGCTTGTATATCATCAACTGTGTAAACAAACTATTTAATTTTGCTAATTTTTTTCTCTTGTTTACTTGGAAGCATCAACTCCAGTTTAGCCATTCGTTAGAGTCCAGTATCTCATCCAAATGGTCTTTATATGAGAAGGTGAACAATAGGATAATTTTAATGTTGGCTAATGTTGTGAAGCATGTGGTATTGATCCAGCCACCCACCACGCATCTCTCCAATTCATCATTTCCACCACAGTAATGCTGTTCAGAAATATTGCCATCTGCTGCTGATTTAACTGCCTTTCATTCACTCACCATTGCAATTGTCTTTTCCTAACCTTAACCTATTACTTCCTACCTACTCTCATGAACTGCCTGTGAACACTGCTTCAAAGCTAGTCACATACCTGTAAAAATCAGCCACACAGGAATAAGTACAGGGGCCACAATTATTCCCTATATATTAATGACTTGGATGAGGCAAGTTAATATACCAAAGCCCAGTTTGTGGATGACACAAAACTGGGTGAGAAGACAAGTGTCTGACACAAAGAGGCTAAGTGAGAGGTCAAAAACTTGGCAGACGGAATAAAATGTGAGTTATGCATTTTGGCAGGAAGAATAGAGAAGCCAAATATTATTTAGATGGAGAAAGACTGCAGAAAACTATAGAACAGAGGGATGTGGGAGACATCGTCAATAAATCGCAAAAAGCTAGTATCCAAGTTCAGCAGGTGATAGGGAAGGCAAACAGGAGGTTGGACCGAAGGGTCTGTTTCCATGCTGTACATCTCTATGACTCTATGACTCTTTTATGTTGAAGGGAATAGAGTATCAAAGTAGGAAAAACTTGATAAAGTTATACAAGGCGAAAATGAGGACTGCAGATGCTGGAGACTAGAGTCGAGAGAGAGTGGTGCTGACAAAAGCCTTTCATCAGGAATGAGGCTTGGAGCCTCGGGGGTGGAGGATAAATGGGAGGGGGTGGAACTGGGGGAAAGGTAGCTGAGAGTGCGATAGGTGGATGAAGGTGGGGATAATGGTGATAGGTCAAAGGGGAGAGTGGAGCGGATAGGTGGGACGTTAGATGGACAGTTAGATTACATTACATTACAGTGTGGAAACAGGCCCTTCGGCCCAACAAGTCCACACCGACTCGCCACCCACCCATACCCCTACATTTACCTCTTACCTAACACTACGGGCAATTTAGCATGGCCAATTCACCTGACCTGCACAACTTTGGACTGTGGGAGGAAACCAGAGCACCAGGGGGAAACCCACACAGACATGGGGAGAACGTGCAAACTCCACACAGTCAGTCGCCTGAGGCGGGAATTGAACCCGGGTCTCTGGCGCTGTGAGGCAGCAGTGCTAACTGCTGTGCCACCGTTAGGACAGGTCATGGCGATGGCGCTGAGCTGGAAGGTTGAAACTGGGATAAGGTGGGGGGAGGGGAAATGATGAAACTGGTGAAATCCACATTGATGTCATGGGAGTTGGAGGGTCCCGATGCTGAAGATGAGGCGTTCTTCCTCCAGGCGTCGGGTAGTTAGGGAGTGGTGTTGGAGGAGGCCCAGGACCTGTATGTCCTTGGTGGAGTGGGAGGAGGAGTTGAAGTGTTCAGCCAGGGGCGGTGGGGTTGGTTGGTGCGGGTGTCCCGGAGATGTTGTCTGAAGTGCTGTGCAAGTAGGCGTCCTGTCTCTCCAATGTAGAGGAGACCACATCGGCAGCAATGGATACAGTAAATGACGCGTGGAAGTGCAGGTGAAACTTTGATGGATGTGGAAGGATCCTTTGTGGTCTTGGACAGAGGTAATGGGGGAAGATTTGGGTGAAAGACGCGTAGACCTGACTAGGGAGTCGTGGAAGGAATAGCCATTACAGAAAGTGGATATGGGTGGGGAGGGAAATCTATCTCTGGTGGTGGGATCCGTTTGTAGATGGCGGAAATGGCGGAGGATGATGTGACGTACATGGAGATTAGTCGGGTGGAAGGTGAGGACTGGGAGGGTTCTGTCCTTGTTGCGGTTGGATTTCACCAGTTTCCTCATTTCCGCTCCCCCCACCTTATCCCAGTTCCAACCTTCCAACTTGGCACCACCCTCATGACCTGTCCTACCTGTCCATCTTCCTTCCCACCTATCCGCTCCACCCTCCCCTCCGGCCTATCACCATTACCCCCACCTCAAACCACTTATCACACTCTCAGCTACCTTCCCCCAGCCCCACCCCCCTCCATTAACTCTCCACCCCTGAGACTCCCAGCCTCATTCCTAATGAAGGGCTTTTGCCCGAAATGTCAATTTTCCTGCTCCTTGGATACGGCTTGACCTGCTGTGCTTTTCCAGCACCACACTTTCGACTCTAAAGTTATACAAGACCCTGTCATACCACAGCTGGAATACTATGAATAGTTTTGAGTCACCTATCTAAGGAATGACATACTAGCAATTGAGACAGTCCAGAGAAGGTTGACTAGGTTTGATAACAAGTTTGGAGGGATTGTCTTATGAGGGGACGGTGAGTAAGTTGAGTCTTTACACATTGGTATTTAGGAAAATGAGATGTGATCTCATTAAAACGTATAAGACTCTTAGGCTACTTGGTAGATTGAATGATGGGATGAGGGAAAAGATTGATTACCCCATGTGGAGAATTTAGGACCTCAGGAGATATTCCCAGAATTAAGGGTCATACTTTTAAGACAGAGATCAGGAGGAATGTCTTCTCTCAAAGGGCAGTGAATCTGTGAATTCTTTACTGCAGTGGGTTGTTGAATCTATGTGGTTAAATATATTCAAGGCTGAGATAGACAGATTTTTAATCAGTAAGGGAATCAAGGGTTATGGCGAAAAGGCAGGAAAGTGAAGTTGAGGATTATCAGATCAACCATGATCTCATCGAATAGAAGAACAAAATCAATAGGCTGAATGATCTATGTCTCCTCTTATGTTCTGTCATCTTATAGTATTCAAAGTAATTTCAGTCTGCGAACCAGCACAATAGGCTGATGGCACTTTACCCAATATCTGAACGAAGTGTAAATGATCCTACTGACTGATAGTGTTACTTGAGAGTGGGAATCCTGCCGATCTTTTATTACTTTTCTATCTTTGGAATGCTGAGCCCAGTTACCTGCACTCTCATTTAGATCAGGTAATTTTCACATACAGAAGTAAAAGCTCTATTATCTTCACACTTTGAAGAGAATGTGCACATTTCATATTTTTCTATGTGCAAGGTCTTTCTGCAAATTCAATATCTCTCCAAATTAATCAATTAACTTGGATTATGACTGACAACTTTTGATAACCTAGCTATGTAAAAATGTCAATATTTGTTGCCAATGTGCAATTGTAAACTATAGATGTCTGCAACTACTATGTTGTATATTATAAATGTATGTTATAATTCTATACATTGTACCTTACAAATTTGAAAACAATTTATATCCTCTCCATCCCTCCATTCATATCTAAAAAATGGAACCAGAATCATTTGCAAAACTGAAGCATTTACTTAACACTGTATGCCAATTCCAAATTTGGGGAATTTGTAACTCAGAACACCACAATACATAAACATGGGCCTTATCAGTAGGTCAAAATTTGAGTGACCTGATATCACAGATTATGCCCCCAGACTTGCACTTTCAAACATTATTTTTGTCTTTGCCTGCATTCTCCAAATGCCTATCTCATCTATAGATAATGGTCATCACAAGTGGATCTGAGTAATCCACAGGTTGTTAAAGGGATATGTAACTGCTCTCAAGTAAAGGACTGTTTTGGTTGTATTGCATGTGTTTTTTTGTTACTTAGACAACTGGGAAGTTGAGATGTCATGTCTGGTCCAGCCTCTTGCTCCAAAAGCTTTGAAAGAGTTGATTTATTGGACAGTGTATTGCTGAAGGTGAACTTGGATTTGGATGTGATAAATATCTGATGCTAGTTTTTTCTCCCATTTGTTGAAGAGACAAAAGAAAAAACAAACTTATGTAGGAACAGGAATAGGTTATTCATCTGTTGACTATTCTCAAGCATTCTAACATATTATTGCTGATGTGTTCCTTAGTCTTATTTACCCATAATCAAAAAGAAGCTGAGATTCAATAATATTGGCTACAGAAGGTTTCAGGGATGGAATTAGAGATTAACATAATTCCAGGCACAATGGTACTTGTGTCACAGAGATATAGAAAGTAGAATGGGTCTAGATGGTGAATGCCCAACTTTATTATCAAGTAAAGTATCAAAGAGTCTAATTGCTTTCCAATTGCTGCACATGTTAAACACTTTGAGCTGATTCCTTCTGTTGTAACATCAAACAAAAAGAATGGGTCAGCATAATCTCTTCCTCAATGAACAACAGAGGATGAAAATAAAAGTTACTTGTGAAAAAAGAAAGTACAGGCAGCATCTGAGGAGCAGGAGAATCGACGTTTTGAGCATAAGCTCTTCAACAGGAATGAGGGGGGGCCCAAGGGGACTGAGAGATAAATGGGAGGGGGGTGGGGCTGGGGTAAGGTAGATGGGAATGCGATAGGTAGATGAAGGTAGGGGTGAAGGTGATAGGTCGGAGAGGACGGTGGAGCGGATAGGTGGGAAGTAAGATGGACAGGTAGGACAATTTAAGAGGGCAGTGCCAATTGGAAGGTTGGATCTGGAATAAGGTGTGGGAGGAGAAATGAGGAAACTGGTGAAATCCATTTTGATTCCGTGTGGTTGGAGGGTTCCAAGGCGGAAGATGAGGCGTTCTTCCTCCAGGCGTCAGGTGGCTAGAGTTTGGCTGCGGAGGAGGCCCAGGACTTGCATATCCTTGGCGGAGTGGGAGAGGGAGCGGCCACAGGGAAGTGGGGCTGTTTAGTGCATGTATCTCAGAAATGTTCTCTGAAATGTTCTGCAAGTTGATATCCTGTCTCCCCAATGTAGAGGAGACCATATTGAGAGCAATGGACACAGTAGATGACTGTGGAAGTACAGGTAAATCTGTCGGATGTGGAAGGATCCTCCATGGCCTTGGATGAAGATGAGGGGGGGAGGTATGGGTGCAGGATTTGCACTTCTTGAGCTGGCAGAGGTACGTGGAACAGTCCATTTTCTGCAGATACACCGGCACATAATCGACTACATCAATTACTACATCAATCAGCGCCACCTTGTGCTCCCGTGAGGAGGTTGAACAGTTCATCAACTTCACAAACACCTTCCACCCCAACCTCAAGTTCACCTGGACCATCTCGGACACCTCCATCCCCTTCCTGGACTTCTCCATCTTCATTTCCGGCGACCAACTCAACACGGACATCTACTACAAAGCCACCCACTCCCACAGCTACCTTTACTGCACCACTTCTCACCCTGCCTCCTGTAAAAACGCTATCCCATATTTCTAATTCCTCTGCCTCCACCGCATCTGCTCCCAGGTGGACCAGAAGAATGTGGTCTCCTCTTCACTGGGAAGACAGGACGTCAACTTGCGGAACATTTCAAAGAACATCTCTGGGACACATGCACTAAACAATCCTACCGCTCTGTGGCTGAGTACTTTAACACCCCCTCCCACTCTGCCAAGGATATGCAAGTCCTGGACCTCCTCCACCGCCAAACTCTAGTCACCCGACGTCTGGAAGAAGAAAGCCTCATTTTCCACCTTGGGAGCCTCCAACCACATGGGATCAATGTGGATTTCACCAGTTTCCTCATTTCACCTCTCCCACCTTTTCCCAGAGCTAACCTTCCAACTTGGTATCACTCTCCTTAGCTGTCCTACCTGTCCATCTTTCTTCCTACCTATCCACTACACCCTCCTCTCCGATCTATCACCCTCATCCCTGCCTTCAACCATCTTTTGCATTCCCAACTACCGTACCCCAGCCCCACCCCCTCCCTTTATCTCTCAGTCCCCTTGGGCCACTCCTCATTCCTGATGAAGAGCTTATGCTTGAAACTTCGACTGTTCTGGTCCTCGGATGCTGCCTGACCAGCTGTGTTTTTCCAGCACCACACTCTTTGACTCAGATCTCCAGTATCTGCAGTGGTCACTTTCTCCTCATAAAAGAAGGTTTACACGGTTTTACTCACATGAAGCAAGATATGACCCATCAGCACCTCTCTTCAGGTATATGGTATAGTTGGTGATAAATCCTTGTTGTTCTTCAAGAGAAATTTCTCCCCATTTTAAAAGTACTTGCTGTCCAGCAAGTTTCAACACGGAAACATTTGGTCCTGTTGTAGGTTCTGAAAACAGAAATATCAAAATTTCTATGCAGTAAATGTAGGGAGATCTCAGCGTGGAGTGGAAATACATATCACTCATACCTAATAGCCCCAGAAGGCCACAGCTGATTGCATTGAGTAAGGGGGAAACATCATAGATGAGGGGCAAGAATTGTGCAAACAACCAGAAGATAGGGAAAACCAGATGAGATCATAAATGTCTGGATTAGTGGTGCTGGAAGAGCACAGCAATTCAGGCAGCATCTGAGGACAGGCAAAATCGACGTTTCGGGCAAAAGCCCTTCATCAGGAATAAAAAGGGCTTTTGCCCGAAACGTCGATTTTGCCTGTCCTCGGATGCTGCCTGAATTGCTATGCTCTTCCAGCACCACTAATCCAGAATCTGGTTTCCAGCATCTGCAGTCATTGTTTTTACCTCGAGATCATAAATGTGGCCAGCAAGTTTAAGAGATGGACAATAAATAGAGAGAGGGATAGAGAGAGAGATCCTTGGTTTGAAGGAGAAATGAGATTGGCCAACAACTACAGAAGACTTATTTGAGACACCAGGATGGATATTCAAAGTTCTCCTTACCCATACGCAATGCTATAAACTGCATATAACTTCTGATTCTGCTGATTACAGCTCAATTAACATTTAGAACTTCTGAGGCATGGGAAACTTTGATTTTTAATTTATATTGCATCCAAATGACAGAAACAAAATGTCACCTGAGTCTTATAATCAAAGACCTACTTTTCCAGAGAGTCTGCATAGTTAAAACAGAAACAAGCATACAAACAGTAGGTTGGGATCTGGTTTCGCAGATCCGTTGATTTATTTCTTTACTGTCTATTGTTGCAAATGGTAGTTTGGTGTTAAGATTACCCATTCTATATCCCATCATTATTTATACTCAGTATGTTGTACCTGTTTAATATAATAGAGACAGAAGTAGATCATTTAGCTCTTTGGGCCTCTTTCACTACTGATCAGTACGATTACAGCTGATCTATGACTGAACTCCATATATCTGGCTTTGCCTCCTTTTTTTACTATCTATCAAAAAATCTATCAATCTCAAATTCAAAATTTATAATTGATCGAGAATAACTTGCCTTTTAGGTAAGAGTTCCAAAGCTTTACTAACCTTTGACTTTAGAAGTGCTTCTAACTTCTCTTCTGAAGGTCTGGCTCTAATTTGCAGTCTAAGGCCACAATCCTACTCCCTCTAACAGTGCAAGTAAGCTTTTTCTATCTACCCTGTCTGTCATCCTTAATTAAGTCTCATCATAACCTCCTAAATTCCAGGAAATACAACCCTCATTTAAATGATATCTTCTTGTAATTTAACATTATGAGTCCAGATAATATCTACATTGCACAGCCTCCTCAGTCAACACATCTATTCCACGTATGACCATTCATAGTCTACAAGTACGGTATAACTAAGGCTTTCAATAAAGGAGTCATGACTTCTACTAGTTTAATTTTGTTTGTCTGGATATAAAAGTCAACATTCCATTTGAATTGTTTTCTGCAATTATAGAGTCAGAGTCGTAGAGATGTACAGTGCGGAAACAGACCCTTCGGTCCAACTCTTCCATGCCAACTAGATACCCAAACCTAATCTACTCCCCTTTGCCAGCACTTGGCCCATATCCCTTTAAACCCTTCCTATTCATATACCCATCCAGATGCCTTTTAAATATTGCAATTGTGCCAGCCTCCACCACTTCCTCTGGCAGCTCATTCCATACACACATCACCCTCTGTGTGAAAATGTTGCCCCTTAGGTCCCTTTTATAGCTGTCCCCTCTCACTCTAAGCATGTGCTCTCTCATTGTGGTCTCCCCCATTCCAGGGAAAAGACTTTGTCTGTTTACTCTATACATGCCCATCATGATTTTATAAACCTCAATAAGGCCACCCCTCTGTCTTCGACGCTCCAGGGATAACAGCCCCAGCCTATTCAGCCTCTCCCTATAGCTCAATTCCTCCAAGCCTGGCAACATCCTTGTAAATCTTTTCTGAACCCTTTCAAGTTTCACGCCATCCTCCCGATAGGAAGGAGACCAGAACTGCACGAAACTTTCCAAAAGTGGTCTAACCAACATTCTGTACAGCCACAATGTGACCTTCTATACTCAACACTCTGACCAATAAAAGAAAGCATACCAAACATCTTCTTCACTATCCTATCTACCTGTGACTCCACTTTCAAGGAGCTATGAACCTGCACTCCAAGGTCTCTTTGTTCACAACACTCCCTATGACCTTACCATTAAGTGTATAAATCCTGCTAAGATTTGCTTTCCCAAAATGCAGCATCTCCATCTGCCACTCCTTAGCCCATTGGCCCATCTGATCGAGATCCTGTTGTAATCTGAGGTAACCTTCTTCGCTGTCTAATACACCTCCAGATGTTCATACCATTTTAATAATCCATGCAGGTAAAGATATTCACCCCTTCCCTGCCCCCTACTAACCACTACCCACACCTCTTTGGATGTTACCATTTAGGAAGTATAGTGTTTTATCATTTTTACGTCCACAGTGGACAACATCACAATTGCCTGCACTGAAATTCATCTGCACAATTTTGCCCATTTACTTTAATACATAAAAATTCCTTTGCAATTCTTCTGCTTTCATTTACAACATTTACTGTGGCATCCTTGCGCTACCACCAAATTTCAGATCTGTGGCTTCCTATTTCATTCTCCAAGTAATTAAAACCACACCGAATAGTTAAGTCTTCAATATAGATTCTTGTGGAATACTACTAGTCACATCCTGCCAATCAAAATCCAGCATCACATCTCTGAAGGTTCTTGTGTAGAAACGGAATGTGAGTGGTAATTTATAAAAGGAAATTACCAATGAAGGTTTGATGTGTAACTGATATAATAAGATTAAGAGGTCACATGTGATGGCATAGTCAAGAAGGTGACCATGATATGGTTTGGGAAGTTACGTGGATGAATTAACTTAGGAAGTTTAAGAGAATTATGAATTCAGCGCAGGGAGAACATGGTGACTTGAGATGGAGGTTAATATTACCGAGGATGAAGTCATTCTACACGGAGGCTGAGAAAGGAAAGTGCTGAAGCTGACTTAGCACCAAATGCCCCAATAAGATACTTGGATGGTGCACATGATAGGCACAAAGGGAAATTGTAATCAAGTCTGAGAAAGCAGCAAGTGAGCAGTAAGTTCAAGCAACATGGAGAGTAAAGGCAAAAAAAGGTAGTGAAGTTGGAGGTCATCATTAAACATACATGTGGCAGAGGTTTGGACTTTGTGACAGGTGAGTGCGTTTCTCGTGAGGAACAGAACCTTCTCGAAATCCTTACAATATTCATTAACATTCCTCCAACCACAACTTTTGTCAACTCTCCAAAAAAAATGTAGGCTTATCAGGTATGACTCTACAGTTTTAAAATCCATGCTGTCTCTCTCCCACTCTTTAATCAGCTAAATACTTTCAAGGTGTTCAGTCACTCAATTCTTAAAAAGCGTGATTGTGATTTTCACAGGTACACAGGGCCATTCTCTCCCTGCTTGGAAGTTCCAGGTCTCAGTGAACACAATTCTGTCACCATGTCTTGAGTGAGTTGAAGTCTCCTGCCTTATCCCAACACGAAAATCCTCACACGCTGAGGAATCTAAACAGAATCCTTCCTCTCCTACCTCCTAGCAGAACTCTGTTCTGCCCTGTTCTCTGCCTGTCCTGCCTACTCGTCAGAACAAACAGCACCGCAACAAGTGCCCCCACACTTATCAAACATTTCTAATTCTCTTAAATTTTTAATGGTCAGCAGAAATATTTGCACTCCTTCAGTAACTTTCCACAATGTTTCCATCAACTTGGCCTGAACACATGTAAGTCAAAAGCAGTTCAGCTGCTAATTGCTGAATTGCCTTTAAATAGGCCCAGAAAAAAAAACCCTTTTTGCTTATTTTTGTTGCTTCAGGAGTCAAGCACATTCATTGGCCAGTTTTAGTAGTTACCAGCACATCATGATCTCACCCTTTCAACCAATGTTGGCTAATGCAGAGACACAACTATATGTCCCCTTTACTTGCCTGACCCAATGTGACCCACACAAGATCTAACCATTAGCACCTTTAGCGCTATAAACTTGAGGGTATGCTGATGCTACAGATTTGAATTTCATCATTCCTAAAAAGCACATTGGTATGTATAATTTTGCAATCTAAAGGGCTGATTCTCAAATTGAAAGAATTTCAGAAGATTGTAGTTAGGACATCAGCAATATTTACACCTAATTCCATTGTACAAGGACATGAAAAACCTTAAAGATTCTGCAAAATGGGAAAGGGGATATCTTGCAAAGATTGAAAGAAAATGAATTAACCAGCAGTAAAACAAACTCTTGTTTGCAAAAAAAAATTGATCTCTCAGAATTCAGGCAAGTCAAACTTTAAAATCTGGTCATATTTGATTGGTTTCTTTATAGGTTAAGTGTAAAAAGCAAATGCAATTTGAAACAAAAGCAGGAATTGCTGTTTCAGATCTGAAGAAAGGTCACTGGATTTGAAATGCTAACTGTTTCCTCTCCACTGATTCTACCAGACCTGTTGAGTTTCACCAAAAATATATGTTTTTGTTTCAGATTCTTTACAGCGTTCTTTATTTTGTAAAAATTTAGTGTGTAGTTGCAAAATTTGACAAGGGAAAACTACTACCCACAGTCTGGGATAAGTTCATTGTTCAAATGTTTAGAAAGTTAAAACGTGTTGTATTTTGAAAGTCTTATTTCAGCAAGTTTTTGTTTGTTTTGAGGAGGGATGGTGCATTGACCCTTTTGGCCTGGAAAATACTTGTATTTTGTTTTCATCTGATGCCACTTTAATTCCAAAGTGAAACTTAGAGGTATTCTGCAAAGAATATAATTGGACTTCCCAGCAAGCATTTTAATTCTAGGCAATGGACTTGGGTCCCAAATGTTGGGGTGGGGTAGGGGGTGGTTGAAGTCTAAAAATCAAAGGATCAATTGGAAGCTATTTGGATATTATACCTGGCCTGAGTTGATACAGTTCAGAATAGATGCTGTTGAAGACACAGGAAGATTAAGTCTAAGAACAATGCAGGGACTTGTGTAAAATAGTTAAAAAAGACAGAACACTAAAAGCAGGAGGGCAGGGATTGTGGATTGTAAAGATCACTGCTGCTGAACTAGTTTTGCCACAGCCAAACAGATTATTTAACAGAGTTGAGAAATTAATCACTGGGGATTTGGTTCCATCAAGACTGATATGAATCTTGTTAAGGAGGTTCTGCAGGGATGCCATATCCAGGAACCTCAGATTTCCTATGGTGACCAGTGAAAAAGATTCAAGAGCCAAATCCATTGAATGGAACATGAGAGATTCAATGAACAAGAGACTGAGTTGGTAAAACTGCAAACGTTTGAACATAAGAATTAGGAATAGAAGTAAGCTATTCAGCCTTTCAGGCTTGCTCTGTCATTCAATAAGATCATGGCTGATTTGTTTGTGTTCTGAATTCCATTTATGCTTGGTAACATTTGAATTTATTGCCTAACAATAATCTATCTACTTTCAACTTTAAAATATTCAATAACCACACCTTCACACTTTCTGAGGTAAAGGTTTCTAAAGTTGTACAATACTCTAAGAGAAAAATCCCTTTCTTTACATCTTAAAAGGATGGCCCCTAATTTTAAAACAGTGTTCCCTAGTTCTGCACTCACCCAAAAGAGGAAGCCCCCTTTCCATAGTCACCTAAAAACCAAAGAAATCAAGTCCCCTCTGTCCAATCTTTTTCATAAGGCAATCTGTTCATTTCAGCCATTAATCTACTTAACTTCTTCTGAGCCACCTCCTTCCTTAAATAAGGACAATCAGTGTTTGAGATGTAATCTCAGAAATGCCAAAATAACTTAAGTATAGCAATCTTTCTACTCTCACCTTAAAATTATAGCCCCTGGCTTTGAACTCTCCAGCCTGAGGGAAAAGACCTTTGTTATTCACCCTATCCATGCCCCTCATGATTTTATAAACCTCTATAAGGTCACCCCCAACTTCCTACACTTCGGTGAAAAAGGTCACAGCTTATCCAGCCTTTCCCTATAACTTAACCCCTCCACTACTGGTAACATTGTTGTAAATCTTTTCAGCAACCTCTCCAATTTAATAATATCCTTTCTACAGAAGAGTCTACACAGTACTCCCAAAGTGACCTAATCAATGTCTTGTACAAATGTAACATGATATTTCAACTCCTATACTCAAAGCTCTGAACAAGGAAAGCAAGCAATCTAAGTGGCTTCTTTACTACTCTGTCTACTTATGATGCAAATTTCATGAGATATGTACCTGAACCCTTAGGTCTGTCTGTTCGACAACATTCCCCAGGGCCCTACATTAACTGTGTAAGTCCTACCCTTACTTTTCTTACTAAAATGCAACACCTCACATTTATCTCAATTAAACTCCATCTATCCCTCTTCGGCCTGTGGCCCAATTAATCAAGGTCCCTTTGTAATCTCAGATAACCTTCCTTACTGGCTGCTATACCACCAATTCTGGTGTAATCCACAAACTTACTAACCATGTTTCCTACATTCTCATCCAAATAATTATATAAATGACAAACAACAGTGGACCCAGCACCAATTCCTGAGGAACAGCACTGGTCACAGGTCTCCAGTCCAAAAAAACAAACTTCCAACACCCCTCCCCCACCTCTGTCTCCTACTGTCAACTAATTTTGTATCCAATGTAATATAACTTTACTAACCAGTCTCCCATACGGAATTTGTCAAAGGCCTCACTAAAGTCCATGTAACAAAGTGTACTGCTTGGCCCTCATTTTTCTGCTTGGTCACATCCACAAAAAATTCAATTGAGGGTATGAGACATAGCCATGCTGACTATCCTTAATCAGTCCTTGAATCTCCAAATGCATGTAAGTGTTATCTCTCAGAATCATCTCCAACAAATTACTCACCAGTGACATCAGACTCACTGATCTACAGTTCCTAGGCTTCTCCTTTCAGCTTTTCTTAAATAAAGGCACAACATTCACCATCCTCCAGTCTTCTGGCATCTCACCTGTGGCTGTAGATGACACAAATATCTCTGCTAAGGGCCCTGAAATTTCTTCCCTAGCTTCCCACAATGTCCTTGGATAAACTTGATCAGGTCCTGAAGATATATCTTGTGCTGATATAGCTGAACCCATTCCTATCTGGACACCTGGGGTATTGTGGAGAGCTTTAGTAATCATGAACTTGGAAAGAAAAGAAGAACTACAGGGATTACTGATACTGATGCTGATCACTTTTCAGTGACTTTAGCAGGCAAGTGAGGGTGTAGAAGCCATTGTTTGACATTAAGATCAGACTCACTGTGATATTCACTGATATTCAAACAGATAGAATTACCTCCTGGACAAGCTAATGGAGTCTGACCAATATTTATCGAACATCATCAATCATCATTTTTCGGAAAAGAAAGAGAAGATATTTGGAAGCATGATGGCGTAGATTAAAGAATCAGATTACTTACTTCCTTCTATAGAATATCCTTGAGCTGAACAAGACTTTCCTCTTCCTTTCAGGTACATTGCAGTGACAGAAATATTATAACGTTTTCTTGGTTTAATGCTTCCTAAGTGAAAGGGTAGAAGTCATTTATCAAATTAAGAAACATTATGACAACCATAAAATATAAGACAGCATAAATGGACCCTTATTTATAAATGCATTCCAACAACAAAATATGTATGATCTATCCATCCAGGACCTCCACTTCATTTGGTTAATGCAGCATAAAACCTTCCTTTGACCCACAACATTGTTGAAGAATTCGCACGTATACCTCCATTATTCAAAATCTGACTGTGCATTTGACATTTCTATGATTTCAATAGCACATTACCAAATTATCTTCCATTGAAGATTTTATTTGCCCATTTTAATTTTGATTATTATCATACTTATACAAATAAACTTTCATGGAGTTAATTAAAATTTCATTCACACTTTCATACTGTGGTGGGAAATAGAATTTCCCCCAATTTTGTTTGTAAGGTAGTATACTGAAGCAGATGGCTATGGTTTGTAGAGTTTAAAGATTTCACTCTGTAATGGAGCAAGCAATTACAATAGTGACTTATTGCACACATACTTCCTTCTGCTAGATATTCTTGCAGTGGAGAAAATTGTCCTAGTAACAAGGAGTGATTGTTCTTGGGAAGCCTTTTCCAATCAAGTAGCTGCTTGTTGTTGTCAGCTGCTTCTCTCCAGTCAACCACATAGTCCTGCACAGGCTCGCTGACTTCATCCGGTGGTTCCCATTCAACATAAATTCTAGAGCCTCCATATTGTCTCACACTAAGGTTTCTGGGAGCCATCAAATCTGTATGGGTGAGAGATAAAGTAGAACAAATTTCAAAATGAAACTAAGCTACAGCCAAAGTTCTGTCATCTAATGATTTTGGATTAGACTTCAGAATATTTTAAAAAGAATTGTTTCATTGTTGGCTCACTCCATCCTGGGGAGGGTAATCAAGCACGAACTGAATATTCTCAGGCCACATAAAACATAGGCAGAGAAAAGTTCCTTCTATTCTGATAAAAAAACATACCATTTGTTTTAATGTGAGGAGCATGACAAGTGAGGCAGATGAACTTAGAGGTTGGACTGACATGTGTAATAATGACATTGAAGGTATTACAAAGACTTGGTTGAGAGAGGGGTTTAATGTTCCAGGATTTAGATGTTTCAGGTGCGATAGGGAGGGGTGTAAAAGATGTCTAGGAGTTGGCATTACTATTTGGGGAGATTATCACAGCTGTACTGAAGGAGGACACCTTGGAGAACTCATCCAGAAAGGCCATATAGGTGGATCTCAAGAACAAGAACTATGTAATTTTATGGTATCATACTATAGGCCTCTCAACAGCCAGCAGATGATAGCAGAACAGATGTGTGGACAGATTATGCCAAAATGTGAAAAAAAAGTTGTTTGATGGAAGATTTTAACTTCCTCTATTTTTACTGGATGGGGGAATTTGTTAGTGAGTCCAGGACAGTTTTTTAAAACCATATATAAATTGTCCAATTAGGGAAGGAATCATACTACACCTAATATTGAGGAATGAGCCAGGCTAGATGATCAAAGTTTCAGTTTGGAAGGATTTCAGGAAAAGTGGTCATAATTCTGGAAATTTTAAGGATAACAGTAGTCCTCAGGTGAATGTACTAAATTGAGGGAAGACTAACTAAGACAATATTAGACATTAACTGGGGAACGTGGATAGGGAGCAGTTTTTTGAGGGTAAATCTGGTATGTGGGAATTTTTTAAAGAACAGTTAATTCAAGTTCAGGATAAAGGATAAAGATGGCAAGATTTGGGAATTTTGAATGACAAGATAAATTAAGAGCTTAATCAAAAATAAAAAAAGAGACATGTAAGTTTTGGAAACTAAAGTTTATTGATGACACAAAGATTGGGGGAGCTGTGGCTAATAAGGGGGATTGCCAGATGATACAGGAGAATATAGATAGGGAACTTGAGCAAAGAAATGTCAGGTGGAGTTTAATGGGACAATTGCGAGTTGATGAACTTTAAAAAATCTAATGAAGGAGAGTAGTATACAGTAAATGGCTAAACCATTAGTAGCATCAACATACAGAGGATCGAGGCGGACAGGTCCACAGTTTCCTGAAAGTGGCAACACAAATGGATAACGTGGTCAAGAAGGCATATAGCATGTTTGCTTTCATTGGTGATGCATAGAGTACAAAAATTGTCAAGTCGTGTTGCAGTTGTATTGAACCTTAGTTTGGCCACATTTATATATTGTTTACAGTTCTTGTCGCCACACAACCAGAAGGATGTGGAGGCTTTGGAGAGGGAATAAAAATGGTTCACTTAGATGTTGCCAGGTTTATAGCATATTAGCTATGAGGAGAGATTGGACAAACTTAGTTTGTTTTCACTTGAATGGCAAAGGTTGAGGGGTAACCTGATAGAAATTTACACAATTACGAGAAGCACAGATCGAATGATAGTCAGAGTCTTTTTTCCCAGGGTAGAAATGTCAATTCTTCAGTGACATAGGTTTATGGTAAAAGGGAGTAAGTTTAAAGGAGATGTGAAAAGCAAGTTTTTACACAGAGGGTGGAATGTGCTATCAGAGGAGGTGGTGCAGGCAGATACAATAGCAATGTTTAAGAAGTATCTTGACAGACATATGAATAAACAAGGAATAGAAGAATATAGACCACGTAGAGGCCAAAGGCGTTTTGTTTAGAAAGTCATCATATATCGCTGCAGTCTTGGTGGGCAGAAGGGCTTGTTCCTATGCTGTACTGTTCTCATTCTTTGTTCTTACTCCTGGCCCCAAAGAATCAACATGACAAGTTAGTTGCAGTTAGTTTCTGGTCGCTCTGCTGGGTTTCACAGTGCTGTAGGAAGTGCCCTCCCACACAGCTAGTACTTGTGTTATTTGTTTTTGTCTATTCAAAAAGGCAAGAAAACAGTTTGGTTATCATTGATCTACAGAACTATGTCAAATGTAAGAGAAGGCCGAAAACTTTTGCAACTGAGGTGTGAAGCAAATCTCCTACTACTTTGCTACAATAATCACACTCTCATACTGACAGTTATCAAACTTGTGAGACAGTAAGGAACATTGGCCATTTCTATATTATTATTTCTGAACCTGGCATTCAGGGAGTGAGTGAGGTTCTTGACTTTATTTGATGACTCCTATAACAGTTTGCTCGTATATATTACAGAATGTCCAACTGAGATTCTTGCCCTTTGTTTCTATTTCCCCTGATGTGAGATGGCACAATCTCTAGTCAACAGTTTTGAGTTTAAAGTGGGCCATGCTGAGAATTGAATGCAAGTAAAATTTATATCTGCCTCCATCCCATCACAAGAAGTATCAGTTCTTGTCTTCTTGTTAACTTTTAATCTTTTACATGAAGACTCAAAAATTGAAAGATTTCCTGTAATTAATGGGAATTACTTGATTCTCCTATGTGGAGCATTGCAGGTGTAGAATCTCCCTTGGAGTTAAACGCTGTTACAAAGATGTTGTCTGGTGTCCAAGGAGTTTGCCAACTGTATTGAGTCTCTGATGCACTGCACACTTGGATGGTCATTTCACGTCCATTTTGTTGATAAAATATGCGATAACCAAGAATAATGCCCCTAGTTTCCTGAGGATGAAGAGGCTGTAAATGGAAAAGAATCAATCACATTGTAGAATAATATCAGGATTTTAGCTTTGTTAGCCAAGGATTACCTTTCTATACCACCTGTGATGCTTCAAGAATTTTCTACTGAATAGAACTATTACATAATTTGATGGATTACCTCAGTGAGGCAATTGATTTGTTCCCAATTTCCAGTCTTGGCATAAGTTGGAAAATTAATTTATTGTTGTTGATAAATCACCAAATTTAAAATGGTATCTTAACCTCAGCATTGTAAAGATTGTATTGCATGTATGTATGAGGAGAGAGGCACATTAAGAAAATATGCAGCTTTTAAAAATGAACCATCCTCAATGGGATGGATTTTTGTGTGACCATTTCATTGCATTAAAGGTAAGAGGAGCAATTTCAATGGAATTAGCCCAAGCCCAAGTCAGTTTTCATTCTTGAGTTTCACTGCCATTCTACCTACCATCAACAAGAAGACATAAAACATAGTAGTTGCAACATTGAACTCAATTAATCCAATTAAGTTTAAGACTGGTGTGTCACAATCCTAAGGGAGGTCAGTATAGGATTGAGCTATACAAACATCCTTGTGAGGTTCAGCTGAATGCTAACCTGATTTGATGAAAATCTTTTACAAAACTGCACTTTAACTTTTCAGATCATCTGTGGATCTTGAAAGCTTACTCAGTGGGCCACTCAATCATAACTAGCAATGGGTACAGCCCTTATCTATCCATTGTCTACTAAATTCTGCAGTGATTGAGTGACCATTAGTGGATTTGGTTATGTAAGTGTAGTCTTGTAGTGATTACAAGATCCTTGATTGGGGTTGTTAATTCGGCCAATCAAGAAAGCCCTAGCTGACCAATATAAACAGGAGAGGATTTGAGGTTGTCCTCCTCTCCCTGTAAAATGGTTGAACGGTAGGGTTCGGGGCCTAGCTTTGCTGCTCCTCTCCCTTGTAAAACTGCTGTCTTTTGTGTACAGCTGTCAATGTTTTTTGTAAACTGTTTTGTAATTTGTTTAATAAAAAAAAATATAAACAGGAGAGGGTCCTAGAGGTGGTTGAAAGGTGTGTCAGGGCGGACCGAGAACTGGAAGGGGCATGGGGTGGACCGAGAACCAGAAGGTGGGTAGGGGCGGGCTGCCTTAGAGCGGTCGGAAGGTGGGAGGGGCGGGGGCTTGCTGGGTCTGTATTGTCTACCATGGGTGCTGGGGATAAAATAAGCACTACTGCACTTAGGTGGTAGTGTGGGGGTTAAAAAAAAAAGGAAAGAAAAAAAAAGAAAAAAAATAAACAGGTGGCAAGGCCGACTGCCTGCCCCTCTTCCGCGAAAGAAAAAAAATATATAAACAGGAGAGGTGGGCGCTGCAGGGAGTGGAGTGCATTATTTCTCCCTCCAACTCTATTTTGATTTTGTCCCTACCCTCCCCTTCACTGTTTTGATCACACAGCACTGTCCTTTGATGTGAAGGGCAGTGTTTGTCACTGGCCACCCAGGTGTTTACCTATCTTCCTGGTGGTGGAAATTGAATAAAGATTTGTGCACTTTGTGTCTTTCACTGTGTCTCGCACCTGCACACACACACACCTTGGGTGCTGGGGATAAAATAAGCTCTACCGCACTTAGGTGGTAGTGTGGGGGTTAATAAAAAAAGAGAAAAATAAATAAATAAATAAATAGGATTTGTAAAAAAAAATAAACAGGAGAGGAGAGGTGGGCACCGCAGGGAGTGGAGTGCATTATTTCTCCCTCCAACTCTATTTTGATTTAGTCCCTACCCTCCCCTTCACTGTTTTGATCATACAGCACTGCCCTTTGATGTGAAGGGCAGTGTTTGTCACTGGCCACCCGGGTGTTTTCCTATCTTCCTGGTGGTGGAAATGGAATAAAGATTGGTGCACTTTGTATCTTTCACTGTGTCTCAAAAAAAAAAGATATAGAGAGGAGTGTTGGAGTGCATTATTTCCCCCTCCAACTCTATTTTGATTTAGTCCCTACCCTCCCCTTCACTGTTTTGATCACACAGCACTGCCCTTTGATGTGAAGGGCAGTGTTTGTCACTGGCCACCCGGGTGTTTTCCTATCTTCCTGGTGTTGGAATTTGAATAAAGATTCATGCACTTTGTGTCTTTCACTGTGTCTCACACCTGCAGACACACACCACGGGTGCTAAAAAAAAATTTTTTAAAAAATAAACAGGGGACTCATTCCCCTTCACTAAAAAAAAATATAAACAGGAGAGGAGAGGTGGGCGCCGCAGGGAGTGGAGTGCATTATTTCTCTCTCCAACTCTATTTTGATTTAGTCCCTACCCTCCCCCTCACTGTTTTGATCACACAGCACTGCCCTTTGTTGTGGAGGGCAGTGTTTGTCACTGGCCACCCGGGTGTTTTCCTATCTTCCTGGCGGTGGAAATTGAATAAAGATTCGTGCACTTTGTGTCTTTCACTGTGTCTCACACCTGCACACACACACCATGGGTGCTGGGGATAAAATAAGCACTATCGCACTTAGGTGGTAGTGTGGGGGTTAAATTAAAAAAAAAAAAACAGCGGTTGTAAGCACTAAAGAAAAAAAAAGATAAAAAAAGAGAAAAAAAATATAAACAGGAGAGGAGAGGTGGGCGCCGCAGGGAGTGGAGTGCATTATTTCTCCCTCCAACTCTATTTTGATTTAGTCCCTACCCTCCACCTCACTGTTTTGATCACACTGCACTGCCCCTTGATGTGAAGGGCAGTGTTTGTCACTGGCCACCCGGGTGTTTTCCTATCTTCCTGGTGGTGGAATTTGAATAAAGATTTGTGCACTTTGTGTCTTTCACTGTGTCTCACACCTGCACACACACACCATGGGTGCTGCGGGAAAAAAAGAAGCACTATTGCACTTAGTTAAAAAAAAAGAAGAAAAAAAAATTATAAACAGGAGATTTAGAATCCCTTAGTTTAAGGGATTGACTCTGTTTTGGCTGAGCTTCAGTCAGTTTACTACTTGCTGCTCTCTGCAGGAGGTGAAGAGTTGTTTTTCTTCTGTCTAAAGTAGCCACTTAACTTTTGGGTTTGTTTCTTGATTTTTGTGTTTTTTTTCCTGTTTAAAAAAATATAAACAGGAGATTTGGATTCTCCTCAGTTTAAGTAACTGACTTTGAGCTGGCTTGCCATAACCAGTGTATTCTGCATGGCTAAATAGTGACAAGGTACCAGGCTCTGCTGATATTTCAGTGATGACAGGAGAAAACAGTACCTGCCTGAAGAATATTTGCTGACTAGTCAGCTTGGAGTGGAGTAAGCATTTTGGCATCATACCTTTTTACTTGTTTGCTCCTGCTGTTGAAGGCTGGGCTCAGTATGTGGAAGAATGTGATAACTTTCTCTGGGTAAATGGCATTAGAGCAGCTGAAAAGCAATGAATAATTCTTACTGGCTGTGAGCTGTCAGCCTTTGGTTATAAGGGACTTAACTTTGCCAGAGGCACCAGGGACTAACTGCTTCCAAGAGTTGAACTTGGTTAAGCCTTTAATTTCTGAGATGCTATCAGTTTTAGTTCTCAACTGAGGGATGATGGTGGAGAAGCTGTGTGCATTGTTCTAATACATGGACTCTCAAATATTGGGCATGGACAATGGGACACCATTTACCAGCAGGGAGTTTAAGTATTTTGGGGTAAAGGTGAATGGCATGCAGCACATGAGGACAGCTCAATACCATCCATTATCCAACAATCTAGTGGTTTGAGTGGTCCAAAGGTTGAAGACAGACTTGGAGGAAGCCTATAGTGTCACTTGATAGCAAAGTGTCCCAGTTCCTGTTTGATTATAGGACCACTTATCATGCAGCAACAGGGATAGCTACAGTAGAGGTGCTGATGGAAGAGGACTATTAGATTAAACATGGTACTCTCGGACCTGGGCAGGGAGGGTAAAACCGAAACAGGAACTCATGTTGGCTACATTTTTCCTTTGAGCAAGAGAAACACTTTAAGCAGGGAACAAAGTTTGGTGCTAGGATCATGGGAATGAAGTTGCATGGATATAAGGTGAGGTCAGGTCCTATGACTTCAAGTTTGTATAGGTGAGTGTCTTCCACAAATGTGGATCACCTGAAAGCTCCTACCTTTCAAACTAGGCAGGAACAAAACATACCTGGCCCCTCAATATCCAGAGCCTATATGAAACTGTAGGCTCTCCTAGTGTTGAGGAAACTCCAGTCCAAGATAAATAGAGCCGCAATACTGTAACTGCCGGAAGAGGGGAACCTCCAGAGATGCTATGGTCTGGTACATCCTGCCTGTCTGAGCCTGAGTTAGAGGAACTAGACCTGGGGTGAAATTACCATAGGAAAAGCTACAAGAAAAAGACCAGGCCTGCATCTCTGTACTTGGTGGGGAGAGGGATGTAATTGGAACCAGCTGGATCTTGCTGACTGATCCTTGATTGGCCAAGGTTGATAACCCCAATCAAGCCCTTGCTGGTCAATATGAACAGGGATTTAGAATCTTGGTCGGGGATGTGACTGAGCTGGCTGGCTACAGCCAGTGGACTGTGCACAAGTAAAGGCTGACGTGGTGATGGGATTCTGGCTTCTGTGTGCAATTATTTTAATGTTGTGAATGAGTAGTACTGTGCTATATTTTGAAAGTGAAAGCATTGGCATCTGTTAGTTTTGTATATCTGTAAATCTCTGCATCTGAATTGGCATAGGCAGAAAGTGCCAACATCTCAAGACAATGAGTCAAAAATTGCATTAGGAACCTAGTGATATTACACCCATCTGCATATTCAATGCACTTCCTGCATCTTTCTAGAAGATTCTTGCATTGGTCAAATTCAAGGCCAAGCCAAAATGTCTCCGATCCAAACATAGTTGGAAAGATGTCATTCACTGCACTACTATTCCTCCCTGATCAACCAAGGAGTATAAGATTGGTCCTGTGTGTACATATCACATACTAAATCTTACCCTCCATTCTATACCTATTTGATTTTGAACTTGGCAAAATAGGGCAGGTCTATCGCCATCAGAAATGAGAATGGGAGCTCGGAAATGAAAACTGAAAAAGAAATTGAATCATATTCATGTAATCACTTGGCTTGTCAAGAGGGGGTGCTATTGGAAAACTAGTCATAATTTGGTTAAGCATCACTGAGTTCATGAACTTGTTCCACAGGAAGTCAGTACAATTGTACAGTGAGCCAGAAGGTCCACGTGCTCCAGAGGTGTGATAACATCACTGAAGAGGTTGATTAGAAGAAAATTCTAATGACTTCTGAGTTAGTGTCCCCCCCAACTCTGGGCCATGGGACTGGGTTCAAATCCCAGCTACTGCCTAGGTGTGATAATTATCTATGAAAAGGTTGATTAGAAATCTAATCTTTGACTCATTGTTTCTACTGAAATGCTACCCCTTTCTCCTCGTGCCAATTCAGATGCAGAGACTTTACTGATGTACAAAACTAAACAGATGCCAATATTTTATACACAAAAATAGCAGTTATCTTAGTTACAGTAAACATAAACAAGCCATTGCAATAAAGAAAACACTGCAGAATTTGGTCCAGAAATTGTGGGGTCTGAATTTACTTGGGATTTGAATTGTAAAATGTTAACAGTATTGTTACAGCTTGTGAATGAAATTTCTTTTTGAAACTTGTTTTTGGATGGTGAATATTAATTAAATGGCATCAAGAGCTGCTTGATTTAGGTATAGCTCCAACTAGCAGTAAAGGAACATCTTATGTCACCAAAGACAAGTTTTATCCAAAGGATATTGGGGCTATCAGAAGCAAAGGCAGAGTTGCCCTATCAGCAACCACTCCCCACCAACCCAGTGCTCCATTTGTCCAGTTATCCTCAGATTGGGGCAAATGGAGATCCCACTACCCCAGCAGGCAAATTGTCTTGGTTTCCCTGCTGGGATAGCAGCCAATTATCCTGCCTAGCCAGAAGGCAAGTAATTGGGCTGGTGTCAGATTGAGGCTCTTGGTGATTGTTAACTGAGCACTTAAAGGCCTTAACTGGTGATAGGATGGGAAGGGTGAGGGAGCAGTTTAGGCTCCCTCAACAATTGGGCAAATACTCTGCGGTGTCAATCTGCATTAGTGCCCTTCATGCCAACTGCCCTACTTGTTAAAAATAACAAATTTCCTAATCTAGGAAAAGGATTAATTAAATTCACAAACTAAAAGACTTGTAGCTAAATGGTGCCAGTGAGGACGTTGCCACAGGCTTACTGAATTCTTAAAATGTAGAAGGAAGCTGTTGATTGTCTGCACCTACTTTTGGAATATGCATTATGACAATGCCACCCTCCTTTTCCCTATAACCATGGATAATTTTTCTAATTAATCAACTAATGCCCTCTTAGATGCATCAATTGAACACATCTCCTCCACACTACCAGACAGTGCATTTGAATCACTTGCTATGTGAAAATATTAGCTTTTTCATCACATTTAGTTTTTCTAAATCTGCCATCTTGTTTTGATCCTTCTATGATAGAGAGAAATTGAACTACTACTTTTCCCAACTCCCTCATGATTTTAAAAACTACTTTCAAATATTCTCAGTCTTCTCTCCAAGAACAAAGTCTCCATTTCATCAGTGATAGAGGTGTAGAGCACAAAGACCCCTCAGTCTAACTCATCCATGCCAACCAGATATCCTAAATTAATCTAGTCCCATTTGCCAGCATTTGGCCCATAGCCCTCTAAACCCTTCCTATTATATACTCACCCAGAAGCCTTTTAAATGTTGTAATTGTACCAGTCTCCACCACTTCCTCTGGCAGCTCATTCCATACATGCACCACCCTCTGGAAGAAGTTGCCCTTTAGATCCTTTTTTATATATATTCCCTTCTCACCTTAAAGCTATGCCCTCTAGTTTTGAACACCTCCAACCTAGGGAAAAGACTTTGCCTATTTACTCTATCCATGCCCCTCATGACCTTAAACCTCTCAGGTCACCCTTCAGCCTCTGATGATCCAGGGAAAACATCCACAGCCTATTCACCCTTCCCTTATAGCTCAACCCTTCAAACTTGGAAATGTCCTTGTAAATCTTTTCTGAACCAGTTTAATTTCACAACATCATTCCTATAGGAGGTAGACAAGAATTGCATGCAATACTTTCTCCCATCTAATTTTATAATTAATGTTTCTCATCCCAGAAGTTACACTGGTACCTCTTCTCTATTCTCTTCAATGCATTCACATCCTTTCTGAAATAGAGGCTCTTATCCCATCACCAAGTCAGCCTGATTTACCTGTGCATTGAACTTGACACAAGTCATTCTTAGTGAACAGAACCTGACACCTCAGCTTAGTAATGCCAATCAGAGAACTCCTTTTTGACCATGATGCAGAAATGTCTAAGGACTATGCTCATGTTCTCTTAAGTCTTCCCTGTTATTAGCACTTCATCCAGATAAATGACAACCTGGGGTAAACATTGTAAAGTGTTCTCCATCTTCTGCTGGAGAAGGATACAGGCTGATACCCAAATGACAGTCTCGTACTTTGGTACAAACCCTTGAATATTATAGCATAGTTGGGAATCTTCATAAGGGCAATTGCAGATATGCATGGTGCTTGTCCAGTTTTGTGAAGGTCAGCACCCCTTAACAGCTTTGTGTATGATTCGTCTATGCAAGGATTGGGAATTTATCCAGCTTTGAGAAGCAATTTACCATTTGCTTAAAATCCCCACAAAGGCAAACTGACCCATCTGCTTTACAATTGGAATGGCAAACCTGAGCAGGACTTGGACACCTTTTAATGGTAACATCCTGGGTGTGTTGCTGAACAGAGACCTTGGAGTGCAGGTTCATAGTTCCTTGAAAGTGGAGTTGCAGGTAGATAGAATAGTGAAGATGACGTTTGGTATACTTTATTGGTCAGAGCATTAAGTATAGGAGTTGGGAGGTCATGTTGCGACTGTACAGGACATTGGTTATCCCACTTGCATGCAATTCTGGTCTCCTTCCTTTCGGAAGGCTGTTGTGAAACTTGAAAGGGTTCAGAAAAGACTTACGGATGTTGCCAGAGTTGGAGGATTTGAGCTATAGAGAGGCTGAATAGACTGGGGCTATTTTCCCTGGAGCCTCGGAGGTTGAGGGGTGACCTTAAAGCTTATAAAATCATGAGGAGCATGGATAGAATAAATAGACAATGTCTTTTCCTTGAGGTGGAGTCCAGAATTAGAGGACATAGGTTCCTTTTAAATTTTCCCCTCTCTCCCTAAACCTAAGGGACAACGTTTTCAGAGGGTTGTGCAAGTATGGAATAAGCTGCCAGAGGAAGTGATGGAGGCTATTTAAACGACAGTATTTAAAAGGCATTTGGATGGGTTTGGAGGGAGGGCTCATGCCCGAAACGTCGATTCTCCTGCTCCTTGGATGCTGCCTGACCTGCTGCGCTTTTCCAGCAACACATTTTCAGCTTTGGAGGGATATGGCCAAGTACTGGCAAATGGGGACAAGATTAGGTTAGGATATCTGGTAATGGACAAGTTGGACTGAAGGGTCTGTTTCTGTGCTGTACATCTGACTCTATCATGGTGCTCATTCTTCCTGGTCAACATGAAAGGTGGTTTTGCTTCCTTTGGTCCCTTACATCTTCCTGAAAAACATTAGGTGTTTAATTATGACTTCACGCAGGCAGATATCTTCTAATAAAAATGTCAAACCAATCAAGGTGAATCTTTCTCAATCGATTTCACCCCATCAGGCTTGGGCCCAACCTTTTACAACAATCAGGATTGAACCAGCTGCTTCTGGTACCAGGCTACAATAGACTGTGTATCCTTAATCTGTAAAGGTTCCCTGGTATAGATAATCAGTCTAGCCAAGATCTTGGGAAAGCATAAGGGTTGGAGTCCAGAGCAAATCTTGAAGACTGGGTTCTGCATCACTAATACAACCATGCCTGTATCAACTTCTATTAGAACCAGGTGACCACTTATTGAGTTTTGATTGGTTCTAGTTTGGATGTTGCTAAGGAATTTAATTGTTCAAAGCTAGGTATTGGTGGACTTTCTAAAGGGTGCGCTCATCTGCATAACAGCCTATGAGCTCTTACTCAATTCAGGCCTACTGGCTCTTTTCCTGTCTGAGTCTGCATAACAGCAGCAACTACAATGGTTAACCAGCCCAGATCCTGACAAATGTTAATCAGTTGGCAGAGGCTTGGCTTTGTTATGGGGTTTTGCTGTGGGCTGACAGTCCTTCTGCTCAGGATATGTCTTGAGTGAGGCTATGCAATTGTCTTCACTCAAATGGTATCCCCGAGCTGTCTGAGGCTATCCACTTCCATCAGTATATGATGGAACTTGTATGCTCTTTTTGCCATGTCAAATGCCAAAGGCAGTTGTGCTTCAGCATGTAGGCATTTTTTGCATGGTTACATTAATCCTACATACCAAACTCTCAGCATCAAGGTTAAACCAAAATTGCATGCCTCTGCCAGTTGTAACCTCCTCAAATCCCAACACTGATTCCCCAAATTCTTGAACTTCCACGTAAAATTAATGTCTCAGAACTAGAGGATGCTTAAGGTTGTAATATTAACTAAATTGATTAACCCTTGAAAGGGTTTAGTATCTGCCCAGGAAACATTGGCTCCTAAGAACTGAAAAAGCTGCACATCCACAAGCTGTCAGGGGAATTATTCACTTCTTTTCGTTTGCTCCTGTATAATTTGCCAGGAAAAAATAACATTCTTTCCACATACTGGGCCCAGTCTTTGATGGAAGGATCAAAACAGTCCAGCTTGCCAAATAATGGCATGATGTCAAATACTTACTCCAACTCCAAGATGACTGTTGCAAGTGAATTTCTTCAGGAGCCTATCTTTTTTTCTTGTCACCACTGAAATAACTCCAGAGGCCAGTATCCTGTCATGTCACCATTTATTTACCTGTGCACACTAAACAGGTCTGGTGTCCTCACTCACCGGAGTACTCTGACACTCTTAACAGTTGTCAGCCAGGGTTCCCTGATTGGACCTGTTAATATGCCCTAAATTGGGAGCTTGTAGTCTGAGGATCACCTTGTTACAATCACTACACTTGTTTGTACAACAATCTTCCAGCTGAGGTATAACTTGTGCCTTATACGTGTTCAACATAACCTTCTCATTACCCCTCTTAATAAAGCCTTAAAAATGGTGGCAGGACTCCTTTTTAATAATGACTCATGCACATTTTCATACCCTATACACCCTTGAATATAGCACCTTTTACTTTACACTGTATCTCCATTTTCTTTCTAGCAAAATATATCACCTTATGCTTCTGTGTTGAAATTCACTTCATAGAATCCCTACAGTGTAGAAAGGGACCCTTCAGACCAACAGTGACTGTGTCAATCCTCTAAGAGTATCCCACTAAGACTTAGACCCCATCCTAACTGTGTAACCTTGCATTTACCATGGCTAACCCACCCATCTTGCATATCCCTGTACAATATTGAGCAATTTAACATGGGCAATCCACCGACCTGCACATTTTTGGACTGGGGGGAAATTGGAGCACAAGGAGGAAATTGGAGCACCTGGAGGAAACTCCCACAGACATGGGAAAACATGCAACTCCATACAGACAGTCACCCAAGGCTAGAACTGAACCTGGTGCTATGGAGCAGCAGTGTTAACCACTGAGCTACCATGCTGCCCTTCTGCCACCTATCAGCCCACTCTACCAACTTATTGATATCCTTTCAGTTTTACTGTCCTCCTAGTAATACTTACTATAAACTTATTTATTGTTCTCAGTTATTTTAAGTTTGTTTTTAGATTTATTTAGATAAAACAAGACTGTTGTGATACATTAACTTTCCTTTTTGTATTCCTTAAATGGCTAAAAAGATTTTAATGTTGAACTTTGCAGTTAAAATAAGAAACACTTGAGGCAGTTTGTTAATGACTGGTAGTTGAGACACTTAATATAATAACTTGTTACATAATTTTGGTGGCAGGTAATTTGGCTTTTCTGAAAAAAATTAAATGATCCTTTTTCAGTAGCTGTCCAGCAGTATTATCCATTGATCTTTTCATCCTAACTGCTCACATTAGTAAGGCCATATCACCTTACAGCTAATTGCTTCCATGAGCTCTACCATTATAATGTGAAAAACATTGTTGTGCCCCAAACACTCTAGTTGAGTAACAAAATGGCAGCCATCCATGTGTTCAACATACCTTCCAATAGATGATTATTCTTTTATGTTTGTTTGATTTAATTGGCTCACATGAACTCCACACATCTAAGACTCCGGCAGGCTCTACAAATTTTCATTAGGGAAGAAAAGTTATTCTCACTATTAAGCTATTGGTTGTCAGTAACATCATTTATTGATAACTATGTAGCATGTATGACCCAATTATGAAGTGCACACTATTCTCAAGTTCTTAATCATTTATAATTTAATGGCTAACTGAGCAACAAATCTATGTGAACATTCATTAGGCTAACCAAAACTAATAAGTGTTTGAGAAAGAATCTTTCCTAAATGTTTTTAGATTAGATTACTTACAGCGTGGAAACAGGCTCTTCGGCCCAACAACTCCACACCAACCCTCCGAAGAGGAGCCCACCCAGACCCATTCCCCTACATTTACCTCTTCACCTAACACTATGGGCAATTTAGCATAGCCAATTCACCTGACCTGCACATTTTTTTGACTGTGGAAGGAAACCAGAGCACCCGGAGGAAACCCACGCAGACACGGGGAGAATGTGCAAACTCCACACAGACAGTTGCCTGAGGTGGGAATTGAACCCAGGTCTCTGGTGCTGTGAGGCAGCAGTGCTAACCACTGTGCCACCGTGCTGCCCATTTAGGATGAAATGTACCCATTGGCTAGAATGTTGGGGTCCCTGACAGTAGGTTCAAAAGTTAGATGGCATTGCCATCTTGATTATTTGTAAGACCCAGGCCATGTTTTAGGTCCATCATGCAGCTGATTAATAGCTGTTGGGACTTCTGCTCCTTTAAAAGATGAGACTATCTCCAAGAGAACTGCTGGTCAATAGTTGGAGAACATGCAGTAATGGATACTTTCCTTGTGGCAAGCTAAGTGATATCAAGGTTTGATGAGATGAATCAGGCAAGCCCTAGCAATATATTGGAGAAGTTGGTAAGGGAGTATTGTTGTTGGGAAGACATTTTGACTAGCAGCCCCCCATGTTGCCTCAAACATGTGCCACAGTTCTCCAGGTAGCTTTCCAAATAGGAAATGGCCTATATATTGCTGGTAGAATGCCAGGCTGGTGGTAGAAGAACTTTAACTGGTGACTTAGTCATAGAGTTACTAAGGTGTACAGCACAGAAACAGATTCTTTGGTCTAACTCATCCATGCCAACCAGATATCTTAAATTAACCTAGTTCCATTTGCCAGCATTTGGCCCATATCCCTCCAAGCCTTTCCTATTCATATAGCCATCAGATGTCTTTTAAGTGTTGTTATTGTACCAGCCTCCACCATTTCCTCTGGCAGTTCATTGCATACACGCACCATCCTCTAATGAAATGGTTGCCCCTTAAATCTCCTCTTCTCCCCCAACACACATACCCAAATCATCTAGCAGAGCTTTGTTCAAGAAACAATACACATCCAATATATTTGATGTCACTGAACACAGAACAGTTTATTTCCAGTATTCTGCTGTTTAAATATGTCAGACTTGCACTCACCTGCTTCAGGTGTTTTGTTTATAAAAGAGTTGCTCCAGTCACTCCAGTAGTTGTTGCTTTTTATGAGGTTGCAGCGGATCTGAAACTCATATTCCTTGAAAGGTACCCAGTTGTAAAAATGACCTGAATTTCCATTGATGCTAAAAGCGTTCTTAGCAACCTAAATTTGTTGATAGAAATATTTCTCTCATATAGACTCTTGCTTTCCTTTTCATTGCAAATTTTCTTAAAAACTGTTCTTTCAATCAAACTACAGTATTTGTAACACAAGCAACATGACAGCAAAATAGAACACAAAAGTATTTATCTTTTCAGGTGTAAATAGCCTTTAATGGTGGTCAAAATAACCTCTGGCACTGAAAACTTACTCAGTGAGAATTGGACTCCCATTGCTTCTGCTTTTAAATATTGATGGAGATTTTAAAATATCAAAATATTGAAACTTTTTTACATTACATGATGTCTCATTTATCCCTGTCTCTTAATCACATAATTTTCCTTCTCTTTACTTTCTGTACATTGCTTGGCATTGACTAGTCCAGTTTCTATTTCCTGGTTCAGATTCCATCTGTTTCGGTAGTCTATAATCTGATTGGATTAGTAATTGCTAATTGCTTCTCTTGTTTTTAACAATCCTAGAACCCTTTTGCAAACAATGCACTATTTTGTTTTTCCCCAAATTGGAAATTCTAGTACAAAGCCTGCAAAATGCAAGCATGAAATAGATAATAGCTGCCTAATCTAGGCCACTAGCTTTTTCTAAATTGATGTGCTCCTAAAAATATAGAGATCTACTCATGCAATTTTTGTACATCTAAAAGCCCTACCTGAAAGCTCAATCAACATCATGAACAGAAGAGACTTAATTCCTTGCATGTGCAAACAGTGTTTGATACTAACCACACTGAAGAATATCAGAACGTAACCAGAATTTGTTTATTCTCAGAAAATCCATCATTTCTTCAATGCTTAGGCACAGAGTTGGACAGGATAGCTAATAGGAGACAGAGATAATTGATAGAGCTGTCATTGGTGAAACATTTTGAAATGTGAGGGTAGAAGCCTAAAGTAGATTCATGATGACTCTGGCACTATCAAAATCACTATGGAGCAGTGCATTGGCATTCTCAAGTCCCACTTGTGGTGCTTGAACAGATCGAAGCGAGTATTGCAGTATTGTCTAGAAAAGATTTCCTGAATTGCTCTGGTTAACATTAATTCTGTTTCTCTCTCCACAGATGTTGCCAGAATTTTGTCAGCATTTTCTGTTTTTGTTTTCAGAATTGTAGTATTTTACTCTATATTCTTTAATTTGACCATTTGGCCTTCTGAACACAAAAAAAAAACAGAGGAAGAAGCTATCTACATTTCATGTACTCAAGATCCTTGTTTTTGAAACATAGTTAATCAAAAAATTGAGCCTAGTCAGTACTTGGATTCTGGGATTCTGTAGCTCCTAATAACTGTTTATGCTGTGGCAGAGAGATTTTTCCTAGATCCACTTGTGCATTAGTGCTGTATGATTCATCAAGTGTTTGATGTGTGGGCTGCACAGTGGCTCAATTGTCAACACTGCTGCCTCACAAGCCAGTTTGAACGGGTTTTCTTCGGGTGCTCTGGTTTCCTATCACAGTCCAAAGATGTGCAGGCTAGATGGATTATCCATGGGAAATGCAGGGTTACAGACATAGGGTTGGGGAGTGGATTTGTGGGATGGTCTTCAGCAGGTTGGTATGGCCTGCTTCTGAACTGTAGGGATTCTATGATTCTATATGCTTCTCTTTCCTAATATTATCCATGACCCAAGTAACTGTGACTTCAATAAACAAAGAACTAGGACAGAATATGACTCTATGACTGCTTTGGGTAGAGGATGCCAGGTTGCTGGTCAGTTAGCTTTTTTTTTGTATGATGAACATAACTAAAGGAAACAATGGAAACTTATCATAAGAAGGAGAACTAGTATAACAGAAGTATGATGAAGCAAATAACAGGACACCTTAAAAGTCATCAGAATGTCTAGACATTTTAATAAATACTCTATAACATTACCAATTTAAACCTGGCACCTCTCTGCCAATCTTCCAGTGTGTAGCAGAACCTGCTCTTTATGCCCATGTGAGGCCTCAGCTCTTTATTTCTAATTATGTATACTTTTGTAAAGTTCACAAATAGTTAGATGTGGAACATTTTAATTCCTAGCACTTTATCACTCGTGTCTGCTGAAATTGCCTCATGAAGCTATATTGAGATGCAGACAGTGACAACGCTTTAAGAGGTTATTTTGGCCTATTTTTTGTTTGAAGAGAGGTTTTAAGGCAGAGGTCCTGAGCAATCAACAAGAACCACAAGAGTAAATAGCTTATGAGACCTGGGATTTTGTTTAAAGTTGGATCAATAGAAGCAGGCTGTAGGGGTGGGGTCAAACTTCCACAGATCCAGGTTCTTTAGCTTCTAGAAGAAGCTGCTGGGGCTGTGAAAAAAAGCCACCATTTCTCTTTGCTACAGCTTATAACTGGAGTTCTCTCTCTCTCAGAACTGTCTTTTGATCTTTCCTCCTGGGTTAGAGAATTGTATGTCAATCTGTTTTCTGAATTTGCATTTTTCCAAGGGTGTTTTTATGGGATATTGCTATATTGGAACAGTTAATTAGTAATAGTTACTGTATCTATTGTTCTGTTAAGTTTTTCAATTGAGTTAAGTTATTCAAATTCCTTCTTTCTTTCATTGTATTTTAACTATAATGGATGAATAAAGTGTGTTTTGATTTAAATCTGACCATTCGAATTGCATCTGGAATACAACACCTTACATTTACCTTTAAAATTAGAAAAACAAACTAGGGTCTAGGCTATCTTCTGAATAGTTTGAGGGAGTTTGGTTGTGCGCATAACAAGACGATACAGCAGGTTGTTCATTTTCCAGTCAAATATTGCAAGGAATGTGATATGTAGCAGAATCGTAGAAGATAAAGTATATGTGTGAGAGGGGCAGTGAGGGATTTTGCACTGATTCAAGGTCTCATAAATTTCTTTTATTTAATGCTGCCTGAATATTGCTGAGATACAGTTCCAGCAGTATCTCAGCATCTGCAATGGAACACACTATCAGGTGATAAGGTTAATTTCTATAGGTAAATGGGGTGATAGAGTTGGTAAATATGATGCAGAAGTGGTGTGTCTACCTCCTGGATTGGAAGTTCTGGGTTCAAGTCTCACCTGACCTGGAGGTGTGCCTTAACATGTCTAAATGGTTGATGAAAAACAACCTGGAGTTGGCACTGATTGCCAGTTTGCCCTTTCCCCAGACTGCATGCAAAACCATTTTTGGGCACATAATTCCCTAGACAGCAATCAACATTTGAATTCTGTCCTTTAGTTCTACCAATATCAACAGCATTGCAAGTTCTGAAACTTGGTGTCTTGGTTACTGCAAAATCATTAGCTGATGAGTGACCTTCTGTTATCACTTTTTCACTGTAAAATATAGCTTCAACTCTTAAGCTTTTTCTCTTCAAAGCCAGCTGCACTCAACCATTACATTACTGCAGCCTCCCTGGTTTCTATCACTATCAAAATTAAAAATCAAAAGTCCAACATATTAATCAATCGAAACCTGCATCCTTATTCTAAGTGATTCAAGACTTAACAGCCATCTAGGTTGTCAAATACATCACATCAGTAGTATGACACTTTGATCTTTTACTTATAAATTCTGTGTCCAATGTATCCTGCCCCATTAGCTACCTAATGAAGGAGCAGCGTTCCAAAAGCTTGTACTTTCAAATAAGCTTGTTGGATTATAACCTGGTGTTGTGTGATTTTTTAACTTTGCCCATCTCAGTCCAACACAGGCACCTCCACACCATGTCTATCAATAGAGGAGCTGCTTTCGCTGACATCCTGTCCTGTTGACCTCCTATGCAAAGAAAATATTATCAGATATCAACAGAATCACTTTGGTGAAATTCTTGCTGCCATTCACTAAAGATTCAAGGAAAATCCAAATGTATCACCAAGTTTTCAGGAGCAAAGTATGATGGAAATAAGAACCTCTTGCTACCTTTTTGTAGTTGAAGTGATAATCTTGCAATAATTCACCAAAGTACATTTTTTTAATATGAGATGAAGATAAAGTAGGAATGTTTAAAAGCATCAGCTTAAAAAGCACAGCAGCTGCTTGAAGGAAAGAAGTTAGTTACAGGCATCTTATATACACTAATGTAGCCACATTTTGCATTCTGTTTATGAATTTTAGGAATAAATGTTCAGAGTCAGACTCAAGGGGTGGCTCTCAATATAAATGGAGTATGAGTTTGCATCAGAAAGGCAAGTTGAAACTCAATTATGTCTTCATTAAAAAACAATGCACACTTTATTAAACAACGCTTTGCAACAAATCTGGAACTTACCAGAGTCCAGGTAATATTAGGATCCGATATTATTCTGTATCTTATTTCAAACTGACATTCTGCATTTGTTGAGCTTCTCCAGTGAATAATGGTCTTGGGAACTGAATTATTTATAAATTCAACTTTAGTGATCATTGGAGCATCAGGCTTAACTATTTAAACAAAAAAAATGTTTCAAATTGACATGAGAATTAGAATAATATTTCTCAACATTTTTGCCTCATCCCTTAAAGATGGTGATTGGGAATTTCTAATAAGACTTTATTGAATGGTTATCATAATTTCAGAGGCAAATCAGAAACACATCTATTCAATATGCCAGGCCTGCTTCTCAGCCTACTGCTGAAGTTATAGTAGGCAATTGGAAAAAGCTCAGAGAAAGTGACAGTGAGTGACTTATACTGAATTCAGGCCAAAAATGGCCAAGACATTCTTCAGCTGAATCCTCCCTGCTCCCTCTGTTCTCTACTCCCAGGTAGGGGAGAATTATTAGCCCTGAATATTGAAAATTAATTGGAAGAAGCACTGAAGTGAGGGCAAGGGTACCAAAATTACATTTATATATTGTAGATGCATCTGTCTATGACAGTATTGGTAGGAGTCGCCATCATACTACCATGAAGGCAAAGTTGCATCTTCGTATTCAAGATAACTTTCGTTGTGATATGGCATGACTACCATGCTAAATTGGATAGATTTTGAACAAATTTATCAGCTCAAAACTGACCATCCATGAGGTGCTGTGGCAATCTCAGTAGCAGAACTGTATTCAATCACTATGTGTGACCTCATGGTCCAGCATTTTTCCCACTCTACCATTTCCATCAAGCTGATTAACGGTTAAATTAATAGTGCAGGGAGACATGCCCAGAGCAGCATTAAGCATATCTTAAAATTGAGGTGTCAACCTGGTGAAGCTACTATACAAGATTACTTACATGCCAAACATCAGAATCAGTAGCAATAGACATATTTAAGCAATCACACACCAATAAATAAGATCAAAATACTGTAATACTACGATATCCAGCAGAGACTAGTATTGGACAACAAACAGAAAGGGGAGTTTTCACAAACATCCCATCTTCATTGAAGACAGTACCCAGCTAAATGCAAACTGTAAGCATTTGCAAGCACCTTTAGCTTGAATGATCCACTGTGGCTTCTTTCTGAAGTCCCTAGCATCATAGATATCAGTCTTCAGCTAATATGATGCACGTGATATCAAGAAAAAGCCAATATCTACTGCAAAGATTACTATAAATGTTATGTGCTTTGAAAACATTTTGACACCAATAAAGAAGAATTCTGCTCCATAAGTTCCAACAAGGAAAATCATCCAGGTAAGTCCTCCACAAAAAAAGCAGGACAAAACCAACCTGGCCAATTACTGCTTCACCAGTCAACATTCAAAATCAATAAAATGGTGGAAAGGGTCATCAACAATACTATCAAGCAGAAGTCACTTTGCAAAAACCTGATCAGTGGAACTTAGTTTGGCTCTGCCAGGGCCACTCAGTGTTTAAAATTCATTTATAGGACTTGGATGTTGCTGGCTGGCCAGCATTGAGAGCCCATCCCTATTTGCCCTTGAGAAGGTGGTGGTGAGCTGCCTTCTGGAATCATTGCAGTTCATTGCTGTGGGTTGACCCACAATGCCAGTAGGGAGGGAACTCTGGGATTTTGACTCAATGACTGTGGAGGAACGGCAATATATTTTCAAGTCAGGATGGTGAGTGGCTTGGAGGGGAACTTGTAGGTAATGGTGTTCCGAAGTTCATGACCTCATTACAGTGTGAGAAAATGATCTGCAACCCTGCTCACCCACAGCATAGCGACATAAAAAAAACAGAAACTAGCCTGGAAAACACAGAAACCAAGCCTGCCAACATATACAGAAACTACCCAGAGTGCTCCAGTCTTGACCAAACAGGCTAACATAAAAACCAGAAATGGCCAAGCCCCTTCCTAGACCAGAGAATACAATCAGCTCCCAGCCCGATTAACACTGCAGTCTAAACACTCTAAGGGCAGACTCATTTCCCATTGAAACCAATACCGCATAAACAAACAGGCAGACCGAGAGGCCCTGGAAGACTTCACTCGGAGGAGGAACACAATGGACACACCTGGATGCCAGGAGAAGGGACATTTGTACATATTTGCGCAGATGGGAAATACAATGAAGAATCCTCCAGAAGACATTCTCACCCACTTTTGGAGATGGCTGGAATCTCCTGTGTCAATTATAAAGGAATTGCTACTGCTGAACTCTTGATTAACTTCCATTTAGTTTATTCTTGTATTAATCGCTTTACAATTTTCACCATTGTACTGTAACTGCTTTACAATGATCACCTTTGTGTTGTACACCTACAAAAATATGCCTACACTTCTGTTCGGGAAAGAGCATTTGGCCATCTGTGCAGAGAATCGGTTCAGTGTCAGCCTGGTTAATTTCTCTTCCACCATATTGCTTTGTGTAATAAATGACTTGTCAATTTCACTACAATCCTCATTTGTGGTCTCTGATCCATTGGGCTCAATTCTCTGACAACAGTTTTAGATCAAACATGGCTAAAAGCACTGAAATCCAGAGGTGAGATGAGAGTGACAGCCCTTGACATCAAGGCCTCATTTGATTGAGTGTGGTAAGAAGGAGCCCTAACAAAACTGGAATCAATGGGAATCAGCGAGAAAACTCTCTGCTTGTTAAACTAGCAAAAAGGAAGCCAGTTATAGTTCTTGGGAGTCTGCCATTTCAGTTGGAGTCATAGAGATGTACAGCATGGAAACAGACCCTTCGGTCCAACCCGTCCATGCCGACCAGCTATCCCAACCCAATCTAGTCCCACCTGCCAGCACCCGGCCCATATCCCTCCAAACCCTTCCTATTCATATATCCATCCACATGCCTCTTAAATGTTGCAATGTACCAGCCTCCACCACATCCTCTGGCAGCTCATTCCATACACGTACCACCCTCTGCGTGAAAAAGTTGCCCCTTAGGTCTCTTTTATATCTTTCCCCTCTCACCCTAAACCTATGCCCTCTAGTTCTGGACTCCCTGACCCCAGGGAAAAGACTTTGTCTACTCATCCTATCTGTGCCCCTCATAATTATGTAAACCTCTATAAGGTCACCCCTCAGCCTCCGACCCTCCAGGGAAAACAGCCCCAGCCTCTCTCTGTAGCTCAAATCCTCCAACTCTAGCAACATCCTTGTAAATCTTTTCTGAACCCTTTCAAGTTTCACAACATCTTTCCGATAGGAAGGAGACCAGAATTGCACGCAATATTCCAACAGTGGCCTAACCAATGTCCTGTACAGCCGCAACATGACCTCCCAACTCCTGTACTCAATACTCTGACCAATAAAGGAAAGCATACCAATTGCCTTCTTCACTATCCTATCTACCTGCCACTCCACTTTCAAGGAGCTATGAACCTGCACTCCAAAGTCTCTTTGTTCAGCAACACTCCCTCGGAGCTTACCATTAAGTGTATAAGTCCAGCTAAGATTTGCTTTCCCAAAATGCAGCACCTCGCATTTATCTGAATTAAACTCCATCTGCCACTTCTTAGCCCATTGGCCCATCTGGTCCAGATCCTGTTGTAATCTGAGGTAACCCTCTTCGCTGTCCACTACACCTCCAATTTTGGTGTCATCTCCAAACTTACTGACTGTACCTCTTATGCCCACATCCAAATCATTTATGTTGCAGGACATCTCTGCAGGAAATCCTCCAAGATTGTATCTTAGGCCCAACCATCTTTAGTTGTTTCTTCAATGATCTTCCTCTATCATCCTCATTGTCTATCAGAAGTGAGGATGTTCCTTGATGACTCCATAATGTTCAGCTCCATTCATGACTCCTCAGATATTGAAGCAGTCCACATCCATCCAAATGCAAGAAGACCCAGTCAATATCCAGATATGGGCTGACAAGTGCCAAGCGGTTCATTTCACACAAGTGCTATACAATGACCACTTCCAACAAGAGATATTCTAACCATTGTCCCTTGACATTCAATGGTGTTGTCATCACTAAAGCCCCCACTATCAACATCATGGGGGGTTATCATTGACCAGAAATTTAATGGACATAAAGATACCATGGGTGGGACAGCAGGTCAGGGGATAGAAATCCTACAATGGCTAATTTACTGCCTGACCAATGTTCCATTTGACTTTCTTTGCTACTGCGTGGACCTCTGAGATCTGAAGGGGAAGCCATTCTGATGGTCGAAGCATGCTGTTTGATAAGCACCCAGCTTAGAGGGGATGTTGTTTTTGACTCTTCAAAGCCTGTCCACTACCTACTAGGCTCAAGTCAGGAATGTAATGGTACTCCATACTAACCTGAATGAGTGCAACTCAATCAATACTCAAGAAGCTTGACACGCTCAGGATAAAACATCCCACTTGATTGACACCACATTCGTTCCCTTGACCACTGATGCAATATAAACCATCCACAAGATGTATTGCGGAAATTCAATCTTTAGATAGTACTTTCCAAACCCATGACCATCTAGAAAGGCAGCACATACATAGCAATACTACCACCACCTGAAAGTTTCCCTTCAAGTCACTCAACATCTTGGCATAGAAATATATCAATGTTTCTTCAGTGTCACTGGGTCAAAATTATAGAACTCCCTTCCTGACATTTTGGGGCTCACTACAGCAAAAGGATCAGTGGTTCAAGAAAGCCGTCACCTTCCCAAGGGCAATGACTGCTGGCCCAGCGAACAACACCGTTGTCCTATGAATAATTAGAAAGAAAGGCCCTAATCAAGCTGTTCCAATATAGCTACAGTGCTGGCATATGCCTGATGAAGTAGAATTAGAAAATTGACCTATTTTGTCCTATCCAAAAGAAGCAAGATAAATCCAACCCATTCATTTATTATTCTATTGAAATATATACTATCAATCTATGTTAGATCATCAGCAATGTTAATGGAAGGTGCTGCTAATATTGCTGTCACGCAGCACTTACTCGGTAATACTCTGCTCACTGGTCAGTTTTGGTCCTGTCAGGGCAAATAGTTCCTGATCTCTTTACTGCCTTGATCAAGCCTTGTTAGGGATAAAAGAGGTGAATTCCAGAAATTCAAGAATAGTCAGCAAGAGTGACTATTCTTGACATCAATGCAGCACTTGACTGACGAATGAAGAGACACTAACAAAGCTGGAGTCAATAGAAAGCAATGGGGAAACTTTCCACAGGTTGGAATCATATCTAGCACAAAGTTTGTGGTTGTTGGAGGTCAGTCATCTCAGTTCTAGAACATATAGAACATAGAACATAGAACATTACAGCGCAGTACAGGCCCTTCAGCCCTTGATGTTGTGCCACCCTGTCACACTAATCTGAAGCCCATCCCACCTACACTATTCCATGTACATCCATATGCCTGTCCAATGACGACTTAAATGCACTTAAAGTTAGCGAATCTACTACCGTTGCAGGCAAAGCATTCCATACCCTTACTGCTCTTTGAGTAAAGAAATTACCTCTGACATCTGTCTTATACCTATCTCCCCTCACTTTAAAGTTGTGTCACCTCGTGTTTGCCGTCCCCATACTTGGAAAAAGGCTCTCCCTGCCCACCCTATCTAACCCTCTGATTATCTTGTATGTCTCTATTAAGTCACCTCTCAACCTTCTTCTCTCTAATGAGAACAGCCTCAAGGCCCTCAGCCTTTCCTCGTAAGACATTCCTTCCATACCAGGCAACATTCTAGTAAATCTCCTCTGCACCCTTTCCAAAGCTTCCACATCCTTCAAATAATGCGGTGACCAGAACTGTACACAATACTCCAAGTGTGGCTGTACCAGAGCTTTGTACACCTGCAGCATAACTTCCTGGTTCCGGAACGCAATCCCTCTATTAATAAAGGCCAAAACACTGTATGCCTTCTTAACAACCCTGTCAATCTGAATGGCAGCTTTCAGGGATACATCTCTGTGGGATTTCTTCCGGGTGGTATCCTCAGCCCAATCATCATCATCGGCTTCATCAATTAATCTTTCCTTCATCATAAGGTCACAAATAGGGATGTTTTCTGATGATTGCACAATGTCAACACCACTCTCAATTCATTCATTCTGAAACTGTCCAAGTCCATATGAATAAGACCTGGACAATATCCTGGGCTGATAAATAGCATAGCACCACATGAGTGACAAAAGTGACTATCTCCAACATTGACAGAATACAACCACTTGCCCTTGACGTTCAATGGCATTGCCACTGCCATTGTGAATCTCTTCTCAATGAATATCCTGGGGATTACCATTGACCAGAACTGAAATGGCCTGGCAGTAAAAATCTTGCAGTTAGAAAGTCTGATCAGAGGCTAGGAATTCTGAGGTAAATAACTCACTTTCTGACCCCCCAAACCATCTGTAAGCCAATGATCAGGAATGTGATATCCAGTTGTCTGGATGAGTGCAATCTCAACACTATCCAGGACAAAGTAGACAGCTTGATTCTTACCCCAATCCACAAATTTAAACATTCTGTTCCTCTACCACTGAATCACAGTGGCAACAGTGCCTCCATGGACAAATTGGCAGCTTCATGGAGATTCAGGTCCAGCATTGCATACCATCTACTAGAGGCACAATAGCAATTCACCAAGCCCGCTTTGACAATACTTTCTAAACCTGCAATCTCTACCACCCCAGAAGGACAAGGGCAGTTCATACATGGGGACACGATCCCATGAAAGATATTTTCTAAGCCACATGCCATTGCGACTTGAAGCTATATTTTAATTCCTTCATTGTTGCTGGGTCAAAGTCCTGGCATTCCAACAATACTCCCTTCATGGATTTCAGCTATTCATGAAGATGTTTTGCCACCACCTTCCATTGTCCAATTGGAGTTACCAATAAGTGCTGGCCTTGCCAGCGATGTCCCAGCATTTTCTAAAAACCCAACTTTCCTCTTGTTCTATGCTAGATACTAATTCCACATCCCCAGGTGGAATCAAAGACTGCTGCTGTGTTGGCAATTATGTCTGGTTTCATGATATGTTATTATGCCAAGTACAGATATGCAGAAACATTACCTGACCTATCCCATCCTAATATCAAAATTGTAGCAGGAGTACACCAGGCCTTTGAAGACTTCCATCCCCATTGTCTGTACAATGTTGGAATTAAACACAAACTTGTCTGCCCTTCAACATGAACAAAAATATGTTTTCCCAGAAGAATTATGGATTTGTGATCAACTGTTGGGATTTCCTAATCTATATAAACTAGAATAAATGGTTGTTTCCTGAGCCATCAGAAGACTCCAGTCTAGAACCAAAAAGATCATGCACAATTGTAACTGGTAGAAATTGCAAAACTGTACCTATATCATGGAGTGAAAAAGTTAGACGCTTGGATGTTGCATTTCCTAGTGCATTCGTAGCTTGTATCCAAACTCTGTATATGGAAGCTTTCTGAAGATGATTTCCAGGGACTGTGACACTGTTTGAACTGAAGTTTGTTGGAAATATCTGTTCTTTACCTGTCCCTTCACTGTAAGGATAAAATAAATAAATCAAATCTCATAATACAGCACTGTGAGAATCAAAAACATTTTTATTATAAATATAATTAGAAGGAAACCTCTTTCCTTCTAATGAATGTAAAAAATCTACAACAGTCCTATAATATAAAACTAATAATCCTTCCAATTCTGCAACTTGGGATCCATTGTATGAAGGACAATTTGTGATGATAGCTGCCTCTATGGAAAACTTGACAATTGCAAAGGACAGCCAGGTCCAGCAGTCTAAAAGTCTGATGGCTATGTCGATAGACCTGGACTCCATCACTTTAGGTGACGAGGGATTACTCACTGCAGATGTTCTTCCCTCACTAGGTAACAGAGTGGTGCCACTATACACCTAGTCATTTGAGGATCAGCACACAGACCCCCAGACATTTTCTCTCAAAGTGCTGCAGATATGGCTGGGTCCCCCATCCTACCTGCCATCTTCAGCCCTGTGCAAATTCAAGCTGAGGACAGTTCAGTTGTCTGTGGGCAGGACACACTCAGCATATCTCACCCATCTAGACACGAATGCCACCAAGCTCACCCAATCAAATCTCTAAGGCCAATGGGGATACTTTAGGGCAGTTTCCTCCACCCCAGCTGTAATTCAGCTAATTGATGTTCGGTTGTTCTCTATATGTTTGCTTTCTTCATCAGCAATGCATGCAACCAACATTGTTGGTGCAGAGCCCAGTCATCCTTGGTGCTACATAATGTTTATTTATGCCAATTTATGAAGTGAGCATCTCTTGCACCACATGCAGGTTATGGATATATGTTAGATTGCTAATTTGAGAACTAGGATCAACATGTTTATGCTAGTGTATCACAGGCATTAGTGTGATTGATTCCTGATGCTGCATGTGGTGAGGAGTGTTTGGGACCAGGAATTGGACTTCAGACAGTGGGTTAAAGCCTAACGTTCACATATGTACTGCTCGCAGGTGTCTTTCTGCTCCAGTATATGGGTGTCTATGTCATGCTGTTGCCTTTTGAAGGGATTCACAATACAGGAAACTGAAGCCCTTCCCTCACAGAATGAAACAATTACCCCAATTACTCTAGGTGGAATCACAGCCATTTTCATCTTCAATGCACACTTGTTATTTACAGCATGATGGAAGACATTAGCAGTTGCTTCTCAAGCAGTGAGTTTCAGGCTCAGCTTCTTAATATCAATGAACACCCAAAATAAACATACCTTTTTTGGTAGACCTGCAAATCAATCCCAAAGGCTTTGAACTTCTCCAAGTTCCCATGCAACCAATGTGTTTAAACCTTTCTTTGCCCACTTTACTACCTGCCCCCTCCCCCCCCCGGAGGAGTAAGCAGCATATGTCTGACTTTCAGATCGAGAATGCATTAATTTTCTATCCGGGGGTGGGGAAATAGGAAACTGCATATTTAGGATGCAAGATGAAGTAGTACTAATGTTAATGCATGCCAATAAGGGTCTTGCTGCTCATTTGCAAGAATCTCATTTCACGATCCAACACTTAGTTGGAAAATGTGTCCTTTTGATCTTGACATAGAAAGGTCCTCTCTGGTAAAATACGTAGACTATAAGGAGGAGGAGCACTTTTTAAAGAGGACACAGAAATGAACACAATGGAAGAAGAGTGCAACATCATGTTGAGCTCAAAATTTATTGAGCTGGGGTAATAAGGGGATGAAACTAAAGCATTTGCCAAAGACAGATTGTTCATAATCAGAGAGGGGACGATCAGAGGGTACAGGAGAAAGTGAGGACTACAGATGCTGGAGATCAGAGCTGAAAATGTGTTGCTGGAAAAGCGCAGCAGGTCAGGCAGCATCCAAGGAACTTGGAGAAGTTCCTGAAGAAGGGCTTATGCCCGAAACGTCGATTCTTGGATGCTGCCTGACCTGCTTTGCTTTTCCAGCAACACATTTTCAGATCAGAGGGTACAGTTAATATTCAGCATGAAGTGAGATTAGAGAGAGTTAGAGATCAAAGGGCATGGAAAGCAAGAAGGTTCTGAACGGTGTTGATAACCATGAGCTGTAGAAGCCTGTGATTTTTCACACTTGCTGTGGTGGAAAATAACTTTTGTTAAAGTATTAGATAATGAAGTGCAACTGCAGAACAGTACAACCATTAAACAGAGAAGTTTAAAAATCACACAACACCAGGTTTTAGTCTAACAGATTTATTTGGAAGTACTAGTCTTCAGAGCACTGCTCCTTCATCAGGTAACTAGTGGGGCAGGATCATAAGATGCAGAATTTATTGCAAAAGATCACAATGTCATGCAATTAAAACAATATATTGAACCAACCTAGATTGCTGTTAAGTCTTTCATCTTTTAGAATGGGTTGCTGGTTTTGGTTCATTAATATGTAAATCCCAGAACTTCTTTTGAGTCACAATCTTGAGATAACTTAAGGTTTTATTAAAAAAAGATGACATCTCAGTTCAGACAATGCATTAAAGGTGTGAGGTTAGAGTCTGTCTGTATCCCAATCTTGAGTCAGACGAAGGTGAGGACTGCAGGTGCTGGAGATTGGAGTCGAGGGTGTGGTGCTGGAAAAGCACAGCAGGTCAAGCAGCATTCAAGGAGCAGGAGTTGACGTTTCGGGCAAAACCCCTGATCAAATTTCCTGATGTAGAGCTTTTGCCTGAAACGTCGAATCTCCTGCTCTTTGGAGGCTGCCTAATCTGCTGTGCTTCTCCAGCACCACAGTCCTGGTTCTATTTCCAAAGTAGGAATTTATAAAATGTTATATGGATTGATTATGTACATTGATTGCTTGCAGGTTGTGAGGTTTTTGAGCAAAAATTGAATGTATCTGCAAATATAATTCTGCAAGTGCAAATTAACTCCATAGACTTATACGTGTGCATGTGACGGGGGGTGTTGGGAGGGAGAGAGAGAAAGAGAGTGCGTGTGAGTGAGTGAATGCGCATGAGAGACTGTGTGCGTGCTTCGTAGAGTGTGTGCATGAGTGTGACGGAGTATAAGCCCGTGAGCAGGTGTTTACATGGGTGTGAATGTGGGGGGTGTATATATGCATGTCGGAGAGAGAACTTGTTTATGAGAGAGGGTCTGTGTGAGTAAGGTAAGAATATGTGTGCGTGTGTGTGAGAGTGTATAATGTACACAAGCACACATACACACACACACTCTTACATATTCACACAGTCACACAGGCCCTCTCTCATACATAAGCTCTCTCAGACACATACACATATTTGAGAGAGAGCATGTGTATGAGAGAGGGTCTGTGTGAGTGTGTGAGTTGTAAGACTGTGTGTGTGTATAGTGTACATAAGAACGTGTGTACACACACGCACACACACTTTTACATACTCTCACACTCACGCAGACCCTCTCTCATACACATTCTCTCTCTCAGACACACACACATACATCTCCTATGCACACTCTCTCACAGGCTTATACTCCGTCACACTCATGTACACACATACACAAAAACACACACTGTCATGCGCACTCACACTCACTCTGTGTCCCTCACATGTACACAAACATACACATTTAAGTGTATGGGGTGAACTTGTATTTGCAGACAATTCTATTTTGCTCAAAAGGTGCACAACATGCAGGCAGTCAAAGCAGGCAGTCAATCCATATGACATTTTATAAATTCCTATTTTGGAAATAGAACCAGTCTGACTCAAGATTGTCTGAGCTGAGATATCACATTTTTTATATAAAACCTTAAGTTATCTCAAAAATGTGACTTAAAAGAAGTTCTGGGTTTACATATTAATGAACTGAAACCTGTCTGACTCAAGATTGGAATACAGACAGACTCTAACCTCACACCTTTAATATATTGTCTGAGCTGAGATATCACATTTTTATATAAAACCTTAAGTTATCTCAAAAATGTGACTTAAAAGAAGTTCTGGGTTTACATATTAATGAACTGAAACCTGCAACCCATTCTAAAAGACTTAACAGCAATCTAGGTTCTTTCAATATATTCTTTTAATTACATGATGCTGTGATCTTTTGCAATACATTCTGTGTCTTATGATCCTGACCCACTAGTTACCTGATGAAGGAGCAGTGCTCTGAAAGCTAGTACTTCCAAATAAAACTGTTTGGTGTTGTGTGATTTTTAATTTTGTCCACCCCCAGTCCAACATCGGCACTTCCACATCATAAGTAGAGTAAGTTGGCGCTACTGAAAGGAGAGACTGAGAATGTATACATTGTGCGTGGATCTCAGGATGCAGCATGAACAGCAATGTGAGAAATGCTGAATGTAAATCTCACCATCTGTAATGGTGAGCATATTTGAGACATTCTGGATGGAATTTCAATTGAAATCCAAATTGAACATGCACAAAACAAAGATACCAGCAGAGAAAGAAGATGTAACAGTGACAGCAAATTTTGGTAGGATTTAACACAAAAAAGGAATAGAAAACAATAAAGGAGAACAAAGTAGAAATTACAAATAGAAACTTTGTCGAAGAGAAGAGCAGAATTTCTTCAAGGTCATATTCCATATAGAGAAATGGCAGTGAATTGAATACTAATACAGAAGAAATGCATGGTGGATGATGGAAATCTGAAATAAAAACAAAAACTGTTTGAATACTTAAGAGGTCTAGCAGCATCTATGGATAGAAACAGAATTAGCAGGTTGAATCAGTGTATTTCTTTTGTCTGAACATGTGGGCTTTACTTGTGCATGACATGAGGTACCTCAAGAGACAACTACATTAATCAGCCAGGTTTATAATACAGATTGAAATTATCTGTTGTTATAATAACTTGTGTGTGAAATACAACTCTGTGGAATACTAATCCTAATCATGTCATTAGTCATTATAGATTAAAAATGGCCTTTTGTGAAGAAAGAAACTAATCACAGATGATCTTAAGAGTCTCACCTTTGCGCTACAATTCACAAGTACAATCCAAGATCTTATAGGTTTCACAGTGCTGATTCCCTCTCACTTTGAACTGTAATTATTCGCCAACATGTAAGTATATGCAATGCTCCCTTTCTTGGGCGATGTAGGGGTTTTGGAGACAAGGTATCAATAATCATGCAACACTTACAATCTCCTATTGTATTTGCACAACATATCTTGTGCTGCATGAATTGGAATAAGGTCCCTATATCAAGGTTCAGGTAGAGATGTTCCATGAGCCTCCTTGTTGGAATCCTCCATGTCCCACTGTATGGAGGAGTATACTAAATTATCAGGGCTGGTGCCTTCCCAGATTAGTTACTGGGATTCAAGAGTTATCTTTGCATCCATAGCTGATGCCTTTATTTCATTACTCCTGACTGAGGGTGAGCACTCTGGGAGAGTCTTGTGCACAGTTGATACAGTGTGCCCCACAATCCTATCATGCACAACTGCAGCAGGCAAAGAAGGGATGAAATGGATGCTGAAGACCTGTGACAGAAGCAGCAATCTTCCAAGGAGGAAGATGAGGATACCAAGCAGGAAGAAAATCACCCTCAACATGATAGAGCACTTCACCATCAGGCACAACAAGCCAGATAGGACTTAATTTATAGCCAGTTCCTGTAGATGTAGATCACCTATTGATTGTAGATGTATTATTGTTTGAAAGGCAAGGAGTACCTGTCTGATCCCAAGAAGCAAAAGCACCATGGGAGGCTTACCTGTACAGGAAGGCAGGAATAAGAGAGGAGTAATTCTGAGATAGAATTTGTTAGCTAGAGGAATGAACATGTCTTTCTGTGGCCATAGATGTGACTCCAGAATGGCATGTTGTCTCCCTGGTACCAGGGTCAATGATATTGGAGTGGCTGCAGGAATGCGCGCAGGCAGAGGATTAGATTAGATTACTGACAGTGTGGAAACAGGCCCTTCGGCCCAACAAGTCCACACTAACCTGCCGAAGCGTAACCCACCCAGACCCATTCTCCTACATTTACCCCTTCACCTAACACTACGGGCAATTTAGCATGGCCAATTCACCTAACCTGCACATTTTTGGATTATGGAAGGAAACCAGAGCACCCAGAGGAAACCCACGCAGACACGGGGAGAATGTGCAAACTTCACACAGAGAGTCACCTGAGGTGGGAATTGAACCCGGGTCTCTGGCGCTGCGAGGCAGCAGTGCTAACCACTGTGCCACCGTGCCACCCATACGGTGCGCCATGCTGGTACCAATGACTTGGGTAGGAAGGGGGGGAGTTGCGTGGGGCGAGGTCCTGAAAGCTGATTTCAGGGAGCTAGGAAGGAGATTAAAAGCAGGACCTCCAAAGCAGTGGTACCAGAATTATTTGCAGTCCCCCATCCTAGTGAGTGTAAAAATAAGAGAACTGGGTGATTGAACATGTGGCTGGAAGGGAGGACATCAAATTTCTGGCGCAGGTAGAACCTGTAGAATGGCTGCAATTCTAGCAAGACTGGAACTAACATTCTTATAAGGAGATGGCACTGCTGGGGAGGGTTTGAGGAAACAACTGGTAAAAGAATATTGAAAGTTGGAAGCAAAAGTAAACAGGTGAAGTTTAAGCAAACATCAGATAGGATCAGCATAATGTATAAAAAAGCTAAATTCAAAGCACTCCATCTGAATGAACATAAGATTTACAAAAACAAATGAATGTACAAATTGAGATAAATGGATATGAGTTAGTTGCCTTTATGGAGTATAAAAGCAAAAAAAAGCTGAAAATCTGAAGCAACACACAAAATACTGGCGAAACTCAGTAGGTTTGGTAGAAGCTGTGGAGAGGGAAACAGAATTAACATTTCAAGTTCAGTCAGAAAAAATGCAAGCAACTGGAAGGTAAGGATCATTCCTAAGGATAGAGCGGAGGAGTCTCAGAGTGAATACTCAGTCTGCGTTTGGTATCACCAACATAAAGGAGAACGCATTTTGAGCAGAAAATAATTTAGAACCCGATTACATCCTTTGATCATTTTTACACACCCTCACCCCTGGTCCTGTCAAGACATGGGTTCCTTTTAGCCCAGCCTACCCATTGTCTCCTGCACTTAGCTCTCAATATCACTTATTCAGCTTCTTTTCTGACCTGGCTTACAATCACCTATCTCCTGTCTGCCCGCCCTTTCAAATATATCTCTCTCTCAGCTTTGCCTCTTCAAACCCCTCCCCTCATACCAATCTTCAACATAACTATGACACTTTCTTAACTGCTATCAGTTCTGATGAAGAGTGACTGGATTCAAAACATTAACTTTGTTTTCTCTCCGCAGATGCTGTGTTTCTCCAGCAACTTCTACTTTCATTTCACATCTCCAGCATCTGCAGTTCTTTGTTTTATTGTTGAAAGTTTGAGGTGCTACCTAGATTGACAGGCTGAGCTGGCAATTCACTTGGCAAACGGTTAACTGTGTTGCCTTCTGCCCTCACCTAAATAAAAAATTTCTGCCACCATACTGAATGGGCTGAGTTAGTGGGTTTTTGACTGAAGGTGCAGGCTGTACTTGTAAATGATGTGAGGCCCTTCAAAGGGCAACTGCATCAGTCAAACACTTGCACCAATCAGGCATTTACACGGTACAGAGTGCAAACCTAGGATTATAATCATAGAACTCTGCATGTGAACCCCCTGCAGTGTATAATTATAGTGAAGACACATCCTGGCCCCAAGCAATCTTCACCACATCATTGGTTAATAAAAATTGATCATTGTCATCTGTGAAGTTGAAGTAATCAAAGGTGATCCACGGCCACAATTCACAAAGACAATTAATTGTCTCAGAGGGTACACAAGGGAGTCCAGCTGATTTCCTTTGATTTTGAATTAAATACTTGGCAACCAACATTTCCTCTAAGTTGCAGCCACTCTGAGGTTCTGTATATACCAATTGTTATGCTTTCACAATTCTAAGCATTGACGTCTGGTTTTGGAAGTCACTGCCACATATGCTACATATGAACCTTGAAAGCCTACATACTGGAAAAAATAATTAGAGGGAATGTTGTTCAGAACATGGTTTTATATGAAACGTTGCCTTTCATGTGTGATGTGAGTGTGAGGAGAACAAGGATTCAGAAACTCTACCAAACCAACAATCTCCTATTACATGGCTCATGCTGCATACTTCAGAATACATTCTGCTATGTCAAAGGGCAATGTAGAGGCATTCCAAGGTCATCTTCATCTGAGTCCTCCATATCCCACTGTTTCATGGACTATATTGAACTATTATTTGTAAGTACTATGAATGTTCACTGATCACATGATGAAGAACCTGTTCTGTTTTTAGTATTCTCCACGCACATTTATTGGAACTATTATCAATAGATGCAGCCATATGTATTCATCACTCTGGCCATGTAAATGAGGGGCAGAGAAACTGAGGAGAAGGAGATGAGCCAAACAGTCCAGGATCAATAGCAACCTCCATGGACAAGGATGCCAAGGAGTTACAGGAGGTCCGGTGTCCACTGTTCTCTATGCCACATTCTCTAGATGAGTGAAGTGTACTGTGGCTGTGGTCTGAGGACACCGTCACAGAAAAATAACATCTGCTGGAAAAGGAATGGTCACCTGAAGGGGTATGTCACCATCAAAGTGACAATATGCTTTTTGTTGCAATTGGCACTTCCAAGGATCCTCTGGAGATCTGTGTGTGAACTCTCAATCATTAGCCTACAAATGCATCAAGACTATATATGATACATTCATCCTCCCTCCTTGTGACAAAGTCAGTGCAATGCCAAGGCAAATAAACTTTGCCAATAAGGCTGGCTTTCCCCAGTACAGACTTCTAAAGACTACATGCACATATTAGGTTGTGAATACCATAAAATAAATTTACTCACATCACTGATAGATGGTCAACATATAGGTCATCTGCGATTATCGGTATTGTAAGACCATAGGAGCAGAAATTAGGCCATTCAGCCCACCAAGTCTGTTCTGCCATTTGATCACGGCTGATAGGCTTTTTCAACTCCATTTTCCTGCTTTCTCGTTGTAACCTTTGATCTCCTTGGCAATCAAGAACTTATCTATCTCTGTCTTAAATATATTAAATGAATTGGCCTCCACAGCCCTCTGTGGCAATGAATTCCACAGGTTCACCACTCTGGCTAAAAATGTTTCTCTGTATCTTCATTCCAAAGCATCTTCCTTTTACTCGAATGCTGTGTCTTCGGATCCTTGTCTCTTCCCACCAATGGAAACTCTCCTTTAAGTTCACTTTGTCCAGGCTATTCAGTATTCTGCATGTTTCAATCAGATCCCCCCTCATCCTTCTAAACTCCATTAAGTATAGTCCCAGAGTCCTCAAATATTGCTCATATTGTCAAGCCTTTCATTTCTGCAATCATTCTTGTGAACCTCCTCTGGACCTGCTCTAGGGCCAATACATTTTTCCTGAGGTATGGGGCCCAAAATTGCTCACAAAACTCCAAATGCGGTCCAACCAGAGCCTTATAAAACCTCAGAAATACATCCTTGCTTTTATGTTCTAATCCTCTCGAGATGAATGACAATATTATAATGGCCTTCCTAATTACTGACTCAGCCTGCATGTTTACCTTAAGAGAATCCTGAAGTACGACTCTCAAGTCTCTTCGTACTCCAGATTTCTGAATTTTCTCTCAATTTAGAAAATTGTCTATTCTTCTTACAAAAATGCATGACCTCACGCTTTCCTACATTATATTTCATCTGCTATTTCTTGGCTCACTCTCCTAACCTGTCCAAATCTTTCTGCAGCCTCCCTGCCTCTCCACCTATCTTGTATCATCTGCAAACTTAGCCTGAATGCCCTCAGTTCCTTCATCCAGATCATTAACATATAAAGTGAAAGGTTAGGTCTTTGCCAGACACACTGGGAGTTGTCATGATGCCTATATACTTTAACTGCCAGGTTCCTGCTTAACTTTGAAGAACTAGATGCCTTATCAGGCTGGCTGCTGGGATATGATGGCTGTCCCCTGCAAACATTGTTACTTCTTTTTTTGTAATCCCCTCACTGAGGCCAAGCACAAATACAATACAGCAATTCTTCCATCCAGGTCATCGTGGAGTAAATTATAGTCCTCCTGAAGATGAGGTTGTGAAGCCTGGATCAAGCTGGGGGCCATTCAGCATACTGTACTGCATTATCTTTGCATGCTGTGTTCTGCACAACTAGAACGTGAAAAGAGAGGATGTGTTGAATGCAGAAGAGCTGGGAAAGCAGCAGCAGTTTTCCGAGGAGGAAGAAGAGAACAGTGAGCAAGAGGAACATCGCCTTGACCATTATTGAGTGGTGTGGAACATCAGGCGACAAGCCAGATAGGATTTCATTAACTTGCACTTTGAATAAATGTGAGCTGGGTGAAGTCATCATTCATTGACCTTAAACTCGTTGTTGCTCATATGGAAAGCAATCCCTGTTTATTCCCATAAGCAAATACAGCTTTTTGTTTTGTTGTTCTTAAGATTTTGCTTCTCCTATTTATTGAATGAAATGTTTAAATTGTCTTGAAGGCTTTCTAGTATGTGAAGCTCACATTGTCATTGCCCATTGTTATGACTTGGTGTGGGGTAAAGAGTAACAGTCCTTCAAAAAGAGTTTTGAGATGGTTTAGTGCTCAGGACAGTATTCTCTGTTGTGGCAATTACAAAGTCAGTCAATCAGACAAGTCATGATGTTAAGTGATACATTTACAAATGTGATACTGTATTTGCAATGAAGTGTCACTTCTGCCACAATGTATCCTCAGAAGCTTTTTTCTCATTGTCCTCCCATTATGTGTGCTGTACTGCGAACAGCAATTCCTGCCTCTCAGCATTTGACCTGATGCACAGCTGGGCTTTAAATATGGAATTGGTGTTGCAAATTCTAGATCAGGAGTGGGCAATCATTTTACATTGAAAGGCCACATGTTATTTAACCAAGATCCTATTCGGCCGCATGCTGAAAATTTAATATATACAACAAAATGGCATATTCTTGTTGACATATTTACTAATTTTAATTGAAGCCTGCTATTATATGAGGACTTTAAACAAAATAAAAATTCAGCAAAGACACATTTATTTGTTTGGCAAAGTTGACAATAGAACTAAAAATGAGTGGAAAAATTTAGACAACAAATCATTTAATGACTATAAGACCATAAGATATAGGAGCGGAAGTAAGGCCATTCGGACCATCGAGTCCACTCCGCCATTCAATCATGGCTGATGGGCATTTCAACTCCACTTACCCGCATTCTCCCCATAGCCCTTAATTCCTTGTGACATCAAGAATTTATCAATTTCTGCCTTGAAGACATTTAGCGTCCCAGCCTCCACTGCACTCCGCGGCAATGAATTCCACAGGCCCACCACTCTCTGGCTGAAGAAATGTCTCCGCATTTCTGTTCTGAATTTACCCCCTCTAATTCGAAGTCATTCCAGGGATCATCCGTGTGAATCTCTGCTGGACACGCTCCAGTGCCAGTATGTCCTACCTGAGGTGTGGGGTCCAAAACTGGACACAGTACTCCAAATGGGGCCTAACCAGAGCTTTATAAAGTCTCAGTGGTACAACAGTGCTTTTATATTCCGACCCTCTTGAGATAATTGACAACATTGCATTCGCTTTCTTAATCACGGATTCAACCTGCATGCTTACCTTTAGAGAATCCTCAACTGGCACTCCCAGGTCGTTCTGTACTTTGGCTTTACGAATTTTCTCACCGTTTAGAAAGTAGTCCATGCTTCTATTCTTTTTTCCAAAGTGCAAGACCTCGCATTTGCTCACATTGAATTCCATCAGCCATTTCCTGGACCACTCCTCCAAACTGTCTAGTTCCTTCTGCAGCCTCCCCACTTCCTTTGTACTACCTGCCTGTCCACCTAACTTTGTATCATCAGCAAACTTCGCTAGAATTCCCCCAGACCCTTCGTCCAGATCATTAATATATAATGTGAACAGCTGTGGCCCCAACAGTGAACCCTGCAGGACACCGCTTGACTCTTTTGTGATTGCTTATTGTGAGACAAGAATTGGATATTTGGTTCCAGTATTGTTAACCGCAGCTTTAATTGGTCCTCCAGGTGAATATCTGCCATCTGAGATCTCTGGCACGTGTTAATTTGCGTCACAAATGAAAATGTTGATTCACAACTGTAGATTGTGCTAAAACAGGACAGCACTCAATGAGCATGTTGATATAGATGTGGGTATTCAATGGCATTTTCCATATTACTTAACATCAAATAGAGACTTCAGAATATTATCTCCTGAGAGCTCAATCAATTCCATTTGTAAGTCATCAGGTGATGTGGAGGCATCAACTAGGTGTGGTTAAAAAGCTAGTTTCAATGTGCGATCATGTTTCTCAAAATCTGAAAACCTTTCATTGTATTCTTCAATCAGGGAGTCCAGAACTGCTGTGTATTATTTCACTTCACATTTCCTTAATGATTTGCTTGTACCCTGTTCATTAATTATCTTTGCCAGTTCAGGAAAGTGTTCAGCTGGAAGTTCCAATTGGGTAAGGAGAGTTTTGAAAAAGGTCAGCTTTTTCCAAAATGCCCAGATAACCACATCTCATATATAGATTTAGTTTTACCTTGCAAACAAAAGAATCACAACATTTTGCTTTGGTGTTATATCACACAAAAATGCAGCATTTCTGCAGAAATCCTTTTTTGACAATTTACATGGTTCATTCAGTTCCTCAAAAAAAATCTTGATTTGTTTTTGCAAAAATAAAAGCTTTACAAGTATTTGTCGTTGTGAGAACCAGCACATTTTAGAATGATATGGCAGATTCACACTGAACATTTCATCGTAGAACTGAAGCATTTTGTGAAAATGATGATGCCGTGATGCATTTGTTTGAATGTAGTTTACAATACCTATTACTTTCTTTAATGTGTCACTTAAAACAGTAGATTTGGCACAGAGATTCTGTTGATTGAAAAGACAATGAAAGGAAATCAAAGTATCTGGAACTGACAATTATTTTTATAGTAACGCAACAAATCCTTCATGTTTTCCTCTCATGGAAGGTGCACTGTCTGTGCATTATTATGAAGATGTGGGTGTACTGTACCTTTAAGAGACTTAAAAACTAGCAAAAAATACCTGACAGCAATAGGTGTTCTTAATAAGGTAACAATGTAACATTTGGTCAAAAGCTAGATTAGCTGGATTGCCTGGAGACAAAAACAGATTCGAATTAGGCCAATCAATTTAAATTGTACCCCCAAAAATACCAAACTCCAATCCAGCTTGAATTTAGTATACTAACAATCTTAAAAGCCAATGACATAATCAGATGCTTTGAGGGTACACACCCAGGCAAAATTGAACAGTTGAGAGGAAAACTGCCACGCCACCAGCATGTAGAGATTGTCCCCTCAAAAATAGCTCTCTTAAAGGTACCTTTATTGATCTGTGAATGATGAAACATAACCCCTCAGAAGAAAAGAAGATACAGGAAGATCCAAATAGAAGATCTGACAGCTGGCTGGTTTTGAAAACTTGAAGTTTTGGTAAATTAGGGGAGGTTTTATCGGACTAGTATTATAGAAGGGGAGATAAAAGATAGGTTAGAGGAAGGAGTTGTAAATAGTCATTAGTTAATTATTCTCTGTTAAACTTTTAAGAAATAAAGTGGTTAATTTTGACTTTAAATAGTTCTTGGCCTCTTGAATTTTCACAGATTACTGTATGAGATAAATCTTTTCTGTGTTGCTGGTGTAAATTAAGCAGGAGGGTTTACCCCATGTTGTAACAGCATACACTTACTAAATTACATATATTCAGTTTTGCTTCATGGAAGTTTTCTTTGAAGATAGTGAAGATGTCAATTCCATGTGTCTTCGCCATAAGAGTACCCAAAGCCAGTAAATTCTTGCGGCGATGAAAATCCACAGTTATAACAGGAATAAAAAATAACAGCTGCGCTGAGTCAGTCATGTCAGTGGATTCATCCAAGGCAATTGAATAATGAACGTATTCGATTTGCCTTATTGGATGAAATTGTTATGCTACATTGAGGGCTAATTCCTGTTGATGATCAATTATGGTCCTTCTTGAAAAAAGTAGTTGTTTGTACTTATTGACCTTATCTGAATCTACACAACCTACAGTTTCAACAATGCATTCTTTTGTGATTTCCACATCGCTAAATGGCTTACCTCTTCTTCCAAGTATATATGCTATTTTATAACCTACTTCAGTGATGTCAGTCCTTTGTCCTGACATTGTTTTAAATACTTACTGTTGCTGCTGCTTTTGATCTTTCATTTTCTTAAGTGCAGACATTTAGGGTTCTCCTTCTAGTTTAGCATATTTGTGATCCTAATGAGTTGCACAATGCTGATATGCACTGCATTTCTTCAATGTTGCAATGATGGTGTTGCAGAACAAACACGTCATTTTATCTTTTACAGCAACCATGTAATACTACAATTCCCATTATTCATTAAAAACTCTATTCTTTTCCTTTAATGTTCTTTTCCTAGTTTTTAACATGACTGGGTTAACAGCAAAAATGTTAAAATGGCACACAGATTTAAAATAGTGGATTTGGGGATCCAAGATGGCAGTGATCGAGGAAGATCACTTTGCAGAGCTCCGCACTGCATTGTAGGTGGGGCAAAGCCCTAACCCACTATCCAGGTCATCGCGATATTCTAGTACTCTGAAAAAGTCAGAGTCCTAGAAAATTCTAAGAAGTGACTTACCTACATTCTCGTCATCCAGTGATGCCTAAGAAGGGAGCAGGCTCACCCAGGGTTGGGGCCGTGGCCCTACCTACAGGATCCTCAGACTTGACTTCTTACCAGGCCCTGGTATCGGAGCTTGTGAGTTCTCGTGAGATGCTGGGTAAGCAAATTGAAGAGAAGCTGGCCCTGATCTATATTATGCTGCAGAAACATGAGCTGCAGCTGGGAGACCTTGGGAAAAGGCTAGACAAGGTTGAACACAGGGTCACTGTGGTAGAAGCTGAGACTGATTCCTCTAAGGATAGATTCCAGGACCTGATAATGCAATTTGCCTGTATAGGTCAATGATCTCGAGAAAAGAGGCAGGAGAAAAATATTCAGATCGTTGGTCTGCCAGAGGGAAGGAAGGTCAGCAACCAATGGAATTTATTGAGGATTGGCTGCGGAAATTTCTTAATCTGGAGGCTGGAATGGGAAGTCTGAAGATTGAGAGGGCTCACCAGGTCACGACATGGAAGTCAGGTCCGGACTAGCGTCCTCACCCTATCCTGGTGCAGTTCCATAATTATAGAGACAAGCAGAGAATCATGGAAGCTTCCAGAGTCCAGGGGAAGGATCTGAAGGCCTTACTTTATGAGGGCTCGAGGATCATGGTTTTTCAGGACTTCTCAGCGGCGGTGACCTGGAAAAGGAAATCCTATGATGGCATCAAGAAGAGACTGAGGGAGCTCGAGATCCAGTACTCTCTAAAATACCCGGTTGTGCTGCGGATAACATTTAATGGATCTAAACACGTCTTTGACTCGTCAGAGAAGGCAAGAGACTTTGTGGACAAATTAACTTTGTTCAAACTATTCAATATGTACAGATTGTTTGGATATGTCCTTTTTTTTAAAAAAAGGAAGTCGTGTTGGGGTTTTCTTTTCCTCTTACTTTTTAGCAATAATCTGGGTTAAATTATGCTTGGGGACTGGTGGGGTATTTACTTTTAACTTCTAAATTAAGCTATACCAGAGAATGAGTGGGGTATTTACTTACTTACTATTCACTTTTAACTTCTTTGTTCACATTGTTATTCTTTTTTGTATTTCCCTTTTTTGTTGCTTGTGTTTGTGGTGTGGCACTAGCTGGGAGAAGAGAAATGGTTGGGATGGCTAGATGCCTATTTATGGGCAGTATAAGCCCAGTTCAGGTATTTAAATGCCATGATTGCTATGTTGGCAGGGGCGTATGAAATTGGGTTTTCGGGTGTGGATATGTCCCCTTTGGGCGGGGGGGGGGGGGGGGGGGGGTTGGGTGGGGTGAATGCCCCTATCCATTGTCATTTGTGCTTTATATGTTATTTTGTTTTTTGCTTTTTGTTTTATAAAGTTGTGCAGGTTTGTTAACTGTAGTGGTTTTATTTTGTGTAGTTTTTATGTGGATTTTCTTTTATTAAGGCTCAGTGATTTATAATTCGAGTTCTTCCTCTCTGAAGACCAAATGTTACTGCAGAAGGTTATCGCTAATGACTCTTTTAAATGGTGTACCTGGAAAATCAAAGAGGAAGAAGGTACTCTCAAGTCTTAGAAAGGGAAAGGTGGATATTGCTTTATTGCAGGAGATGCACTTGGATGATAGGGAAATTGAATTAGCAGCAGAATGCTTTGATCGGGTTTACTTTTCATCTTTTAATACTAGGAGTAGGGGAGTGACCATATTGGTTCAGAGGAATCTCCTATTTAAGTTACTAGAGTGTGTTAAAGACACATTCGGGAGGTTTGTAATCCTTAAAGCTTTGATAAATGGGGAAGAATATGGTATTTTAAATGTCTACTGTCCCCTGGTCCAGCTCTCAAATTTCTGTTTGATGCATTCTCTAAATTGATGAGTCATGAATCTCGGCATAAAATCGTAGGGGGAGATTTTAATTGTCTTATGGATCCTGCAGTAGGCAGGTTGCCCAATGTCCTCATCGTTTTGTCAAACCCAGCAGTTTTGGTGCCTTGTTTGATACAATGTATTAATTTGTTTGGCACCTTTTTGGGTTACAAGATCAATTTTGCAAAATCAGAGGCTATGCCTATGGGTGGTCTTACGAAAATACTTGGTTTGCAGGGAGAACCTCGATTCCCTTTTAAGTGGTTACGGGGGGGGTTTCTTTATTTGGATATATTCATTACTGCAGGTTTCGATCGGCTATTTAAAGCTAATTTTGTGCATTTATCCATCAAAATCAAACAAAACCTCTGAAGATGGGAAGGGCTTCCAGTTTCTTGGTTAGGTCAGATAGCCCTCATTAAAATGAACATTCTCCCCCATCTATTGCACCCTATGTGAATGCTCCCTTTGATTTTCACGAGACAAACATTCAGGAGACTGAATGGCTGGTTCAGCTCTTTTATTTGGCATCGTAAGCAGCCCCTTATTAAGTTAGCTAAATTGCAATTGCCTCATGGACTGGGGGGAGTGGATCTCCTGGATATTAAAAACTATCAACTAAGCTTGCTTTTATCTTATGTGAGTGACTGGACTTGTGCAGACCCTCGTTCAATATGGTTAGATGCTGAAACTTCTCATGCAAGGTCCCCCTTACTAGCTTGCTGTTCCTGGACAAATTGAGGACAGTTAAGGAATATTGCCACAACCCAACAGTTATTGTTACTGTTAAAGCATGGAGGACAAGGCGGCAGAGTGAAGGCAATATTGTCAAAACATCTTTTTTACACTTATACTTGGTATGCCAGGTTTTCAATCGGTCATGGTGGACTCAGGGTTTAAACATTGGGCAGCAAGGGGCATGTCTTGTATGGGTGATTTATTTGAGGGGGACACAATGATGTCATTTGACCAGTTAGCTTGGAAATACTAGCTATCTGGCAGGGATCTCTTTCGTTTTTTTTTCAAATTAGGGATTTCATTCAAAAAAGGGCTACACTTTTAACTGATCCCTACAAATCCGAGATAGAGAAGAGGGTGCTCAGTTCTCTAAGAACACGCTTTCTGTCAGCACTCTTTATCACCTGTTTTTTTTGGGGGGGAGGTGGCCCTTCACATGAAATCAAAAGGCTTTGCAGGGTGTGGGAGAGAAAGTTGGGCATCAAGATCTCCTGAGACACAGCAAGATATTTCAGAAAACATGAGAAAGATCTTGATTGCAATAGGACCCATGCTTCACAGTTGAAGATTCTCCACAGGGTCCACTTGACTCTAGATCATTTATCAAAATTTAAACCAGGAGTATCTTCAACATGTTCCAAAAGCAAAATGAGTACAGGCACAATTACTCATTGCCTCTGGTCCTGCTGCAGGCTCCGAACATACTGAAGTGCTGTGCTACGTGCAATAGAGAGGTTCTTGGGGACAAGGGTGGAGATAGACCCGCTTTTTCTCCTTCTTGGTCTGCCCAGTGTATTCACTATTCAGTACATAAGAAAAAACTTTTCAACATCCTTACTTTTTGTGCAAGAAAGAATATTCTATGAGGTTGGGTGTCTGAAAATCCTCTGAATTTGTCGGGTTGGGGTAAGATAGTTATTTAGATTTAGATTAGATTACAGTGTGGAAACAGGCCCTTCGGCCCAACAAGTCCACACCGACCCGCCGAAGTGCAACCCACCCATACCCCTACATTTACCCCTTATCTAACATTACGGGCAATTTAGCATGGCCAATTCACCTGACCTGCAGGTCTTTGGACTGTGGGAGGAAACCGGAGCACCCGGAGGAAACCCACGCAGACACGGGGAGAACGTGCAAACTCCACACAGTCAGTCGCCTGAGTCGGGAATTGAACCCGGGTCTCATGCGCTGTGAGGCAGCAGTGCTAACCACTGTGCCACCATGCCGCCATGGAGCATATCTCTTTGGATTTTCTTAAAAGTATGGTGCATCATAAAACTGAGAATTTTTATAAGATATGGTGGCCCTTTTTGGACTACTTGGACACAGATCTGTCTGCCACACTGATAAGGGCTTTTATATAGCTGTAACAATTGGGTTTTACGAGTCTAATACCCAGAGAGGGGGAACTGCGAACGTATGAATATGCGTAAATTAATGCTGTCGATGACAGAGAGCCTGTGTTTTGTCTTGCTGAGCCATATTATTATTATTATTTATTAATTAGTTGTTATTAGTTATTATTTATTTATGTATTTGGTTGGTTTTCTTATATATAGATTTATACATTTGTATATGTTTGCAGCTTGGTTTTATTTTTTCTTGTTCTTTCTTTTTATTGTTTTGAATTATATTGTTTTATATTTGTTGTAATACCAAAAAATCTATTTTTCAATAAAAATATATTTTTAAGAAAAGGTGTATTTAGAATTTTTGGACAAATAAGCAGAAGGCCGCAACTAGTACCCCAAAAGGCTATATTGTCGGCCTTCAGGCCGTAGGTTCCCCCCCCCCCACCGTCCTAGTTGCTCCTGACAGCAGTGAGCACTTTTGTTGCTGCTAGGCATGCAATAGTGAGTGTGGTGCTATATAGGCATTGAGTACACATCAGAGAATTGCAAGAACTCTCTGGAATTAGAATCACGAATCACACAGTGCAGAAGAAACCCTACAGCCTATCAAGTCTGCACTGACAAAAACTACTGTAAATCCATGCGAATCACACATTTTAGCACTTGTCCCATAGCCTTGAATGTTCTGAGATTTCAAATGCTCATCCCAAGTAGTTTTAAAAGGTTGTGAGGTTTCCCTCTTCAACTATCTTCCCAGGCCCTGCATTCCAGATTCTCTCCACAAAATTACTGAAATTCACTCTCAGTTGATTTTGTTTTGGGATAAAAATTTCAGCCCATTGTTTTATGGAAATTAACATAACTACATTGTACCTATGTTCTATGCCTCTTGAGAGCCAGGGATTCTGTAATGCTTTATAAACAGCCCCCTTCGCATATCCTTCCATTACTAATGTTAATGGACACACTCAGTCAGTTCCCTCTACTATTGCAATGCCTTTAACTTCTTCTGCTCTCTCTTATCTCCTTTCTACCAAAATTAATCATCAGATGTCTGGAGAGAGTTGCAGATTTTTGCAACTTTTTCCACCCTAAACTTTCCTTATCCACTTCTGCATCACAATTTCTCATTGACATACACCATGATGGATGCCATTGTTTTGGTTTTTGATGTAAAATTCAGGGAATGTGGGAATCACATTTGTAGCCCTTCCTGATTGCCCTTGAAAGTGGTGGTGAGCTGCCTTCTTCTACCACTGCAGTCTAATTTATGTAGATAGACCCATAGGGTCATTAGGGAGAGAGTTCCAAGATTTTGACCAAGCAACACTGAAGGAACAATGATATATTTCAAAATCTGTATGGAGAGTGGCTTAAAGGGGAATTTTCAGTGGTGATTCAGAGGGTCTTGGGACATAGTAGTAATGTCCCTATGTCTGGGAAACAAGCTCCACCAATCCCAGATATGTGGTGCAGCATGTCTGAACAGGTTGGTTAAAAATAATTTACACCATGCTTTCACTTGAGGAATGTAGATAGCAAGTAGTACCTGAAGCCGTAATGTTCCTGTCTCTGAGCCAGGAGGCATTGGTTCATGTGCCACCTGCTCCAAAGGTGTTTAATAACATCTCTGATCAGGTTAGTAAGGAAGTACTTCGACAATAGTTGCTCCAGCTTGTGGCAGCCGGCTCTATTTAGTTACGTTGGGACATCATGTTGTGATGTGCAGGATGTTGGTGAGGCCACTTTTGGAGTTCTGCATAGACTTCTGGTTGCCCCTCTATAGGAAAGATATTATTAAATTGGAGTTCAAAAAAGATGTGCAAGGATGTTGCTGGGACTGAAGGGTTTGAGTTATAAGGAGAGGCTGGATAGATTTTGTTCATTGGAGCATTGGAGGTTGAGGGGTGACCTTATAGAAGTTTATAAAATCATGAGAGGCATAGATAAGGTGAATAGCAAAGTTTTTTTTCCTTCAAGTAGGGGAGATCAAAAGTAGAGGGCATACTTTTAAAATGAGAGGAGAAAGATTTAAAAGGAAACTGACGGGCAAATTTTCACAGAGTGGTTCGTACGTGGAATGAACAGCCAGAGAAAGTGGTTGACACAGGTACAGTTATAACACTTAAAAGACTTTTGGATTGTACATGAATAGGAAAGATTTAGAGGGATGTGCACCAAATGCAGGTAAACAGGACGAGTTTAATTTGGGAAACTTAATCGGCATGAACAAATCAGACTCAAGGATCTATTTCCGTGCTGTATGGCACTATAACTCTACTGCATGGAAAAAAAACTAATATATTCTGTCTTGATTAGAAAGTTCCATCAAATACGATGACGCCATCACTTAGTAATATTGTAAAACAAATCAAAGTTACCCTTTTAAATCTGATGTTTCAGCTTGGTGAGCCAGCAATTGAGGTTGATTACCAGAGGAACTCCTTGTTTAACACTTCATTGGGTCTTAATGTAATTAGTAATGCAATTGACATGCAATTACAGTTTGGTTTTGTGGCTAAACTTGTCCTGGCCTCAAAATGTTAAAAAAGAAACATGTAAGTACTGGCGATAGATTCATAAATGAATCAATTGCAATGACACACTTGCTGTTCAGTGACCAAATTACCACCTGTGAATGCAAATATTATTTGGGTTTTGTGGTAGAATCTGTGACCACAAGCAACATTTCTGCAGAACAGTGCTTCAAGTGCCAGTAACAAAGAAAGTTTCCATTTTTAATACAAAGACATATGCAAAATGCAAAAAAAAAAACTACAGCAGTTAATTCTTCCCCATGTGAAGTATGTACATATTGATCAACTATAGGAAAATATGATTAAATTTCTGGGTTGTCGGAGACAGTTCAAAAAATTGAAAACTAATTCATTCGTGGGTGTAACTCATTCAAAGTGAATCTCAATTATAGTTAAGGATAAATGAATTTTAGGAAATGAAACACATTTCCTCTAGTCATTTTGCTTTAAGCTTATATGTCTTTGATCACTAGTTTTGACTTTTACACCTTGGCTGAGCCAGTACAGAAGCCTTCAATAAACAGTTTGATAGAAGAAAACACATCTTGGAATTACACCCCCCCCCCCCCCACCTACTTTACCGTAGCACTATTCTCTGCTACTGCAAAAGCCACATGTCAAGTAAGGTCAAGAATAGATTCAACTCAGGGATTCCTTCTCTGGTCAAGAAGCCTGATGCAATTCATCATTCAGGTTCAGCAAATGGGTATTTAAAATAATTTAAATAATAATAATTTAGTTATATGCTGCTAATGGTATTGACAGAAAGTGAGTAAGATTTTCCATGAAGTCAGTGTTGAAGTTCCACTGCCTGAATATTGCTGCTTGAACCACAGATGGCCAATGAATTGTACCTATCTGGAGCACTGAATCGATTCATTATTATCCATTTATCGTTCATTGACATAAGGCTTGAGGAGGTGGGAATGATCTGCTTGAAAAGTCAGTTCTAAGATTTCCTCAGCAGTAGGGGAAACAATAAATAGAAGGATTATGCCTGTCTCACTGAATTGACGGTCAGCTAGCTTTATTGGCTCATAGTTTCTTCTGTGCTAATTCAGAAGAATGTCCAACGTAGTGCACCTTACAGAGGCAGAGAAGGAGGAGGCAAGAGAAGTATAACATAAGGGAGGCAATTGGGGGATCCCTATTCAATGAGTGTTAACTACAATTCATTCTCCATCTCCAACCTCAAATAGTCATCAATATGTAAACAGCAGGGTTTCCCAAACCCAGAGATTCTTGATAATCCTGCCTAGGAAATAGGAAGGGAACTGGCAGGTGTGGTTACCCAGACAATTCCCAACAAAGATTGCAAAAAATATTTAGAGTAACCTCCTTGGCAAATAGCCCTAAAAGCTTAGCAAGGGTGCTTCTGGGTGATTTTCGGCAGATGAGGTGATCCCAGACAGCTACCATCTCTATCTAACTTAACTCTATACTAGGCAGACAAATCATGGTTGATTTGGAATAGGTTGCTGGCCAATCACTATCTACCTGACTACCAGCATCATATCTTCTATCATTATGAACAGTTTGGTACCCAACACGTAGTCCCTGAGGATTGTTAACCCAAAATTTTCAGATATAGAATTTTAAAATTCTCACTCACCTTTGGATATGGAGGGCATAATATGTTTCCAGAAATGTCTGTTTCCCTGCTATCCATGTACACATCATTTTATTATGTTGCCATATGCAGATCAGATCCTTTGGCTGGTCTGGTGGATCTAATAATAACAATCACAGCAAAATTGAAATCTAAACATAATTTGAGATAATAATTATTTGTCTTATTCTTAAATGGCTTTTTAAAAATCAGATTCAAAGGTTTTTGGTAATAGGAAGTTGTGAGAAAACATTAATTTACGTAATAATTAACCACATAAGTGAGACACTATAAAGATGGCACAGTAAATGATATTTTGCAGAATGTAGGATTTTAATCAACATCTGCACTGGAAAAACAAGATGTGTAAGTTTAGATGATGAGTTTGTGGATGATGAGTAGAACAAAACTTTCTGGAGACAACCACGGATCTGGTTATATTAGAACTGATAATTCTTTTTTAAAAAGCCAATAATGAGGAAAAAAATTAGTTAAGAAAATTTAGAGTAAAAAAGAAAGCTACGTAGTGCCATGCATTAAATGGGAAGAATGTGCCAACACTCATACAACTCTAAACCACAAGCTATTATAAAATGTATGAAGGTGTAAAATCCTAGCATGAAGACCAAAATGACAAATTGGCCTGACTAATTAATTGCTGCTCAGGATAAAAACATTACAGTTGACAGTGTGTTGCTGGAAGAGCACAGCAGGTCAGAAAATATTCCTCACTCCTGATGAAGGGCTCCAGCCGAAATGTCGATTTTCCTGCTCCTCAGATGCTGCCTGACCTGCTGTGCTTTTCCAGCAACACACTCTCAACTCTGATCTCCAGCATCTGCAGACCTCACTGTCTCCTATTTGATAAAAACATTACACACTGACTTTCATAAATAATAGAGAAGTTATTTTTCTATTTGTTGCAATATACCTAACTTTAATAAGATCAGTGAAAAGCAAGGATTTCTAATTTATCACTAAACAATTAAACTATATCCCTTCAGAAGTCCCAGACACACACACACACACATGCACACACACACGCACTCAAGCATACACACACATTATCATGATTAAAACAGATAAAAGACAAATGGTTTAATATAAATACTATGAGTGGAAACAGAACTTACATAAAGTAAGCAAAATTACAAAGATCAAAAATTCAGAAAACTGTTTTATCACAATTCTTTTGATTTACACAATGATGACAGGCTATTTGTAGAGTAATGGTTATTCTTTGCTTTGGTGATTGATTACATGTACTTAGATTTTTTTCTTGCGATCATTTTTTTCTTTTAATCTTTCTTGGATCTTGGATCAATTCCCTCCACCTCCACACACACACACACCCTCCCCCCCACCTCCCCCGCCAAACACACACACCTGACTCTGGACATTTCTTCTCTTCTGCTACCGACACTGACAACTTTTTAAAACTGCAGCCAAGACAATCCAAGGGAAATTTTTAGGCAGAATCCTTAACTTGAAAGAGTGCCAAACAGTCTTGAATTCTCCTTTTTACTGCTTCAAAAAGGAATATTGTATTGCACAGCTCAACAATATATGCAGCACTTGATTTTTAAAAAAGCAATATGTTCCTGATATTCAGTTAAAACAGTTCAATTTCAAGAGTGTCAAATACATTTTTTAAATGCATTTCAGTACCAGGTGAATGTAAAACATGGATGAAGCAACTGAAAACATTACACTCTCTCATCCTCATTTCATTCATAATACAAGATTAAGTCATTTTCTTTCTATTTATTTCCAAATTTCTTAAACTATTGTAGTGCAATCACATTCCTGATAATGTGACAGTTATTAGATTATCTTTTTCAGTAATGGTTGAATTCAACAGTTGAATCAATAGGCTCTATTGGATCCATCTTACATCTTGAGTTTTAAATTTCTCTAGAAAAGCTAGCAGGTTACAGTCAATATACATTTATGTTTCATTGCAACCATGATAGACATAGACTTCAAAATGCTGCATGCCTAGCAGTAATTCCAAAGTCTTCTTTTAAAGAATATGTTTTTCTAATATTAGTTTAATTTCTTAGAAAAGTATCCACCATCTTAGACATTCCCAATTCATCATCTTGCAAAAGATCTACACTTAATTCCAAGTCACTAACATCGACTGATGTATTAAAATGTTTCATAAAGTCAGCATTCCACAATGCTGACACATTTATCCAGTTTGCCTTCAGCTTCTCAAAGTGTGCTTGGCACTCTATAGCGCTGAAACTAAGTAAAGATCTTTGATAAAATCCACACAATCCTAAAAATCTCACAATTTTCCATTAAATTTTAGGGACATAAATTCTGTCTTCATGTTTGATGTCCTTGGCAATGCTTGTCCTTGCACTATGATATACCCTACTTAAGTTACCTTTGTTTTCGTGAATCCACTCTTGGCAAGACTTATTACTAAACCAGCAAATGGCAGTCACTTAAAACAGGCCTTCAAGTTGTTTTACATGTTGTGAAACTTGACAGGGTTCAGAAAAGATTTACAAGGATGTTGCCAGGATTGGAGGATTTGAGCTATAGGGAGAGGCTGAATAGGCTGGGGCTGTTTTCCCTGGAGCATCGGAGCCCGGGGGGTGATCTTTTACAGGTTTATAAAATCATGAGTGGCATGGATAGTATAAACAGACAAGGTCTTTTGCCTGGGGTGAGGGAGTTCAGAATTAGAGGGCATAGGTCTAGGGTAAGAGGGAAAAATATAAACGTGACCTAAAGAGCAACCTTTTCACACAGAGCATGGTGCAAGTATGGAATGAGCTGCCAGAGAAAGTGGTGGAGGCTGGTACAATTACAGCATCTGGATGGGTATATGAATAAGAAGGGTTTAGAGAGATATGGGCCAAGTGCTGGCAAATGGGACTAGATTAGGTTAGCATTTCTGGTTGGCGTGGACGAGTTGGACTGAAGGGTCTGTTTCCATCCTGTACATCTCTATTACTCGAAGTTATTTCTCAGTAATACTGTATATTACAACATTTTCTAAATTACAAAGTTGTCTACAACTTGATCCATGAGTCTTTGAAATGTAGTGTGGCATTTTTAAATCCAAACTGCATCACTCATCATTGATATAACCAATTTGTTGTAACCTTAGCTATTAATGTTAGTGGTTCCTTCCATTAGCCCTCCAATCTTAGAAATAAATAAAGCATGGCCAATCCTATGAATTCAATTTTCTAACCAAAGAATTGACTACAAATCTGGTTTTGTTATTGCATTTACATTTTTGTAATCTATGCAGAATTTAATAACTCATCTGGTTTAAAGACTAAGATCACTGGTGAACTTGAACTGCTTTGGCAGAGTTCAACCATGTGATTTTTCTCACATGTATTGAATCCCCATTTCCTCCTTAGCTTCTATAAGACAGTACATTATTATATTCTAGGCAGGGTCCTAAGACTTAAATTTCATCAATCTATGTAGTGCTACTGAAGACATCACTTTAGACAGAAGAGTTGTCTTGTGTATCATGATGGAATCATATGAGGTCATGGTATTTTTTTGGGATAAATACTTACAGCCAGGTTGAAGACTTGCTACACAGACCAACTCTTTCGCCCCATCTACACAATCAATGTAGCAGTAAATTGTGGAGTCTTGGGTTGTGACATTGATCATCCAATGGTGCGCAGCAGTTTTATTAAAGCGCTCCATTTGTATTTGCTTTTCGTTTCTATATAATTCAAATTCATTGATGTCGCAGTTCTGTTCTATAGATACACAGGTGACTGAAATGTTTGATCCCACCAGGAAAACTAGAGCTGGTTTTACCAGGACTTTACCAGGACACTGTATAACAGAAAGACCTGAAAGTAAAAGACATTACAATTGAAAACATATAGATTTTCACGTTTCTGAATTAACTTTTTAGATAGGTTAAGATCAATGCAGGTATGAAACATGGAAGAAGGCCATTTGACCTACTGACTCCACACCAACCTTTCAAACAGCATCCCACCACCCAGAAGCACCCAATCCCTGTAATCCTATTCATGTGCAATTTAGAATGGCCAATCTACTCAGACTGTGGGTGGAAACCCAAGTATGAACTCTACACTTGCCCAAGGCTGGAATTGAACCCGTGTCCCTTGCGCTGTTAGGCGGTGGCACAGTGGCTAGCACTGCTGCCTCACAGTGCCAGGGACCCGGGTTCAATTTCAGCCTCGGGTTACTGTCTGTGTGGAGTTTGCATATTGCCCCTGCGTCTGCGTGGGTTTCCTCTGGATGCTCTGGCTTCCTCCCACAATCCAATGATGTGCAGGTTAGGTGAATTGGCCATGCTAAATTGCCCATAGTGTAGGTGTAGGTTAGGTGCATTAGTCAGGTGTAAATGCAAGTAATAGGGTCAGGTAATGGGACTGGGTGGGTTACTCTTCAGAGAGTTGGTGTAGAATTGTTGGGCCTGTTTCCACATTGTAGGGATTCTATGATTGCAGATTTTTTCAACTTATCAAAGCACCATAATGGAGGATAATGAAATCAGAGATTCTTCTGGACAATCAAATGATTAGGATATATATGTTAAAAAGAGCATCGCTCTGCCCTTCCATAAAAAAACACTTATTTGAATGTTGAAACAAATGCTTTTTACTGAACCAGTGCAAGTTTTAAATTTCTAATCTCAAAGAGAAAAACTACTGACCAACATATTCAAATATATTTGTAGTATATATCTCATCATTTGTCAGGCTAGTTTCACACGTAGGTAGTTATCATTGTGGAGTGATTTAATCTTATTTGCCCACATGCTATTGATTAAAGAAAAAATGTTGCTCCTGAACTAGATGTGGTTTATTAACCAACCTGTAAATAAATACTTTCATCAACTGCAGGCAATACACTAATAAATATGTGTAACATAAACAAGTGCAAACAGTCCAACGTCAAATCTCTGTCCAATAGATTAAACTGATCAATCCTCTTACCAATGGCATTGCTTTACTTTAAAAACTCTATACTTAACATCAGCTTGGTTTTTCTTATATTTTTTACCATCTCTTGCACAACTACCCACCTCCTGGCAGTCATTTGCAGTTCCATGCAATGCTACTGAGAGGTTTGTTGTGATTCTAATCTTATCTCTATTGTTCTGTGAGCTGGGTTAGGAACTTGATATATCACAGCAAGAGATTTTACCAGGCCAAGGCCCTTACAAGATGCCACTTCAGTGAGTGAACAGTGAAGGACATACATATGTTCAGCTTCCCTTTTTTTGTCTTAAGTTGCTGAGGCTGCAGTTTTCCACTGTTGTGCTGGCACTTTGTATCAATAGCCTTTGCTGTCCAACTTGACATACAGTCCAACATATGCTGGATGAAGGGATAGGATTTCTTTCTCTCAAATATTTCACATCACCGATCAATAAGCAACTATAGGTGTCAGTTTTGACTCAGTGGCAGCACATCTTACTTTGTGTCAGGAAGTTGAGGGTTCAAGCCCCACTTACAATGATTTGAACATGTAATCCAGTTTAGTTACAAATGTGCAACAGTTTCTGGTTTCTGGAATTACACTCACTGGAACCACAGTTTCTGGTATTACCTTTCAGATGAATTGCTAAACTGTTGGATGCAATAGATTTCCTTGTGGGATATGGGCTTTGCTGGCTTGGCCAGCATTTTTTGCTTGTCCCTGGTTGTCCTTGAGCAGTTGGTGGTGAGTTCTTGAATTGCTGGATAACCCAACAACACTGAAGGAAAAGCGATATATTTTTAAGACAGAAAAGTGAGGGCAACCTTCAGGTGATGATGTTCCCATGTATCTGTTGCCTTGTTCTTTTAGATGGTAGTGCTTGAGAATTTGGAAAGTACTGTCTAAGGAGATTTGGCGAATTTTTACAGTGCAATTTGGTGGAGGGAGTGGATGCTTGTGGATGTGGTGCTAATTAGGTGGACTGCTTTATTCTAAATGGTGTCAGACTTCTTGAGTACTACTGGAGCTGTACTCATCCAGGCCAATGGGGAGTATTCCATTAGGTTGCTGACTTGTGCCTTTTTGATGGTGGAGATGCTTTGGGGAGTCAGGAGTGACTTAGTTGCTGCAGCATTTCTAGCTTGTAACCAGTATTTATATGGCTCGTCCAGTTCAGTTTCTGGTTAATGGTAATCCCAAAATGGTTGATAGCGGGGTAATTAGTGATGGTTAACACTATTGAATGTTGAGAGGTGGTTAGATTGACCGTTATTGGAAATGCTCATTGTCTGACAATTGTATAGTGTAAATGTTATTTGTTTCTTTTCACCTCAAGCCTGGATAATGTCCAGGTTTTGCTGCATTTGGACATGGAGTCCTTCAGAATTTGAGGAGTCATAAATGATGCTGAACATTGTGTAATCATCAATTAATATTCCCATTTTTGACCTTCTGCATTTGGGAAGGTCATTGATGAAGCTGTTGGAAGATGGTTGGGCCTAATACACTACACTGAGGAACTCCTGCAGAAATACATTAGAGATGAGATGACTGTGCAAAGTATTTTGGCTAATGTTACTGAAATAGGCAATTTGGCTACTTGTTCTAATTATTTGTGGAATCTTTGTATGCCAAATTTGTATTATTCTTTCCCTATATTAAGCAGCAACGAAACCTACAAGTACTCATTAGTTGTAATGTTTTCTGTAAATTCATTATTTCTTAATAACCTTTTTAAAAATATTCTTTAAATGAATGTACAATGCATGGTAAACTCACCATTAGATCTGACACATAACATCATGGCAGTTATACTAGCTACTGTCCATATGATATTGGTTAGGCCCATTGTGAATTCAGGAACTTTTCCTGTGAAGAGATTTTTTTTAAAACAACAGACTTCAGTAATAGAGTAATACAAGAAAAGTTTCAACTGAGCATATATCACAAACTGGGATATTTGCTCGTGCTATTTTGATTGTAATTATTAAGGCAGCAGTTATTTACTATGACTTACCTAGTTATTGTGAGCTGACAGTACAGATGTCAACAAATCCACGTTATTTTTCTGAAGTACACTTGAACAACTGAATCAAATAGCTACCTGGGACCTTGAACAGTTATGTGCCGGGAGACAATGGATTGGTATTGCACCTCCTATGACTGCTAGCAAAAGTATCAGAGAAAACCAGCTGGACACTATAAGAGTAAACAAAGATATCAAAAAGGAACCATTCCTTCTGGAAAAGAGAAAGGAAAGGAAAATGTGTTTTTCCATGGGATCATATTGTGAGTGATGGATTAAAAGCAAAATAACCCAGATTTTGTAAGAATAGGGGAATGAGACAACAGCAAAGACTTGATAAATGGAACAGGAACAGTTCTGTTGACAACTGTGGAGAGGAAACTTTGACGGAAGAGAAAGGAAGACAGTACAGAACCTCTGGTGTCGGAAGTTGAGTTATTAGAGATGGAAAACTCAGGACGAAGGGACAGGGTTCTTATGAGAAGCAGGATGAGAAGAAATATGTGACATGCCATTCCTGATAATGAGACAGGAAGTTGGTACCCCTGTTGATTTCTTGCTTACTATTCTGATTCTCAGACAATTCTAATTCAAATGTAAACATCTGGTGACATATTTAGGAGCGTCATGCGATCACATGACAGAAGCTTTTCAGTAGTGAAACCACCATCAGCTGACAGCGCAGCAGATACTCGTGAGTCACTGAAGTATCTCCTGGTCAAACAGCAAGACTCTTCACCAAAACCCTCCTGCCCAATGACAATTCAATTAGCATAAAAACTATTGAGTGTAGAGAGGTTGCATGGGGTGTTTTTCAAATTTAAATTTCACTTTCAAATATTTCACATTACATTGATGCACACATGAATAAAGTTATTTGCTGAGACTGGCTTAGAAATAGAACTAAGTGTACTGGCAAACTTCATGGTTGGCATGCATTTATGACTACAGTAGAGTTAACAGTATTTTGTTATTATGGATGAAATGATGTTAGGTTTTTGTGTTCACTGTTTATGTTCATGTTAATGTCCAGCGTTGTACCTGCCATTCTGGGATATGGTTGAAACTGTAGGCTTATCAGTATTATAAAGAACATTGTTTGACATCACTCTCAGCAGGGTTAATTAAAATGTAGGCAAATTCAAAGCATTGCATGAACTTTGACCTTGAGATGGACCCACCTGTGGCATCTTTTCCTTTTGCCATGATTGATTCATTATTCCCAACACACCCAGAATGGCAAACCCTTACCTCTTCCACTCCTCCTTAATCCTTCCAACCCCACCCATAGACTCCCCCGTCCACTATTACCCTCCTCGACTCCACTCCACAATGTCTTTGATTGCAGACTCACCTTTGGCAGTACAGAGTATCTATGCAAGAGTCCATTCTATATCTCTTCCACTCCTCCTCAATCCTTCAGCCCCACCCTTTGTTCCAAACCCACCCATAGACTCCCTCGTCCACTATTACCCTCGTCGACTCCACTCTATAATGTCCTTCAGTACAGACTCACCTTTGGCAGTACAGGGTATCCATGCAAGAGTCCACTCCCTTGTGCCACAGAGTTCAATCAGGAAAACAGTTGAACTCAGATACAACCATGCAAAGCAATTTATTGCACACCATTTTTTAAAAAAATGTCAGAACCAGGTACCATAAGATTGTCTACACCACTGATTCAATGTTGAAGGTAGGAGGTAATTAAAAATATTTTACACGAATGGGCATTCATGGGATGCACATACAGGAACCTTGTGAGGCCTGATACACAGTTAAAATTCAGCTAACCTTATCTCAGGGCATCTCAATTCACTTCTGGAAACCAAAATTTCACATATAGCCTACTTCATTCACCCACAGGCCACATTTTCTGCCCTTTTTGACTTTATAAAAATGAACCTTTAATATAACTTTGTAAGTTATTTTGTTTGTAGGTTATTTTGAGGTAATTACAAATAACCGAGAAATAGAGGATCTGTTTACTGCCAGGTCATCTCGGTGGCTAAACCATACAAAATCCAGAATGGGCAGGATGTTGGAAGTCTCCACCAAAATTTAAAATCTGCCCCACTGTGCATTTATCATTTCAGTATCATCCCCTGCATGCTTCTTTGTTATAATATTATGTAATTTTACAAATATTTCAAGAATGTTTCTGCTGATGTGAAATGTCAAAGTATTATAATGTTTGCTCTGAACTTCAAAGGAATTAATGGTGTATTAAGTACAGATATGTGTATCTTCTTTACTAGAACAACTATGGAAGTTGTGGAATGTTGGGATCAGTTAATGCTTGAAGAAGGAGACATGAAAGTTTGCAAGGATGGCATTCAAAAAAATCATTTAAGGTCATGAATGCACAGAATTCAGCCCTGGAGGTGACAATCTAGTAGAGGTATTGAGTAATATTGGAGAGATCAAAGTATGCTATCCAAGCATTAAATGAGATATCAAGTTGCAAATTCATTGCATTTTTGAAAATTATTCAGGTTTACGGTTTGTATTATAATTAACTTGCTGTGGATCTATTCATAATGAAGATTAAGTATTATTCAATAAACAAACATTTGCAAATGCAAATGTTGATCAGTACTTTTGTATTTGAACAGACTGCTGCAGACTGTACTTTTCCTGGAATTAGAAAAGACCAATCAGATGATTACATCTGTTTTTACAAATCACATTAGTTTTCTGTTTGATTTATGATCAATTGGTGAAGTTGCTGGAATTCATTGTTTTGGGAAAAAAAGTAGCTTATTGCTATTGGTAGTAATGAAAATCACAACATTCTCATAACTGTTAATCATTAACCTTCCTCAATTCTCAAAACATTAGTATGCTTCTAGTACAAATAACCCACTTGGCTCATCGTGTCTTTGTCAGTCCTCTGTAAGAGTATCTTATTTTGTGCCACTCTCCCGTCTTAATCCAAAAGCTCTGCAGTTTTTGTCTTTAGATTCTCTTTTGAAAGCCATGATTGAATCTGCCTTCACACACTCTCAGACAGTGCAATCCAGATCTTAAAGATTTGCTGCACGAAAATATTTTTCACTCTGCCATTGCTTCTTTTACCAATCACTTTAAATCTGTGCTCTCCATTTTTTGATCAATAGGAGCAGTTTCCCTCTGCCTGTGCTGTCCAGACCCCTCACAATTTTGAATATTCTTATCAATTCTCTTAATCTTTGCTTCTCCAAAAATAACTATCACAGTTACTCCAATCTGTCAACATAATCATTGTTCTTCATTCCTGAAACCATTCTGATGAATCAATTCTGTACCCTTTCTAATGTCTTCATATCCTTCCTATAGTGTGGTGCTAAGAACCAATATTTTACAATAAAAATTGAATAATAATGCACTTAAGTTTATTTTTGATAATTCCTCAACAATTGAGACAAATCTCACTTTTTTTGCTCAGAACTCAATTTGCCATTGCATCTCTTATTTTATATTCCATTCCCCTTGTGATAAATGATAACATTTCATTGCCTTCTTAATCACCTGTTAAATAGAGGTGAAATAAGAGGAGATCACAATTTCAAAAATGTGTAAAAGAGATAGTAGGAACAGGTTTGTAACTGTGAAAAGCCAATGTGCAAGCAATTTGGAAGGCCTTAACAGAGACTTGAAAATATTCGAATGACTTTGAAGATAGTTATGAGTTATAGTTATACATTATTAGTTATTAGTATGGAATGAATACAATTATAAGCAGCAAGACGTGATATACATGGACATGAAGGTACAGTTTATAAAGATAATGCAAACATTACAGGATAGAGAAATGTTCATAGGGATTTAACAAATGAATTCATAGAAGATGATGGAAAACATAAATATTCAGGGAAGAATTTTCATGTGTTAAATAACCTTAGCTCAACCCTACCTATTTTTAAATTTTAAAGGCAAAACTTATGCACAGTTGGAGAACAGAATGTGAAATTCGTGCTGAAGTCAATGATGCACAGAGGTTGTGACACTATTATTTAGACCACATTTTAGGAGGGAAGTGAAGGCAATGGAGAAAGTACAGAATAGATTCATGAGAACATGTAAAACAGTTATTTATTTATATTATAAGATAATTTGAATGGCTTTGGTGCAGCTTGATTTGAAACCAATTATTTGTACAAGTTACATCAAATTATCCACAAGTATAAATAGTGTTGTGAAAATGCATAAATTGGTTTCTTACGTACTCATAATGTTCCTTGCAATGTGTTCTCTTCACAGTGCAAATGGGACCCAAATAGCCAATTAAATAGCATGACCCCAGAAAGATATGAGTGCAAGCTCTAAAGATAAGGTGTTCCGCACTAGGGATGAAAAGATTGTAGGAGCTGCTAATTGTAAACAGCTATTAGATGGTAAAGGTCCAGTCTGTTGTGGTCCCTCTTAGTTATGTGGAGATAATTGGATTTTAATTGGATTGGATTTTGAATGAGGGATACTATAGGTCATGATCCTCCGACACCAGTGGAGTGCTGCAAGGATTGGTGCTGGGTCCACTTCTTTTTGTCATTTATATAAATGACTTGAGCATAAGAGGTATAGTAAGTAAGTTTGCAGATGACACTAAAATTGGAGGTGTAGTGGACAGCGAAGAAGGTTACCTCGGATTACAATGGGATCTTGATCAGATGGGCCATTTGACTGAAAAGTGGAAGATGGAGCTTAATTCAGATAAATGCGAGGTGCTGCATTTTGGAAAAGCAAATCTTAGCAGGACTTATACACTTAATGGTAAGGTCCTCAGGAATGTTGCTGAACAGAGAGACCTTGGAGTGCAGGTTCATAGCTCCTTGAAAGTGGAGTCACAGGTGGATGTGGTAGTGAAGAAGGCGTTTGGTATACTTTCCTTTATTGGTCAGAGTATTGAGTACAGGAGTTGGGAGGTCACATTGCGTCTGTACAGGACATTGGTTAGGCCACTGTTGGAATATTGCGTGCAATTCTGGTCCCCTTCCTATTGGAAAGATGTTGTGAAACTTGAAAGGGTTCAAAAAAGGTTTACAAGGGTGTTGCCAGGGTTGGAGGATCTGAGCCACAGGGAGAGGCTGAACAGGCTGGGGCTATTTTCCCTGGAGCGTCGGAGGCTGAGGGGTGATCTTATAGAGGTTTACAAAATCATGAGGGGTATGGATAGGATAAATAGACAATGTAATTTCATTGGGGTGGGGGAGTCCAGAACTAGAGGGCATAGGTTTAGGGTGAGAGGGGAAAGATATAAAAGAGACCTAAGGGGCAACGTTTTCATGCAGAGGGTGGTATGTGTATGGAATGAGCTGCCAGAGGAAGTGGTGGAAGTTGTTACAATTGCAACATTTAAAATATACTTGGATGGGTATATGAATAGGAATATGGGCTGGGTGCTGGCAGATGGGACTAGATTGGGTTGGAATATCTGGTCGGCATGGACAAGTTGGAGCGAAGGGTCTGTTTCCATGCTGTACATGCCTAAGACTTTATAACAGTTGCTAAACTCTTGAGATTTGCTAGTCTCTTGTTTTACTATGATTACCTACCTATAATTGCAATAGCCAAAAACATGGAAAAGTTGCACTTGTGCCTTCAAAATCTAGATTTTTATCAAACTCATTGGGTCCATTAATTGGTTGCTCTAAGTTAGTAAAATCATGTACAGCCATTTCTTCATACTTTTCTGGGTCATTCTGTAAATGCTCATGTGCATTCAAACATATGGATTAGGAATAGGAGTACTCTAACCTGTTTCCCCATTCAGTGAGATCATGGTTGATCTGGTTGGTACCTTAACTCTATATTCCTGTCTACCACAATCATTTTTTCATTCCTTGTTAGTCAAGAATTTGTCCATGTCTGCCTTAAAAATAGTCGATGATTCTACTTCTGTTCTTTGGAAGGACAGTTCCAAAGACTGACGTTGCTTTGAAGGAAAGAAATTTTCCACACCTCCATCTTAAATAGAAGATCCTTTATTTTAAAAGGTGGTCCTCATTCTAGTCTCTCCCATAAAGGGAAACATCTTCTCAACATCTATACTGTCAAGTCCTCTCAGGATCTTAAGTATCAAAAATATCACCTCTAATTTTTCTAAACTCCAATGGATAGAAGTCCAACCTGAACAACCTTTATTCACAAGATGACCTCTCATTCTAGGTATCAACTATTTTTCTCTAAACTGCATTTATACTATTGCTTAAATAAGAAAACCAAAACTGTAGTCTTCCCAAAACCCTGAATAACTTAGCAAAATACCCTGACTTTTACATTCCTTTCCGTTGGTGATAAACAACAACATTTTATTTGCTTTACAAATCACCTGCTGCACCTGGATATTAACTTCACATGATTCATGCACCAGGACACCCAGATTCCTCTGTAGGTCAGAGTTCTGCACTCTCTTCATTTAACTAATTTGCAGTGTCATGACTCACTAGGGATATTGTATTGTAAATCAAAATATATATTTCCCTGAGCCATCACAAGTGTGAAAATTTGAGTAAACCACCAAATTGCCCAATTATACTTAACTATCTAATTCAGGTTAAAAGAATGTGCTCACCAGTCTTTTTTTTCCATTAATGGAAACATAACTATTTATTGTTATCAACCTGTTTTTAACCAATGGCACAATGTATTTCAGATGAATTACTAATCTATAACTGTAAAACTTAAACAAGAACAGGGCAAGGACAGGATTTTTAATTTAGGTAACTTAAACATCACTCAAAACACACACAAAAGAAAACATAAATACCGTGAGTAGAGGGGGAAAATAACAATTCTCAGAGGAACACACAGTCTTGTGTCATCAGCCCAAAAATCGCAAATGGATTTGTTTCACAGTCCTTTTCCTTTGTTTATTGATACCTTGCTGTTATCTGCACAGCGATGATCAGTCTTTAGTTTACTAATTACTTCAATTACATTGAAGCCAATGCTCTTTCTTTTTATGTGGGCTTTATTATTCAACCTTTAGAAACTCTAAATGTAATTTTTCTCTGCTCTTTTGAAGGAAAGTTTAAGATGATAATTATTTTCAGAGGAAATGAAGAGTCCACTGCTTTTTGCTATTTATATAAATGATTTAGATGTGAACATAGGAGATACAGTTAGTTAATTTGCAGAAGACACCAAAAGTGGAGGTGTAGTAGATAGCTAAGATGGTTCCCTTAGAGTACAACCTGATCTTATCAGATAGGCCAAGGGGTCAAGGAGTGTTAGATGCAGTTTAATTTAGATAAGTGTGAGGTGCTCATTTTGCAAAGACAAATCGGGGCAGGACTTATATACTTAATGGTAAGGTCCTAGGGAGTGTTGCTGAACAAAGAGACCTTGGAGGGTAGGCTCATAGTCCCTTGAAAATGGATTTACAGGTAGATAGGCTGGTGAAGGCGTTTGGCATGCTTGCCTCTATTGGACAATGCATTGGGTATAGGAGTCGGGAAGTCACATTGTGGCTGTACAGGTCATTGGTTAGACTACTTTTGGAATATTGCAAGCAATTCTGGTCTCCCTCCTATTGAAAGGATGTTGTGGAACTTGAAAGGGTTCAGAAAATATTTATAAGGATGTTGACAGGGTTAGAGGGTTTGAGTTATTAGGATGGGCTGAATAAGCTTGGGGTGTTTTCCCTGGAGTATTGGAAGCTGAGGGGTGATCATATAGAGGTTTATAAAATCATAAGGGGCATGGATGAGGTAAATAGACAAGGTCTTTTCCCTGGGATGGGGGAGTCCAGAACTTGAGGGCATAGGTTCAGGGTGAGAGGGGAAAAATTTAAAAGGGACCTAAGGGGCAACTTTTTCACGCAGAGGGTGGTGCATGTATAGAATGAGCTGCCAGAGGAAGTGGTGGAGGCTGGTACAATTACAACATTTAAAAGGCATCTGGATGGTATATGAACAGGAAAGGCTTAGAGGGATATGGGCCAAGTGCTGGCAATTGGGACTAGATTAATTTAGGATATCTGGTCAGCATCGATGAGTTGGACTGAAGGGTCTGTTTACATCTCTATAACTTTCTGACTCTATAACAAAGAGTGAGATGTTGATGCTGCAATTTTCTGATGTTATTGGTATGGAAGTTGGCAAGTCATGTTGCAACTGCATAAGACTTTGGCCAAGCCACATTTGAAGTGTTACGTGCAGTCCCAGCTACCACAATAAAAGAAGGTTGTGGAAGCTTTGGGGAGGGTGTAAAATGGGTTTACCAGAAGGTTACCTGGATTGGAGAGTATTAGCTACAAGAAGAGGTTATTCATATTTTGATTGTTTTCACTAGTGTCAGAGGCTGAGGCGTGAACTGACAGACATATATAAAATTATGAGTAGCACGGATAGGTTAGATATTAGGAGTATGTTCTCAAAGTGGAAATATCTAATACTAGAGGGCATAGGTTTAAGGTGAGAGGGGGGATGTGGCAAAGGTAGATTTTTACGCAGAGGGAGATAGGTGCCTGAAACGTGTGTAGGGGAGTTAGTGAAAGCACATATGACAGCAACATTTAAGAGGCAATTAGACAGACACATGAACAATCAGGGAATAGAGTGATTTGTTTAGAATGGCATCTTTGTTGGTGCAGACATGGTAGGCTGAAGAGCTTTTTTCCTGTGCTAAACTGTTCTATACTCCATGAAAATAGTTGGTGTTTGAAGTTTACTGAGAGAATGTGGTGGAGGCGTTCAATCAAGGCATTTAAAAGACATTTAGACTATTATTTGGAAAGGACCAATGTGCAGGGTTGCAGGGAGAAGACAAAAGACAGGAAGGCATGAAGTAAAATGCTCATTCATAAAGCCAATGCAGACACAGTTGACTGAATGGTCTCCGGAGGCATTGTAACAATCTGGTTGGATTGGATCTGGCTGATGTGCACATATAGAGACTTGTTACACAGACTCAACAGGCCAAATGGCTTCCTTCTGTTTAGCAACCATTCTATGTTTCTAGGATTTTAATGTATTACACCATCCTTGAGAACAGAACTTTCAAAAATATCTCAACACACTTTCAACAACACAAATGCAAGTGGTTAGAAGTCATTGCTCAGCTATACAAAGCCCTGCTCAGACCAAATCTGGAGTATTATAAGCAACTCTGGGCCTTACACCTTAGGAAATAAATATTGCCTTTGAGGAGATGCAGCATAACTTTACTAGGATGATCCCTGGACTTCAAGGAATAAATTATAATCAGCCAGTGCATTAATGAGGATTGTATTTCCTAATTGTAAGACAGAATAAGGATTGTATTTCCCAATTGTAAGACAGAATAGACAGTGAGAAACTACTTCTCGTGCTAGCTAGGGAGGTTAGAACTAGGAGGCATAATCTAAATTTTGGAACTCAGACTTATCAAGAGTGAAATTGGAAAATCTTCTTCACGCAACAGGATATTGGAAATCTGGGATCTCTTGTAATGACAGCATATTACAACACTGAATCTAAGCAAAATTGGGTCATACTGTTCCTCTGACTGCAGACTGTAAAAGCTCTATACTGTACAAATCAATTATAAATCACTATAAATTGTTATAAATGCACTGGTGACTGGTCACACTTTGCCATTATACTTAGACTGAATTTCCAATCTCACCCAGATAGAACATGAGGCTAGCTGATATTTAGATTGGAGTTACACGAGTGCTGCCCTGATGTTGGAGTATCTAACTGAGCAGGGTAATTGCTCAAATGTACAGAATTTGGTTGTGATACACCTGACAATCAGGTAACCAACACTGTTCCAGATATCTGAGCCATCTGACATTAGTCTCATTTTCACTCCTTCATCCACACCTTTTACCCTTTTTTTCCAGTTTGAAATACTTCTCTTAAAAGTTGCTTGAGGTTCTGCTTCCACCATTGTTTCTGGTGGGAAATTATATGCTCCAAATCTTAAGTGTGAACAAAGATATTCTCCCATCCTTGCCCTTTGTTGATAATCTTAAAGTTATGCTGAACAGTTACAAATCACCGTTCATTGGAAATAGGTTTTCTTGTTTTACTTTATGCCAAGTGAAGCATTTATAATATAGTAATGGATTTTTCACCAAGCGTGAGTAGCTTCTTCTGAAGAATTTTTTAATATAAAGTTAAAACTAGACATTTTACTCGTTTCATCTTCTTTAGTTTTAGTGATAATATAGTTATCCTAAATTCTGTGACAAAAAATGCAATAATGTTGAAAAGAAAATAGTCCATTTGTATTACCTTGTTCTACATTAAGGAGCCTTTTCGTCCCTGATTGTATTATATTCCTTCCTGAGCTGTATTTCTCTGGTGAATCTTCCTATTTGCTTGTTTTCTCAACAAAGAACTCCAATTCCACACAGATTTTGGCATGAGAAGGTGCTGCATGAGCACCTAAACTGACACTAAGCAGAGTCCTGTTTTTTCCATTTTAGTATGAAATAAATCACATGACTCATTGGGAAACCCCCATTAGGGGTTGAATATTGTGGCCCTTTGGCTCCTGCTGACATTTGACAATATACTTCCTTCACATGCAAACGACCTAACGCTGTGCTTTTTTTCAAAAGCAAAAAATAATGATTGGCAATCGGTGCTTACATTGCTACGAGTATATTCTTGCTGTTTAAAAGATACAAATAGTATGTCAGATATATTTTAAACTATTTTCATAAAAGTTCTTCAACAGGGCTAATTATTTCAAAATGTGAAAAATATAAATATGAAAAAACTCTTACAAGAAAACAGTGTTGAAAAAGTCACGGAAACTTTTGATGTTTCATCTATTTCCTGTTTAAATGGATTATGATCTTGCAAAATAAAAAAACATTTTGTGCAAGAAATAATTATCAAAGAAGGTATGAGCTTGAATCAAGTTACTTTCCTTTGAATAAAATATTGTAATTTTGAAACCAATAAAAAGTTCACAAGAAAACTATTTTGGTATGTTGATATCATTTATCTCGTGAGAACTTGACCCATTTTGTACACCCACACCTCAGTTCTGAATAACTTGTAATAAAAAACCTTAGCTTTAATTTAATAGAAATGAAGGTCACATGTATACATACATACTACAGCTATTACCTTTTGTGGTCATTAGTTTGATATATTTAAGAATTTCCATTCAGCATAAAGGCAGATATTAATTTCATTTAAAAAAAACTCAGTAGTTTTTGTCATTTAACTGGCAATGATGAAGTACTAGAATGTGCCACATTCTGAGCATACAGTATAAAAAGGTCTCTACATTGACCTTGTTTGCTAATGTTAGCTACTGTGTTTGACCATCTTCTGCGACTGTGCATAAAGGAGGACTGTGCAGCTGAAATTATCCCATTTAATTGCTCTCTGATAGTTGACCCAACTTATGTACACATAATCTAGTACCACCTATGAACAAATGGCCTGCTGATATTCACTGGCTGAGCTCATACCAACTAAACAACTTATATTTATGTCACATCGCACATCTCATAATTTCAGAATATCCCAAACTGGGTAAGTAATTTTGCAGTGAACCTTCAATTCTTCATAACAAGAGGAATTGAGTATAGAAGCAAAGAGGTCCTTCTGCAACTGTACAGGGCACTGGTGAGACCGCACTTGGAATATTGTGTGCAGTTTTGGTCTCCAAATTTGCGGAAAGACATTCTGGCTATTGAGGGAGTGCAGCGTGTGTTCACAAGGTCAATTCCCAGAATGGCGGGCCTATCTTACGCTGAAAGATTGGAGCGACTGGGCTTGTATATGCTTGAGTTTAGAAGGCTGAGAGGTGATCTGATTGAGACGTATAAGATTATTAAAGGATTGGACACTCTGGAGGCAGGAAGCATGTTTCCGCTGATGGGTGAGACCCGAACCAGAGGACACACTTTAAAAATAAGGGGTAGGCCATTTAAAACATAGTTGAGGAGAAACGTCTTCACCCAGAGAGTGGTGGGTTTGTGGAATGCTCTGCCCCAGAAGGCTGTGGAGGCCAAGTCTCTGGATACTTTCAAGAAAGAGTTGGATAGAGCTCTTAAGAATAGTGGAATCAAGGGTTATGGGGATAAGGCAGGAACAGGATACTGATTGAGGATGATCAGCCATGATTATAATGAATGGTGGTGCTGGCTCGAAGGGCAGAATGGCCTACTCCTGCACCTATTGTCTATTGTAATGTTGGGAACAGTACAAACATTTGTGAAATAAATATTTTAGAGATGATCTAACAGTTGATGTTGTTCAGAGAACTATTTGGTGATTTGGAGAAAGGCACAGATTCTTTTATACCCATTCAAGAGGTTGGACCTGGCCATTGATAAACATGTGAGCAAAATCTACACCTCTCCTCTCTCTTTTTTGCTTTTGTCCATGTTACTTGGTGTTGTTAGAAAACAAGTCACTCACATTTCCTCATTTTCATTCATCTCAAAAATTGGATTTGGTAGGTGGTTTTACAGCCAAATGCTCTTCCAGTCACTAACCTCTCCAATTATCTGGGATTGGAACTAGCATCAATATCTGTTACGTTACAATCCAGACCTACCCTGCAAAGAAAAACCTGGGAACTATAGATCAGTAAACCTAACATTTGTGGTTGGTATGTTACTTGAGAAAATTCTGAGAGATAAGATACATTTGGAAAGACAAGGTTTGATTAGGAATAGTCAGCATGGTTTTGTGCATGGGAGATCTTGCCTCAAATTTGTTAGTTCTTTGATGAAGTGACCAGGAAGGTTAATGAGGGCAGAGCAGTAGACGTAGTGTATTTGGATTTCAGTAAGGCCTTTGGTAAGGTTCCATGTGGTAGGCAGCTCTGGAAGGTTAGATCGCTTGGAATTCAGGGGAACTGGCAAAATGGATATCCAGTTGGCTTGATAGTAGGAAGCAGAGGGTAATAGAGGAAAGATGCTTGTCAGACTGGAGGCCTCAGGGGTCAGTGCTAGGCCCATTGCTATTTGTTATCTATATCAATGATTTGGATGAGAATATACAAGGCATGATTAGTAAGTTTGCAGATGACACTAAAATAGGAGGTATTGTGGACAGTGAGGAAGGTTATCAGAAATTGCAGCAGGATCTTGATTAGCTGGGAGACTGAGAAATGGCAAATGGAGTAATATAGATAAGTGAGAGGTCTTGCATTCTGGAAAGTCAAATCAAGGTAGGAGTTTCATGTTGAATGGTAGGGTCTTAAGGAGTGTAGTGGAATAGAGGGACTTTGGACTTCAGGAGCACGGTTCTCTGAAAGTAGAGTCACAGGTAGACAGAGCAATGAAAAAGGTTTTTGGCACACTGGCTTTCATCAGTCAGGGCATTGCATAAAGAAGTTGGAAAGTTATGCTGCAATTGTGAGGTTGCACTTGGAGTACTGTGTTCAGTTTTGGTCACTTTATTATTGGAAAGATGTTATTAAACTGGAAAAGGTGCAGAAGAAATTTACAGGGATGTTGCCAGGACTCAATGATCTGAGTTATAGGAGTTGGACAAGCTAGGACTTTTCTTTAGCGCTTAGGAGACTGAGGGGGGAAAATCTTACAGATGTGTATAAGATTATCAGAGATATAGATAGGGTGAAAGCAGTCAATGTTTTTCCCAGGGCTGGAGAATAAAGGACATCAGGTTAAGGTTAGAGGGTAAAGAATAAAAGGGAACCTGAGGGGCAATGTTTTTACACAGAGGGTGATACTCATATGGAATGAGTTGCCAGTGGAAGTGGGTTGAGGTGAGTACATTAACAACATTTAAAAGACATTTGGACTAATACATGGATAGGAAAGGTTTAGAAGGATATGGGCCAAGTGCAGGAAATGAGATTAGTGTAGATGAACATTTTGGTCAGCATGGACCAGTTTGAGCCAAAGGGCCTGTCACCATGCTGTAGACTCTATGACTCCATGACTCTGAGACAATGAGTCCTATTGCTGATCATTGCACTCAAGCCATGGTTTTGACTGAAGTAACTCTTTCTTGGTTCAGCACTCATCTTTTCTTCAATGTGCCTGTGAAAGGTGTCTTGAAACGATTCTTGGCACCAAAAGCTTTATATAAACGAAAGTTGCTGAGATCGTAAATTACATTTGGAAACATTCTCCTTTGCCTTGTTTATTTGCAAGACTGCTTATTTATTTGCTGTGTATGTTTCTTCATTTGAACATTCATCCATTTGCAGCTCTTCCTGTTGGCTTATAAGTACGAGCTTCTGGATTAGTGGTGCTGGAAGAGCACAGCAGTTCAGGCAGAATGCAAGGAGCTTCGAAATAGACGTTTCGGGCAAAAGCCCTTCATCAGGAATAAAGGCAGTGAGCCTGGAGCGTGGAGAGATAAGCTAGAGGAGGGTGGGGGTGGGGAGAAAGTAGCATAGCGAGTTTGTTTCACGACATGGTTGAAGAGCTTCAGGGCAGAGAAAATGACCTGGGAGTTGCAGTGGGAGAGGGACTCCCTGACGAAGAAGCATGGTATAAGGTTTGATGCTGACAGCACCACCTTGTTCTTACAGACTGTATGTGTTGCCTTACTTAAATGGTGGCTCAAAAACTGGGATAGTTGCTGGTTACACAGCACTGAATACTGCACCAGACAACTTTTCTGGAAATAGTTTCATTAACTCACTAGAAGCACATGGTAAACAACTGGCAATCAATGTTCATCATCACAATACAGGTCTTTGAAATATAAACATTTGCATGAATATTCAATATAGTTAATATTCTCGACTAATGAGGAGAGAGAAACTAGAGTTAGGTTCAGGCTTGTTGTGGGTCTATTTAAAATGCTTGAAGGAAATGATAAGTTCTTCTGAAAATGCATATCGTGTTACTGGAATTCAGATTAGAATCATTCTGACTTTGGTTATCACAAAAAAATAAGAAAATGTTTCCTGAAACATTGGATGACGTGTAGTTATGATTAGAACTTTGGATGAGCTATGCTCTTTTATGAGTAATACAGATCATGAAAACTTGTTGCTGGTACCTACTTTTCATTTGCCTAAAGTGCTTGTCAAAATTATGGTGACCCATCCCCATTGTAATGCACTGATTAATACCTACCTGTGCTGAGAATTAAGATTGAGGTTAATTGGTTTTTCTGCATCACCAACCCAATGATGACCCAACTAATTAGTACCCTCTCCTCGTGTTGTATAAAATGGTGTTTCTTTTTCAAATCTGCTTTCTGAATCCTAGTTCTGAAGACTGCAAGACAAACATCTTGTTTCCTTCTAGCAATGTTTAACCTCTGTACCACCAAGCATTTATTTGAGATAGGGTTAATAAATGATTTTCTAGTGAAAGGGTCTCTGGGTAGCAGTGACCATAATACCATTGAATTTGGCATTCAGCTTGAGGTAGACAGAAGCGGACCTGAGACTATCCGTTTAAATTTAAATAAGGCGAATTATTGGGGGCTTAAAAGCAAAGCTGGCAAAAATGAAGTGACAAATTAGATTAAAGGATAGGTCAATAAAAATGAAGTGGCAGACTTTTAAAGGGACATTTCAGAGTAAACAGAATATATATATATATTGCAAGGTGTAAGTAAAATCCCAAAGCACAGACTCGCCATCTGTAATTAACTAGAAATGTTAATGGTGGAGGGAATTCTGAGGAACAGGATTTACATGCTTTGGAAAGGCAAGAACTGTTTAGGAATGGTCAATATGGCTGCGTGTGTGGGAAAACATGTCTCACTAACCTGATTGAGATTTTTGAAGAGATGATAAAGTGGATTGATGAAGGCAGAGCAATAGACATTGTCTACATGGACTGCAGCAAGGCATTCAACAAGGTTTTGCATGGTAGACTGGTTAGCAAGGTTAGATCAAATGGAATACAGGGGGAGCTTGCCAGTTGGTTACAAAATTGGCTTGAATGTCGGAGACAGAGAGTGGTGGTAGAGGGTTGTATTTCGGACTGGAGGCCTCTGTCTAGCGGTGTACCGCAAGGATCGGTGCTGGGTGCACTACTTTTTGTCCTTTATATAAATGATTTGGAAGTGAACATATGAGTTATGATTAGTAAGATTGCAGGTGACACCACAATTGGTGGCGTAGTGGATACTGAAGAAGGTTATCTCAGAGTACAATGCGATTTTGGTCAGATGGACCAATAGGCCAAGGAGTGGCAGATGGAATTTAATTTAGATAAATGTGAAGTGGTGTATTTGGTAAGGCAAACCAGAGCAGGACTTATACACTTAATGGTAGGGTCCTGCGGAGTATTGCTGAACAAAGAGACCTAGGGCTGCAGGTGCATAGTTCCTTAAAAGTGGAGTCACAGGTAGAGAGGGTGCTGAAGAATGCATTTAGCATGTTTACCTTCATTGGTCAATGCACTGAGTGTAGGAGTTGGGATGTCATGTTGCAGCTGTACAGAATATTGGTGAGGCCACTTTTGAAATACTGCATTAAATTCTGGTCTGCCTGCTATAGGAAAGCTATCGTTAAACTTGAATGGGTTCAGAAGAGTTACAAAGATGTTGCCAGGATTGAAGGGGTGAGCTATAGGGAGGGGCTGCCTAAGCTGGGGCCTTTTCCCATGGAACGCAGGAGGCTGAGGAGTGACTTTATCAAGGTTTATAAAATCATGAGGGGCATGGACAGGATGAACAGCCAAGGTCTTTTCCCAGGGTATGAGGAAAAACTAGAGGGTAGAGGTTTAATGTGAAGGAGAACAATTTCAAAGGTACCTGAGGGGCAACTTTTTTACACAGAGGAAGGTACGTGTATGGAGCAAGCTGCAAGAAAAGGTGGTGGAGGCAGGTACAAGTACAATATTTAAAAGGCATCTGGATAGGTACATGAGGGATATCAGCCAAATGCTGGCAAATGGGACTAGATCAGTTTAGGATGTTTGGTCAGCAGTTGGACCGAAGGGTCTGTTTCCATGCTGTATAACTCTATGACTCTATGGTATCAAACTAAAAGTAAAAGCATATAATTGTACAAAGAAAGGTGGCAGGTCAGAAGATTGGACAAAATAAGAAATAGCAAAGAATGACCAAAATATATATGAAGAGAAATATTAGTGTACGAGAGAAAGCTAGCCAGAAATGTAAAAGCAAAAGTAAGAGTTTCTGTAACTATTTTCTTCTTGAAATATTTAACAAAGTGAGAATTGGTCCTATAGAAAGTGAGACCAGAGAATTTATAATGGAAAATAATAAAATGGCAGATCATTTGAAAAGGTACCTTGTATCAGTCTTCACTATAGATGATACAAGAAACATTCTAGAAACGGTGAAAAAATCAGGAAATCAAAGGATAGAAGAACACAGGCAAATCACAACAATTGGAGAAGTGGTAAATTGCTTGAGCTGTAGGCTGACAAGCATTGGGACCTGATGGACTTCAACCTACAGACTTAAAATAAGTGGTTAGTGAGAGTTGATGCATTGGTTTTAATTTTACAAAACTCTCTTGATTTGGGGGATGGTCCCATTAGGTGGGAGGACAAAAAATGTAACTTATTTTATCAAAAATGAAGGAAAACAGAAAGCAGGAAACAATAGGACAGCTAGCTTAACATCTGTCATTGGGAAAATGTTAGAATCTATTAGTAAATAAGTTATAACAGGGCACTTGGATAAGTTCAAGGTAATCAGGCAGAGTCAACATGGTTTTGTGAATGGGAAATCATGTTTGATAAATCTGTTGAGTACTTTGAGGAGCAAGTACATGTTGTGGATAAAGGGGCACCAGAAGATGTACAATACATAGATTTCTAGAATGCAGTTGATAAATTGATTTCTCAAAATCATTGTGCAAAGTAAAGATGAAATAAAAGCGTAAGAGATACATATTGACATGGTTAGATGATTGTCTGGAAAATACAGAAACACAGGGGAAGCATAACTGGGTATTTTATGTGTTTGCAAGATGTAGTAGTGGTGTGCCAGCTTTTTACATTTTATATAAATGATTTAGATGAAGGGACTGAAGATATTGTTGCCAAGTTTGCCAATGAATAAAATGAGGTAGGAAAGTATGTTGTGAAACAGACATAAGGAGGTTACAAAAAAAAAGATAGGTTAAATAAGTGGACAAGATGTGGCAAATCACTTACAATGTGGGAAATTGTGCAATTGTCAGTTTTGGCCAGAAGAAAATGTATATAATATATGCATAAAAAACATTTCATCTAAGTGATGAGAAATTGCAAAGCTCTGAGATGCAGAGGGAATGAGTTATTCTTGTGCATGCCTTGCAGGTGCAGCAAATAATTAGAAAAGATGACATAATTTTAATGATTTATTTCAAGAGATTGCTGTTTCAAAATCAGGGGTCGCCCATTGAAAGGAGAGATGATGCAGAAGTCTCTTCTGTCAGAGAGTCGTGAGTCTTTGGAACTTTCTTCCTGAAAAGTTGGTAGAAACAAAGCCCTTGAATATTTTTATTTCAGAGGTGGATAGATTCTTGTTAAGCCAGGGGTTGACGCACTATTGGAGGAAGTGGGAATGTGGATTTAAGATTACAGTTAGATCAGTCATGATTTTACTGAATTGGAATTACAGGTCTGACACCTGAATGGCCTGCTTCTGCCCTTAACTTGTATGTTTGTGTCTAAAAGCTGTAGTCCAATTAGTACTACTCTGCCATTAACTTCACTGTATACTTCATTGAAATCCATTGAATGACTTGAAACTTCTCATCTTATATGGTGGATGTAAATTAAACTTGCCATAGCAAGTTCAATCATGTTCATACCAGCATATATATTATTTTAAGTACATGAAAAAAATGTTGATCAATCTTAGTTATTATTAAAATAAAATCTCTTTCTTTCAGGTTTTAATTTTATTAGATGTTCTAAAGAGTAAAACATAAAAGAAAAAATAACTTTCTGCTTGTTTATTTCTCCATTTCTTAATCTAATCTTTATTTTGTTATCTTTGTTTCTCTTTCTGTGCTAGATTTCTCATACAATTCGCACAATTTTGTTGTCACTGTCTTCTCTGTACTTGTATTGCTAATTTCACAATCTTTCACTCTGACTGGTTAAGGAGGTACAGAGTAATTTGTCTTATTCACTCAGCTCCCTGATGCTCTGTTTCCTTCACTGCACCACTTGTCATTTGGCACATTCAGCAACTTTTCATAAAAAGTGATTGCAAACCTAAACATGCAAAAGTACGCCTAATTACAACAGGTTTTATTAATGGCTTGCTGCAGCAAATTTTAGGTCATTATTGTTTTCTTTCTTTCCAGCTGACGAACAGATCAACGTGACAAAAGCATTCTGTAACCAGCTAGAAGTCCAAGTAAGGAAAACTGAAGGATAGGTTTTAAGGACAATATATTGCAAAAGTTTGACAGATTGGACAATACCAAATCTGATCAATCATCACATTTGACAGTCAGCAAAAATGACGGTGGAGGAAGGTCTTTTCTGCCTTCTCTTTGTGAAGTCCCATTAATTTCCTTCTTCCTTTCTTGTCCAGATATACAATTTAAAACAAAATAAATAAAGTTTAATCATGTAGAATTACATTTCAAATACAGGGTAAAATATTTCTTTTAATTTTGGGTCAAGGGTTTATTGGCAATACCAGTTAAACTAAGTGAATTCAAGAAATACTATTAGTCTATTAATGGAAAATCCATTTTGATTATTTGAACATTTTACAAATTTACCTTGTCGCTGCATTTTTGCATAATCAATACAATTGTAGAGCTGTATTTGCATTCCAAATGACAAATAATTTCAGTGATGAAGAGCTTTTGCCTGAAACGTTGATTCTCCTGCTCCTTGGATGCTGCCTGACCTGCTGTACTTTTCCAGCACCACACTCTCGACTCTAATCTCTAGCATCTGCAGTTCTCACTTTAACCTAACTAATTTCAGTTGAAGTAGTATGCACATGTTAGTAAGATGATTTTCACTGTGCCACTCTCATTCTGGATTATAACATGGACGAGGACAGTGACTTCATGTTGGCTTATTGTTTGGAGATTCACACTCTCATCACAATCCCACAACCTCAGATTCCTTGTTAACAGAACCCTATTCCTACTTTAGTACATCCAAAAACACTAGTGTTCATATCATCTGCTTCAAAGTAGATTCAGCCAATCTTCAGAAGATAATAAAGTCTGAAATACCTGTACATGTGTAACCAAGAGCATCACAGTACTAGACTTCGAAATCACAGGAATATTTCAAGCTTTTGAGGGAGACATCCAACAAATAATACCATTTCAGTTCACTCCTCCAAGTAACTGGCATCATGTTTTCTAGTGGGGGAGCTTTATCAGTTTTTCATTGGAAAGGCGAAAATGGAAAAGACACAGAGCCTTTTACTTTCTCAGTAAATTGTAGCCTATTCGGTACATAGCTTGGGACTCACAATGTGCTGATCTGTAATGTTATTGTGTTTTGAATTATTTGCTAAACAGGAAACAGTAGGCACATAATCAATTGTGAGGAATATACAGAGGTGGGGAAGAACGGCCTACATGGCCTAATGGTATTATCGCTAGACTGCTAATCTAGAGACCCAGGAAATGTTCTGGACACCCGGGTACAAATCCCACCATGGTACATGGTAGGATGTGAATTCAATTGTTAAAAATCTGGAATACAGGTCTAATAATGACCATAAACTCATCTGATTCATTAATGCCCTTTAGTGAAGGAAACTACCATCCTTACCTAGTCTGGCCTACATGTGACTCCAAACCCAAAGTGATGTGATTAACTTTTAACTGTCCTCTGAATGATTAGGTATCAGCAATAAATGCTGGCCCATCCAGTGATACCCAGATCACATGAATTAAAAAAAAGCTCCCACATGTTTGCTGGGGATATACTGCTTTGTCACCTTAATTAATTCCTGTACTGCTTCTGTGTAATCAGATTGCTCCATCTCAGATGAAAGGGGTTGTATAGAAAGCTACAGACTGGCAGCTTGAGATGAATAGTGGAAAAACTGATGGAGGACATAATACATGATACACGATAAGGTAAATATACACTTAAAGAAAAATAGTCACAAATTAAATTGAATTATTTGATGAGGTTACACAGGCATTTGATGAGGATAGTGTATATCTGGACTTGCAGATAGCATTTGGTGTTTGATTAGCATGGAAATAGATTAGCAAATTAGCAATGTTTGGGATTGATGGGTCCATAGCAGCATGGATTAGAAATTGGCTAAAAAGTAGGAAACAGGATACAGGTGTAGATGGGCATTTCTCAGATTGGAGACGAGTTAAAAGTGGTGTTTCCCCAGAGATCGATGTTGGGACCTTTACTTTTTCTGATCTATATAAATGATTTGGAGATCGGTGTTTAGGGAAAAATCTCTAAATTTGCAGAAGATACTATGGGAGGGAGTATAGAAGGTTGTGGATGATGCTGAGAAACTTCAGAAGGACATTGGCAAACAGACAGCTGGCAGGTAAATTTCAATGCAGAGAAATGTGAGGCAATGCATCTTTGTAGAAGAAACATGGAGAAAAAGTACAGGCTCAATGGTACAACTTTTAGGGGTGTACAGGAGCAAAAGGACCCCAGGGTTCACATGCATTATTCTCTGAAAGTGGCCAGGCAAGTTGAAATTGTTGTTAAGAATACTTAAAGGATCTTTGGATTTATACATAGAGGCATTGAATAGAAAAGTTAGGGTTTTATCTGACACCTCTGCAAATCATAGGTCAGATCACAGTTGGGAGTTTTGTGTTCAGTTCCACTTAAGGAAGAATGTTAAAGTCCTGGAAAGACTTCAAAGGAGATTGACTTGAATGATACTAAGAATGAAGGATTTTAGATACAAGGAAAGGTTAGAGAGATTGGACTTATTTTTCTTGGAGCAGAGAAGATTAAGAGGTGATCTTATTGAGGTGTTCAAAATTATGAACAATTTTGACAGGGTAAAGAAGGATATTTTGTTTCCATTAGTTGGTATGTCACGAACAAGGCATCACAATTTCCAGACAGCCAGCAAGAGAGCTAGGAGTAAGATGAGAGGAAACTTCTTTACTGAGAGTTGTTAGTGCTCCCTGGGAGAGTGGTGAAGGCATGTTACAAAGGAAGTTTCAAAAGAGACCTGGAGTTATATTTGAAAGTGATGAAGTCAGAGGGCCATAGAAAGAGGGCTGAAGAATGGAATGAGCTGGGTAGCTCTTTGGAGGCCGGGTACAGACACGATGGGTCAAATGGTGTCCTTCTGTACTTCTTTGATTCTAGGAAACATTAATTCCTCCAGCTAAACACTGGGAGAACCAAGGTCATGATGTGGAGCCACTGGCATGATTTCCACACTTTCGTCACATACCTGACACACACCCATCTCTCCCTCCCAATCTGAGGTGCATTTACAACCTTAAAGATGAACTTTCCCTACATAAGCAGGAAACAAAAAAAAATTTCTGTTTCTGTGTCAAAAATGCTGGAAAACTGAATAAGTTCAAATTTTCCTTGGGATGATTGGTTTCCTGTCCTGAGGGAGAGTTTGTGTCTTTCACTTCACAGGTGGGTGTTTCAACAAAGCCAGAGGTCTAGTACCTAGGTCTAGATGGACTATCACTTCAATATTGCTGACATTGATCTAATTCTGGAAGCTAGGTAGCAGAGGAGGGGGATCCACTTCCAAGAGGAGCACACCTCATTGTGCAGAAAGGACACTTCTTTATCTAGTGTTTTCTCCCATTACCTTCAATCTCTCTTTTTCTACTACCCTCTGTTTCTGCTACTTTCCAGAGGAGTTCTCACCTTCCATGGCTTTACCATCCTCAGGCTCCATACTTGTTTGGAGGACCGTGTTATGGAGACATTGTAGACTATCACAACAACTGCAAATCCTGATGGAAGATATTGGAGAATAATAAACAGTCTGTCCAGACATCAGATGCAGTGCCTCCTAAGCTAGCAAAACCCATTAATTATGAACCTAGTCCACTTGAGTAGTTTGTAATCTGGTAATGCAGGAATGAGATGCTGCAGTAATCTGCAGTTGATCTTGGAAGGATCAAGTTGCAAAACAGTTCAAAACCACAGTTTCCTTTGCTAGTACAGGTAGAGTGTGACACTTCCTGGAATAAGGTGTGTTTTTTTAAATTCATTTACAGGATGTGAACATCACTGTCTATGCCAAAGATTAATTTCCCATCCCTAATTGCCCCCTCATGTGTGAAATCATAGGATCCCTACAGTGTGAAAACAGGCCATTTTGGCCTAACAGGTCCACATTGATTCTCCGGAGTATCCCACTCAGACCCATTCCCCTACTCCATTACTCTACAATTCCCCTGACTAATGCACCTAGCCTACACATCTCTGAATTCTATGGGAAATTTATCATGGCTAATTCAGCTGAGTTACACCTCTTTAGACTGTGGGAGGAAACCTGAGCACCTGGACAAAACCCATGCAGACACGGGGAGAATGTGCAAACTCCACACAGACAGTCGCCTGAGGCTGGAATCGAACCTGCGCCCCTGGCACTGTGAGACAGCAGTGCTAACCACTGTACACCATGCCATGTCCAGATGTCTGAGGCTGCAAAAAGAGTGAAATTAAGTTTAATACATATCTAAATATGAATTTTGTGAATGTTTGAAAATACATTAAACAAACAAAGATGGCTACTATAATTATGTCTGAAAATGTGTTGCTGGAAAAGCGCAGCAGGTCAGGGAGCATCCAAGGAGTAGGAGAATCGATGTTTCGGGCATGAGCCCTTCTTCAGGAATGAGGAAAGTGTGTCCAGCAGGCTAAGATAAAAGGTAGGGAGGAGGGACTTGGGGGAGGGGCGTTGGAAATGCAATAGGTAGAAGGAGGTCAGGGTGAGGGTGATAGGCCAGAGTGGGGGTGGGGGCGGAGAGGTCAGGAAGAAGATTGCAGGTTAGGAAGGCGGTGCTGAGTTCGAGGGTTGGGACTGAG
>NC_057720.1:55706040-55783095 GCF_004010195.1 Chiloscyllium plagiosum
CTCCGGCCTATCACCCTCACCTTGACCTCCTTCCACCTATCGCATTTCCGACGCCCCTCCCCTAAGTCCCTCCTCCCTACCTTTTATCTTAGCCTGCTGGACACACTTTCCTCATTCCTGAAGAAGGGCTCATGCCCGAAACGTCGATTCTCCTGCTCCTTGGATGCTGCCTGACCTGCTGCGCTTTTCCAGCAACACATTTTCAGCTCTGATCTCCAGCATCTGCAGTCCTCACTTTCTCCTACTATAATTATGTCACTGGGCTTAGAAATAATCTTCCAGAGACTTTACAGAAGTCAATGTCAGCAAGACAATCAACAGTCTGTATCTCCTCTTGGGTCTGGAATGCTTCCTATTTGAACTATTATATCTCCTAAAAGTTTGCACTGAGAGTAGCATATCATTAAGCTCTTGACCTTCAACACCCAAATCTACCGTGTGAGAAAAAAGTGGATGATCACTCTCCAAGAATATAAATCCGAGAAGTTTCACCAACTCTTATCAGAAGATGTGTTAACAACTTTCCACTTAACCTCAGGAGCAGGTCATGAACAGTTAACTATCTGTATTGCAAGCTTTGTTTCAATGGTAGCTGCTTCTCCCCCTCCAGGAGGCTTGGTAGTATGACTCCTATAGTATTGAGACCAACTGCATTTTTTCAATCATTATAATTCTGAAATACAGATAGAAAGTGAGGACTGTAGATGTTGGAGATCAGAGTTGAGAGTGTGGTGCTGGAAAAACACAGCAGGTCAGGCAGCATCTGAGGAGCAGGAGAATCGATGTTTCGGGCATAAGCTCTTCATTAGCACCACACTCTCGATGAAGTCTGGTAGGTAAAGGGAATGCTAGATGACTAAAGAAATTGAGGGTTTGGTTAAGAAAAAGGAAGCATATGTCAGGCATAGACAGGAGAGATTGAGGGAAGCCTTATAAGGAGTATACTTAAGAGAGAAATCAGGAGGGCAAAAAAGGGACATGAGCTAGCTTCGGCAAATAGAGTTAAGGAGAATCCAAGAGTTTTTACAAATACATTAAGGACAAAAGCATAACGAGGGAGAAAATAGGGCCTCTCAAAGATCAGCAAGGCAATTTTTGTGTGGAGCCTAAGGAGATGGGGGAGACACTAAATAAGGATTTTGCATTAGTATTTACTGTTGAAAAGGACATGGAAGATATGGACTGTAGGGAAATAGATGGTGACATCTTGTAAAATGTCCAGATTACAGAGGAGAAAGTGCTGGATGTCTTGAATCGCATAAAAGTGGATAAATCCCCAGTACCTGATCAGGTATACCCGAGATCTCTGAGGGAAGCTAGACAAGTGGTTGCTAAGCCTCTTGCTGAGATATTTGTATCAACGATAGTCACAGGTGAGGTGCTGGCTAATGTGGTGCCACTGTTTAAGAAGGGTGGTAAGGACAAGCCAGGGAACTATAGACCAGTGAGCCTGACGTCAGTGGTGGGCAAGTTGTTGGAGGGAATCCTGAGGGACAGGATGTACATGTACTTGGAAAGGCAAGGACTGATTAGGGATAGTCAACAGGGCTTTGTGCATGGGAAATCACGTCTCACAAACTTGATTGAGTTTTTTTGAGAAGTAACATAGAGGATTGATGAGGGCAGAGTGGCAGATGTGATCTATATGGACTTCAGTAAGGCATTCAACAAGGTTGCCCATGGGTGATTGGTTAGCAAGGTTATATCTCATGGAATACAGGGAGAACTTGCCATTTGGAAAAAGAACTGGCTCAAAGGTAGAGGACAGAGGGTGGTGGTGGAGTGTTGTTTTTCAGACTGGAAGCCTATGACCAGTGGAGTGCCACAAGGATCGGTGCTGGGTCCACTACTTTTCATTATTTATATAAATGATTTGGATGTGAGCATAAGAGGTATAGTTTGCAGATGACACCAAAATTGTTGATGTACAGTTCAAGGTAATGCCTTATTCTCCTTCATCCCCGTTGTCCTATTCCTCTGGTTTCCAGCACCATTCTTACCTAATCTGGCCTTGTGTGACTCCTGAACCATAGCAATACAATTTAGTCTTAAACAGGTGCTTTGAAATGGCATTGTAAGCTATTCAATTCAAAGGTATTTTGGGATGGGCCACTTCCTGACAAGGCTACATCTTGTGAAAGGAGAAACAAAAAAAAGACTCTGCCATTCTTGTGCAGGCTGCTGCTGCTTATCTCCAGAGTCCTTGATCTCCAAAGAAGTGTCACCCATTTCTAGCTGCAGCCTTTCTGGTGCTGAGGTGAAGTTTAAATTGCCTTCCCACTGCTCTGACACCCAAGCAGTGCCAGTAGACTTACAACCCTCTGAATATTCTAATGCTGACTCCTCCCTCACCTTTGCTTGACTGCTACCATTTTAAACTTTAAAGGGTTAAACTATCATCTTTGATCAGCCATTATACTTACCTATAGAATTGTTTCTGACCTTCATGGCCATCCTTGACTTGGTCTGCACCTGCCTTCAGCATGTCAGATAGACAGCTCCTGAACACTGGCTGCTTCCACGAAAGCTAAAAACTGTAGTTAGGCTTTTAAAACACCCCTTAGCTACCTTAACTGGTCTCACAAGGATTTCAGGTGAATTTGCCGATCAATGTACCCTGACATGCCCAGTCCTCATGAAGATTCTTGAAGAATAGAGATTGGGATGCCAGCAACATAACATGGTAACATAGCTGCTATTTTTCTCTGGCTGCCCACCTCTGCTTCAGTTGAATTTTGTCATTAAAAGTCTGACCCTTAATAAACTACTTAACCAAGCAGTCATCTGACTCCAATACCCACTGCTGTGATGTTGCATGAATTTATGCAAGCATGTACATTTGAGAGAAGTAAGTATAACAGCAACGTTACACCATGCCACGTGATATTTTTGTAAAAACATATCAATTCCAATTTGTACAGCAGTATATTGTGTGTTACAAACTTTATAAGGAGCGCATGTTGATCGATTGCACCATTGGAGCCGGCTTGACACAAGCCTACTCTCTGAGCTGACTCCAAGACACAAACTTTATATTTATGCTGACATCAGCAAATTTAGTCAGTGAACCAGTCTAGACTATTCCAATATCTGTGATAATGTTGGGAAAATATATTTAGTCTCATATGTAAATAAATCTTTTGATACTTGTTTACAGTAAAAGAAAGTCTCAATGCTCATGTTATGAGTGAAAGCATAGTAGCTTTTTAAAAAAATCCTTGTTTTTGATTTATTGCTACATAGGATATCTGACGTTGCTGTCAAGGCTGAGATTTGTTGGCCATTCCTAACTGCCCTTGAACTGATTGGCTCTCTAGGTCATTGCAGTGAGCATCAAAATATCAATGACATTTCTGTTGGTGTAGAATCACAGCAAGTCAGACTAAGCAACGTTAGAAATTTTCTTTGCCTAAAAGACATGAGTGAACCAAATAACTTTTTATGACAATGCTTGCATGGCCCAGAATTTTAATTCCAGATTTCTTCTCAAATCCAAATTTCACCATCTATCATCATAGGATTCAAGCCCATGCCCCTACAGCATTGAACCAGGACTTTAGATGACCATTTGGTGACATTACAACTATGCCACTGGTTCCTTTGCTTGCACCTTTGACACCATTACATTTATCTGATGAATAAACAAAAATTATTGTTGCTGAAGAAGCCTCTTCAGATGCATTACTCTTTAGAGATTATGACATCTTCTACTAAAATGCCCCTTCATTCAGAATATTCTGACAAAACTAAAACATAAAAAGTGATGAAAATACTCAGCATGTTTGACAATATCTGTGGAAAGAGAATATTTCAGATCTACAACATGTCATCAGATCTGGAGTTAAAAACTAAATATGTTAAATACATTTGCTGATGACATCTGGCTCTATGTCATTGTCAACTCTTCCATTTTACCTAACTTTTCAGACTGTCCTTACTGCACAATGGAAATTTCTTCTAATTAAACATTGGGAAGACCAAAGACATTGTCTTTGGTACCTATCAACACATGGTCTCATACATTTGTAGATGCATACATCACCTTTTAAAATTATGGACCCTTCAATATTTATTGACTGGTTACACACATGATTTATTAACATAGCCTTCGTAGAAACTCTTTGGCCATGTGGCTTTTGTGGGAAATTATGCCCTTTTTTTTTCTACTAACCTCCTGTCCTCGAATGCATTAGTGGTGCCAAGTTGATCCAGCACACAGTTAAGGGAAAGTGCAGTGGTGGACTGATGTGACGCCCAGCGTGGATTTGAACGGAGGCCCAACACAGATTCAAGGGACTCCCAGCCTCGAGGTAAAGCCCAGCGCAGACCACCGGCATCGGGGAGAAGCCGAGCACGGACTCCTGGCCTCAAGGTTAAGACCAGCGTGGACTCCCGTCCACAAGGTGAAACCCAGCGAGGACTTCTGACCTCGAGGTTAAGCCCATTGTGGACTCCCAGCCTTGAGGTGAAGCCCGATTAGAGACAAAAAATACTGCAGATGCTGGAATCCAAAACAGACAGGCAGGAGGCTGGAAGAACAGAAGGCCAGGCAGTTCCAGGAGGTAGAGAAGTTGCGTTTCGGGTATAACCCTTCAGGACTGGGGGTGGGGGGAGCTACGGGCCCAGCTGTGACGCTTGGCAAACCGTTCACAGTCACCACCCGTTTCAATTTCCCTCACTACTCCCTTTCCGACATGACCATCCTTGGCTTCCTCCATTGCCACAACGAACCACATTGCAAATTGAAGAAACAACACCTCATCTTCTGCCTGGGTAGCCTACACCCCAGAGGACACAACATTGACTTCTCCACCCTCTGATGATGCCGGGCTTGCTGTGTTCTTCCAGCCTCCTGCCTGTCTATTTTGAGGTGAAGCCCAGCGTGGACTTGAGGACTCCCAGCCTCAAGGTGAAATCTAGCCCAGACCCAAGTTGAAGTCTGAGTGAATTTGTCTGCTCTGTCTGTTTTTATTTTATTTTTTCTCTCTTTCTCTGCTTTAATAGGACTGTAATGCTGAACTTTTAGCTTTATTTCCTTACTTTTCTAATTTATATGTAAGAGATCTAAAAGTTGAACTTCTAAATTGGAGAAAGGCCAATTTTGACGGTATTAGGCAAGAACTTTCGAAAGCTGATTGGCGACAGATGTTCACAGGGAAAGGGACGGCTGGAAAATGGGAAGCCTTCAGAAATGAGATAACAAGAATCCAGAGAAAGTATACTCCTGTCAGGGTGAAAGGGAAGGCTGATATGTATAGGGAATGCTGGATGACTAAAGAAACTGAGGGTTTGGTTAAGAAAAAGAAGGAAGCATATGTCAGGAATAGACAGGATAGATCAAGTGAATCCTTAAAAGAGTATAAAGGAAGTAGGAGTATACTTAAGAGGGAAATCAGGAGGGCAAAAAGGGGACATGAGATAGCGTTGGCAAATAGAATTAAGGAGAATCCAAAGGGTTTTTACAAATATATTAAGGACAAAAGAGTAACTAGGGGGAGAAAAGGGCCCCTCAAAAATCAGCAAGGCGGCCTTTGTGTGGAGACACAGAAAATGGGGGAAATAGAAAATGAATATTTTGCATCAGTATTTATTGTGGAAAAGGATATGGAAGATATTGACTGAAGGGAAATAGATGGTGACATCTTGCAAAATGTACAGATTACAGAGGAGGAAGTGCTGGATGTCTTGAAACGGTTAAAGGTGGATAAATCCACAGGACCTGATCAGGTATACCCGAGAACTTTGTGGGAAGCTAGGGAAGTGATTGTTGAGCCTCTTGCTGAGATATTTGTATCAACAATAGTCACAGGTGAGGTGCCGGAAGACTGGAGGTTGGCAAACGTGGTGCCACTGTTTAAGAAGGGTGGTAAGGACAAGCCAGGGAACTATAGACCGGTGAGCCTGACCTCAGTGGTGGGCAAGTTGTTGGAGGGAATCCTGAGGGACAGGATGTACATGTATTTGGAAAGGCAAGGACTGATTCGGGATAGTCAACATGGCTTTGTGCGTGGGAAATCGTGTCTCACAAACTTGATTGAGTTTTTTGAAGAAGTAACAAAGAAGATTGATGAGGGCAGAGCAGTAGATGTGATCTATATGGACTTCAGTAAGGTGTTCGACAAGGTTCCCCTTGGGAGACTGATTCGCAAGGTTAGATCTCATGGAATACAGGGAGAACTTGCCATTTGAACATCATTCAAAACTCTGCCACCCTGTCCAACTTTCACACACCACCCCTGTACTCACTGATCTATATTAGCTCCCAAATAAGCAGTTTCAAGTTACTCCAATTTTTTTCCTCCATTTCAATGCAATGTTCTCTCAGCTCCCAACTGCATTAATGTTGCTTCATCTCCCTAGTTCTGACCTCTTGAGTATCCCCAATTTAAAATGCTCCATGATTGGTGGTCATGCTTCATTTGCCTGAGCAACTAAACTCTAAAGTATCATCCCTAAACTTCTCCATGTCTTCATTTTACTTTCCTTCATTCACATGCTCTTCAAAATGTTTTTCTTTGATAAAGATTTTGGTCACCTGCCCGAATGTTCCTTTATGTGGGTCAGTGACATATTTCTTTTCCTATGTTCCATTAAAGCACCGAAGATTCATAGTTCGTATAATGCAGAAAAACCCTTCAGCTCATCAAATCTGCACCAATATAATTACCAGTAAAAGTACATTAATTCCAATTTTCTGACTTGTCCCATAGCTTTTAACGTAATCACATTTCAAGTGTTTATCCAAATATTTTTAAAGATGATAACATTTTTGGCCGTCACTATCTTCCCAAGCAGTGCATTGCAGATTCCCAACACCCGCTGAGTGGAAAAGTTTTTTCCAATCTCCTGCTCCTTACCCTAAAACTTTGTTCCCTCCTGATTGGCCCCTCAACCAAGGGGAACAGTTGCTCTCTATTCACTCTGTCCATACCATCATCTTATCCACTTTAATCATTTCCCTCCAAGCTGATCTAGTCTTTCCTTAGTGCTCAACTTCTCCACCCCAGGCAACATCCTGGTGAACCTCTTCTGTGCACTCTCTAGTGCTATCACATCCTTTTTGTAGTGAGGTGACCAGAATTGCACACAGTACTCTGGTTGTGGCCTAACCAACACTCTGTACAACTCCAACATTACCTCCTTGCTGTTATATTCTCTGCCACAACTGATGAAAGCAGATGTCCCATATGCTTTAACTATCCTATTCATGTGCTCTGCCAATTTCAGGGATCAGTGAATAAATACCAAGGATCCGTCTGTTCCTCTAAGCTTCCCAATGTCCTGCTATTCATTAGCTACTTCCCCATCATCTTCTTCCATAATACATCACCTTGCGTTTATCAAGTTTAAATACCATCTGCCACTGGTCTGTCGATCTGACTGACCCATCTAAACCTTCCTGCAACCTTCAACCATCTTCTTTTTTGCATTAACCACTCTATCAATCTTGGTGTCATCTGCAAATTTGCTTAACATTACCCCCACATTTTCATCTATATCATTTATGTATGTAACAAACAATAAGGGTCTCAGTGCTGAACCTTGTGGTACACCATTGGACCTAGGCCTCCAGTCATTCGAACAGTCTTCTACACTACCCTTTGAGCCCTATTACTAAACCAATTTCTGATCCATCTCACCAGATTTTCCTCAAATCCGTGTGCTTTAACCTTCTCAATCAGTCTCTCGTGTGGGACCTTGTCAAAAGCTTTGCTAAAATCCATATAAACTACATCAACTGAACTTTCTTCATCCACACATTTGATCACATTTTCAAAACATTCTAACAAATTTGTTAGGCATGATCTCCCTCTGAGAAAACCATGCTGACTAACTCTAATTAAGGAATGCCTTTCCAAATGGTTATTAGTTTGCTCTTGCAGAATTTTCTCCAATAGTTTTGCTACTACTGACATTATACTCACCAGTTTGTAATTTTCTGGTTGATCCCTACTACCCATCTTGAAAAATGGAACTACATTAGCCATTTTCCAGTCCTCTGGCATGTCCCCCATTGTCAGAGAGGAATTAAGTATTTGTGGCCGAGCTCCTGCAACTTTCTGCCTTGTCTCCCACAACAGCCTGGGATGTAATTCTTCTAGGCCAGGAGAAGAATCTGTTTTTAAGCCTGAGAGAGCCTCCAATACCTCCCCATTTCCTTTGGTATTGAGTGAAGCCGTAGGCTGTTTCCTTAAGCCTGCCTCCAGCTCTGGACTGCTCTTCCTGCCAGACCATTGGATGATGAATGGAGCTGTCCAAACATGCTGAATGTTATTTGGCTTTCAGAAATACTTAAACTCCCTGATGGTAAATGATGTCCCATTGCCCCTGACCAATACTTCCAGACGTCTGTGTTTTGCAAACAATTATGGCAGCTTTCAATTGTCATCCCTGAATTTGATGAATGAACTATATGTATTAGTATCCACAAGGACATTGTGCCCATGAAACAACCGGCATAGATGACATGTAATCAAGTCCAGGGTTTACCCTGCCAATCCCATGATTTGTGTCCTTGTTGGCACTCTGGGCACTGTCCCACCATCACGGCTATGTTGGCAGCCAATCCTGACCACCAGATATAATGTCTTCTCAACATTTTCATTTTGGAAATCCCTGGATGATCCTGGTGGCGTTAAGACAGTATCTGGGGCAACCTTTACTCAGGACAATCACTCTCGCTCTGCATAATAATATGCCGGTCTCTCTGGTGATCTGGTATTGCCGGGTCTAGAAAGGTTTTAATCATGGTTGTGATGGCCCTTTTTGCTTCCCCATCACCACCAACTATTTTAGTTTGGTCAGGACCGATCTTTTTATGTCCACAGTCATGTGTTACCAGCGGTGTCCGGAAGTGTGTCCACAAAGTTTAAAACCAGAATGGATTCTTCTGGGGTGGCACCACCGGTGTTATATCTGCCAGTGGGAGATGGCTCAAGGCATCCATATTTGCCACTTGGCCTCCTGGACAGTGTTCCAGCTTGACATTGTATGCACTGAGAACAAGGACCCACTTTTGAATTCAACCAGAAGCTATGGGCAGCACAACCTTGTCTTCTTAAGTATGCCTTGCAGGTGTTTGTGGTTTGTACTTTTACAAATTTACACCTGTAAAGGTATTGGTGGAACTTTCTCACACAAACCTTCCTTCTCTACCTGTGCATATTTGCTTTCTGCAGCTAAAATCCAGGACACATATTCAAGGGGCGTTCTTCTCCACTGGGCCATTGGCAAGCTAAAACTACCCCCGATACCGTACAGGGAGGATTTGCATGTCAGCACCACATCTCGTTTAGGATCGTAGAGGGCCAAAACCTTAGACGATAACAGCTATTTTTTTCACTTTCTTAAAGGCTACTTCTTGGCTACGAGACCAAGGCTGACCCTTTTTCAATAGCAGGTGTAAAGTATAAAGATGGATACCAGGTTACATATGAATTTCCTGTAATAATTCACAAACTCAAAGAAAGACCTAGGCTCTGGTAGAGATGTGGGAGCTGGGTCACTTTTGATTGCCCTCACTTTATCTTCCAACTGGTGTAATGTGGTTATGTCAATCTGTAGCTGCAGTAGGTCACTTGGGGTGCCTGGAACACATACTCTTCCCTTCTAAGGCATATGCTTGCCTGGGAGAAACATTTAAGCACTATGTCCAAGTTTTCCAATTGCTCTTTATTGATTTTCCCAGTTATTGGCTCACTATCCAGATAAATGGCAAGTTGGGGTAGACCTTGTAAAATGTTCTCCATTGTCCGCTGGAAAAGGATTCAGGCTGGTGATATCCCAAATGGCATTCTTATATATTGGTACCAACCTTTATGGGTATTAACTGTGACATACTTCTGGGACTCCTCAACTAGCCGTCATTGCAGGTACTCATGGCTCATGTCCAGCTTCAGGAAGGAGAGGTCCTCCCCTCAGCTGCGAGAAGTGGTTTATTGTTTACTTAAAATCCCCACAAAGGCAAACCGACCCATCAGGCTTCATAAACAGTACAACCAGTACTGCCAATTCTGAAAACAGTACAGGTTTGATGATTCCTCCACTTTTTAGCCTCTACTTTGGCACATAAGGTAAATGGCACTGGGCAGGCCATCCAGAATCACAGAATTGCTTCCTGGTCAACATTGATGTTATCAATTTATACTTTATTGTCACGTGTACTCAAGTACAAAAGTACAGAAATACAGTGAAAAATTTTCAATGTCACCATACATGGCATCATGTTAGGTACAAGTACCAAGGAATAAAAATTTAAGAACAAAGTTAAAAGTTAAACATGACGATCTTTCTTGGTATCAAGTCTTTCTTAAGTGCTTCGCTATGCTGGGACTGAACTTTCTACAAGAGCTTGATCTCCTCCACTTTGACACGCTTTCCCCGCGCTGACTTGATCTACCTTGCTCTCGTTGTCCCTGCAGACATTGGGGAAAACCTCATTGCTGCGTTGGGTTTGCTCCTGGAATCTCAGACTGCCAAAGTCCCAATCTATGTGCTGTCTGCTCCCGGCTATGGCCCCACCTTAGTCCACACACTGATCACCAGCCTCACCTTTGGTCCGTGCACCATGTGCTGGAACACACTAATTACTGCTTGTACAGCATGCAAAACAACACTTTCCACTATCTCAGTAGATATTACAACAATAAAATCAGTCAAATTAATGCAGAAGGAAATGTAGCAACTTGTCTTTCAAAGGAACAACTAAGTGCAAAAGGTAATGCAGTACCATGCAGCTGTAAGGCACCGTGAAATATTTATGTGAAAGGGTAGGTTTGTGTAACTGAAGGGCATGGAACTTTGTTAATAGAGTTGGTGCATGTGACTGGACTGTACACAGCAAATACACTGCATGTCAATGAACAGCATGCTGATGTGTCAGCAGGAAAGGGAAGGCTTGGGTTATGGGTAATTCTAGATTTCTCTCAGTTAGGGTATATTGCCACATTCAGTCCAGAGGCTTGTTGTTGGAGGGGGAGAGGAATGGTGGTGATAGTGTTGCTCAAATGCAAATACACACATCAACACTACTTCAGGGCAAAAGTGAGGACTTCAGATGCTGGAAACCAGAGTTTAGATCAGAGTGGTGCTGGAAAAGCACAGCAGGTCAGGCAGCATCCAAGGCGCAGGAAAATCAATGTTTCGGGCAAAAGCCCTTTATCAGGATTCCTGAGACAGATTCTTAAAAAATCTAGCAACACAAAACTGGGCATCCATGAGGCACTGTAGGCAACCAGTAGCAGTACAACTGTGTACAACTGCTATCTGTAACTTCATGTCCTGGCATGTTCCCTACTCCACCATTAGCCCCAAGGCTGGGAAATCAAACTTGGTTCAATGTAGAGTGCAGGAGGCATGTGAGGACTGGTATCAGATATGATCTAAGATAAGATGGCAGTATGATGAATTAATAACACAGGTTTACTCCGAAACACAGAAAATAGGAACAGAAGTAGGCTATTTGGCCCTTCAAGCCTGCTCCACCTGTTAATATGATTATGGCTGATCATCCAACTCAGTACCCTGTTTCTGCTTTCACCCATTCCATTTCATCCATTTAGAACTATATCAAATTCCTTCTTAAAAACATTGAATATTTTGTCCTCAACCATTTTCTGTGGCAGAGATTTCCACAGACTCACCACTCACTGTATGACAAATTAGATTAGATTACATTACAGTGTGGAAACAGGCCCTTCGGCCCAACAAGTCCACACCGACCCGCCGAAGCGCAACCCACACAAAGTTTCTCAACATCTCAGTCCTAATGCACCATCTCACCCCATGTGCTTAAACTATGACTCCCTGGTTCTGGACCCCCGGTTATCAGGAATGTCCTTCCTAAATTTACTCTGTCTAGTCCTGTTACAATTTTTTGCATTTCTATGAGACTCACCCTACCCTCCCCACCATTCTTCTAAATTCCAGTGAATGTAATACTAACCTATCCAGTCTCACTACATATATTAGTCTTGCCTTTCCAGGAATTAGTCTGGTAAACTTTTGTTCATTCTTCCATAGTCAAACATCCTTCCTTAGATAAGGAGACCAAAACTGCACAGAAAATTCCAGGTGTGATCTCATCAACACCCTGTGTAACTGCAATAAGCCATCATTGCTCCTGTACTTAAATCCTCTCATTATCGAAACAAACAGACCATTTTCCTTCTTCGCTGCTTGCTGCACCTACACGCTTATTTTTAGTGACTTGTGCACAATGACACCCAGGTTAGGATGTATTCCTGGGCCATCACAGGTCTCAGCACATTCCTGTTCCTAATTGGTGGCATTCAGATAATCTCCCTTCCTGTTTTTGCTATCGAAGCCAATAACTTCAGATTTATCTACATTACACTTCATCTGCCATACATTTGCCACTCATCAACTTGTCCATAATTGCATAGTAAACAGATGAAGTAGCATACCAGGCTAAACCAAACCAACAACCAATACATCAGATCTAAGCTCTGCAATCTTGCATATCCAGTTGTGAATTGTGGACAACAATTAAACAACTGGAGTCGGATGCTCCACAAATATCCTCATCCTCAATGACGGGAGAGCCCAGAACATCATTGCATATCAACCCAAAGTGTCAACTTGATGATCCATCATGGGCTCTTCTGGAAGTTCCCATTACATTAAGATGCAAGTAAACAGTGAAGGATCAATGTATTCTGCATCACTGCAGGGACATTAAGTATGTAAGGTACATAAGGAGCAGTCTCAGGATGGAAACAATTCTGTAACATTCACTTGGATGTGGACCTCCTGATGTGCCTCATATAACTTTGCTGTAACGGCCATTTTAACACAACCATTAAGGATTGAGAGTTCACAGAAGTGCTCAATGGATTACAGCTGCTTTATATCTAATGTTCTTCTCGAGCAAGGTTTGCACAAAGGCTTTCATTTTTATAGAGATGAGGAGATCAGAAGCAAACCTAAAATGAAAAGTCACCCTTTTATTGAATAGATGAAGCAAATGAAGAGCCATTTCAGCCTATGAGGAATGTTGAATAGATTAAGCAGAAGGTTGACAGTTAATTGTGAAAATTAAAAATTTATTGTACAGCAATGTCTCCTCAGGAGCTTAGCCATGCTGGAAGTAAGTCTCTATAACATTGTCTCTGGCTTATTTGGCCCAGTAGATTTTGTCAGATCATTTTTGTCTGTTTCACAGTTATCACGGCCTATCTCATATTCCTCATTCTTTTCTTCCTCGTCAGAGGTTTCCTCTTGCTCTTCCATCTCATTCTCTGGCAATATGTCCCTTCTTCGGTGACTAAGATTGTGCAGGGTACTGGACGCCATAATATGATGTAGGATACCTATGTGCTGGGTATGACTGAAACCAGCAAAGAGATACCATTTCCCATTGACTCCAATTTTCTCAGTACTCCATTATGCTGTACTTGGTTGAATGGTGCCTTGGTCTCAAGGAATGTCACTCCCACCTTCTCAATTTGTCAAGGCTATAATGAGGTCAGAAGCCTGGTAGCTGATACAAAATTGAGCAACAGCGAGCAGGTTAGACAGATCACAAAGGATGATGATTGTTGCAGATTGAAAGCAGCTCGAGAGTGACCATGTTGATGCTTTTTAGATTGTGCTAGTTTTACCACTTCCTGCTTGTTTTAAAGTAATCTACAATCATCAGCTTAGCCTTTTGTTTTTTTCTCTTATGTGCGGTAATAGTTGTGTGCAAAGTGTTAACCTCAATTAATGACACAGCAGCCACAGTGAGTACATTAACTGACTCTTCATGAACAATGTAGTATGGTTGGTATTACTTACTACAGAAAAAAAATTATTCCAGCTGTAAATTTGCTACTGTCAAAGTCCTGTGTGGGATCATGAAATGCCACAGAAGGGCATGAATAGGATAAATAGACAAAGTATTTTCTCTGGAGTGGGGAGTCAGGAACTAGAGGCCATACGTTTAGGATGAGAGGGAAAGATATAAAAGACACCTAAGGGGCAATTCATTCATGCAGAGGGTGGTCCGTATATGGAATAAGCTGCCAGAGGCAGTGGTGGAGACTGGTACAATTGCAACATTTAAAAGGCATCTGGATTGATACATGAATAGGAAGGGTTTGGAGGGATATGGTAAGTGGGACTAGATTAGATTGGGATATCTGGTCGGCATGGATGAGTTGGAGTGAAGATCTGTTTCCGTGATGTACATCTCTATGACTCTATGACCTGTAGAATGTCAGGGAAAGCCATCTCTTGAAGTCATTTTCTGTGTTTTCCTCTTCCCAAAATGTACAAAAAACAACTACAACCCTAGTCTGTGAGCTCTAGTGGAAGATGATGTGCTAATAAACAGAGATCCCCATTTATACTAGCCTAGGTTTGAATGATAGTGTATTGTAAAGGTCTTAGTAAACTAACTATTCACCATTCACCCTTGCATTGTATCTAAAAGCACTCCACTCTCTGAATGTTCGAAACTAAATAGCCAGCAAGCCAGTCAAAAGGAAACAAGAGAAAAAAGGCGCTTTCACTCGTATATTGCCAATCAACACCGTTAAGAATAAACAGGACAAAAAGGATTTTAAATAACCTGAAAAACAACAAATCCTGAAATGTTCTATTATCTAGTCTTCACAATCGACCCAGAAAGACTGATCTATAAATCTTTAGTTAGAAATCACACAAAACCAGCTTATAGTTCAACAGGTTTATTTGGAAATATTGGAGTGCTGCTTTTTGGTCAGGTAGCTAGTGGGGCAGGATCATAGGATACAGAATTTAAAGTAAAAGAAAAACCTTTCATACAACTTATGCAATGTATTGAACAAACCTAGATTGCTATTAAGTCCTTAATCACTTAAAATGTGTTTGCAGGGTTCGATTCATTAATATGTAAATCTCAGAACTTCTTTCAAATCATAGTCCTGAGATAACTTAAGGTTTCATAAAAAAAAGATGACATCTCAGCTCAGACAATGCATTAAAGGTGTAAGGTTAGAGTCTGTCTGTAATCCAACCTTGAGTCAAACTGGTTTCATTTCCAAAGTAGGAATTGATAAAATGTCACATGGACTTACTGCCTACAGATTGTGTAGCTTTTTAGATTGTCGGCAAATTTGCATCTGAAAATGTAAATTCACCCCATAGACTTATATATGTGAGTGCATGTGAGGGAGAGAGAGAACAAGAGAGAACGTGAGTGAGACAGTGGGAGGGAGTGTGTGTGTGTGTGTGTATGAGAAAGGGTCTGTGTGAGTATGTGTGTGTGTAACTGTGTAAGAGTGTGTGTGTATGTGCGCTTGTGTGTCAGAGTGTATAGTGTAGTGGGGTCACCTGTAGTGTGGTATGAACCCAAGATCCCAGTTGAGGCCATCCTCATGGGTACCAAACTTGGCTATTAGTCTCTGCTCGGTGACTCTGCGTTGTTGCGTATCCCAAAGTCCGCCTTGGGGAGGATGGTCACCCAAAGAACCGAGGCAGTGTCCTTGACCAGTGAAGAATTCCCCAACTGCGAGGGAACATCCCAGTCTGGCTATTTTTGCACGGTGTCCATTTATCTGTTTTCGTAGTGTCTGCTTGGTCTCACCAATATACCATGCCTCGGGACATCCTTGCCTGCAATGTATGAGATAGACAATGTTGGCTGAGTCACATGAGTACCTGCCTTGCACATGGTGGGTGGTGTCCCCACTTCTAATGTTGACACTCTGACAGGTATTGTAGTGGTTGCTATGATAGGGTTGTATGTTGTGGTCGATGTTGTTCTGAAAGCTGGGCAGTTTGCTGTGAACAATGGTCTGTCTTATGTTTTGCCAGTTGTTTAAAGGCAAGAAGTGGAGGCGTAGGGATCTTTTTGGTGAGGTGCTCATCCTCATTGATAATGTGTTGCAGGCTGGGAAAAACATGGTACAGTTTCTCCACTCCTGGGAAGTACTGGACAACGAAGCATACCCAATCGGTTGTATCCCGTGTCTGTCTCCTGAGGAGGTCATTACAGTTTCTCATTGTGGCACATTGGAACTGGCAATGGATGAGTTCAGCATTGTATCCTGTTCTTATGAGGGTGTCCTTCAGCACCTTTAGGTGTCCATTGCAGTCCTCCTCATCTGAACAGATCCTGTATTAGTGTAGGGCTTGTTCATAGGGGGTGGCTGTTTTAATATGTCTAAGGTGGAAGCTAGAAAAGTGCAGCATTGTGAAGTTACCTGTGGGCTTACAGTAAAATGAGGTACTGAGGTGCCCGCCCTTGATGGAGATGTGTGTGTCCAAGAAAGAGACTGATTCTGAAGAGTAGTCCATGGTGAGTCTGATGGTGGAATGAAACTTGTTGACATCATTGTGTAGTTGTTTCAGTGACTCCTCAGCATGGGTCCAAAGGAAGAAAATGTTGTCAATGTATCTGGTGTATAGTATTAGTCAGAGGTCCTGTGCAGCAAAGAAATCTTGTTCAAACTTGTGCATGAAAATATTGGCATATTGGAGTGCAAATTTGGACCCCATGGCTGTGCGATGTGTCTGGATGAAGAACTGGTTGTCAAAGGTAAACCTGTTGTGGTGAAGGGTGAAATGGATGAGTTGTAAGATGGTCCTGGAGATTGACAGTTGTTGGTATTAAGTGGTGAGGCTGTTCTAGCGATGTCGACATTGTGGGAGATGCTTGTGTAGAGTGCTAAAACTTCATTGTGGCAAGGAACGTTCCTGGTTTAACGGTCCGTGGGTACTGAGTTTGTGCAAATGCGACACTACAGATTTCTTATAGATGTGCCACTGTGAGAAACCATAATGATTTCCTCAGGAGACAGACATGGGATACAACTGATAGGATACCCTTCGTTGTCCGGTATTTCCTAGGAGTAGAGAAACTATGCCATGTTCTTTGCAGCCTCCAACACATTACCAATGAGGATGAGCACCTCCCCAAGATCTTCCCTACATCTCTTCTTGCCTCTAACCAACTGCCAAACCTTACACAGACTATTGTTCACAGCAAACTGCCCAGCCTACAGCCAACATTGACCACAACACCATACAACCCTGTCATGGCAACCACTGCAAGATGTTTGAGTGTCAACGTGTAACTAACATTACACGTGCGGACACCACCCACCATGCGCACAGCAGATACTTATGTGACTTGGTCAATGTTGTCTATCCCATATGCTGCATGCAAGGATGCCCTGAGGCATGGTATATTGGTGAGACCAAGCAGATGCTACAGCAATGGATGAATGGACACTATGCAAAAATTGCCAGATAGGGATGTCCCCTCTCAGTTGGGGAGCACTTCACTGGTCAAGGACATTTGGCATCGGATCTTCGGGTGACCGTCCTCCAATTTAGAGTGGCTGAGCAGAGGTTGATAGCTAAGTTCAGTACCCATGAGGACAGTCTCAACCAGGATCTTGGGTTCATGTTACACTACAGGTGACTCCACTGCACTATACTCTCTTACACACACACATACACACTCTTACACATGATCATACTCACACAGACTCTCTCTCATACACACGCTCGCTCTCAGACATACATACACACACCCACATTCAGACTCTCACACATCCTTTACAGGCATATACTCTGTCACACTTAAGTGCACACACTCAATCAAGCACTCCCTCCCTCTCCCTCTCTCTCTCCCTCACACACAACTATGCATGCACACACACATATAAGTCTATTGGGTGAATTTGCATTTGCAGATAGTGCAAGAAACTATAAAAACTTGGAGAACCTGATGTGGATCTGGTTCCAACAATGCATTTGCAGATGTAGAATCAGGAGAATGTAAAGACTGTTATGATCAGACAAACATTTAAGGAGTCTGTTGAAGAGTGATGCTTAAGCAATGGTTTCCAGTGTATCCTGAAATTTGTGTTTGACTTCTCATGTTCTCAATGTCTTATTTGTCCTCCTAAACTTGATAAATGTTCTTGATACTGAAAAATTGTATTGGGATTGAGGGTGTTTGCCAAAGGTACAATTTTTCATCAGTGTTCCTTTGCTCCACTGGACTGCAACTATTGTTCACTTTGACCTGCTTACTGTTTAAAAAGGCTATCTATCCTTGTCATTGTCTATTTTTGTGAGAACCTCTAGATCGCTATCATGGAACCAAGGTCGCTTATGCTCAGAATGTAGCCTTTTCTACCTTATTACCTCCTGTGTGCAGCCTAGCAGTTCAAACTATTATTGCATTTTAAATCCCACAGAATGCTTCAACACTTTCCAACTCTTTTCACCCTCAGTCTCCTCTCGACACCTGCACTCAGCAGCAAGATTTAGATGCTAACACAGTCAAAAGTATCTTAATCAGCTGGATCAGTAGCAAAATAATCAAAAATCATATCTGATAACACTGTCAGATTGAAGATAAAATGAAAGTAAGAGGCCATCTGGCACTTTTATTCCCATAAAGAATTTCCTGTCCGGCTACTCAAATTCAAAATTATTAAAGTATTTGAAATACCACCCAATATAACAACCATCAAGCCTTACAAATCTGGATATTCTGTAACACCACAGTTGACTTTTAAACTAATATAGAATCTATCTAGACAAAAATTCAAGTACATACAAAAGCCTGTAAGGTTCACTAAGCAGAAATTTTAAAAGTTCATGATGGCTGCTTTGAACAAATTTAGGTCAGTATTCAAAATATGTATTTTGTCCTAGATGTTATTTGAAGAAGGTACTAACATTTTCAATTATTTAAAAGCTTTTTGAATTATATGTGACTTGTTGAATAACATGTTATTGATAAATGTTTGGAACAGTTGCATTTAATAATTAAAATATTAATTAGTTGTTTTCTATACCCTAATCTTTGTGTGGAATATTTTCATTTCAACATGTTATTTGTCATTTCCTGAGTATGCGGTTAAAACAGTTAAACTTGCAGAGAAAAAGAAACTACACACCTACACAATCATTTTGAGATTTAAAATAGGCCATTGAGGCATTTTTCTCCTCAGTGGTTATGCTAAAGGAACCATAAATTGACATGAAAAAGTAACAAGATATATGCCAAGTTGTTACCATAATCCTGTATACATTTTTCAGTAATTATGTAAAATACTGATGATATTTTTCAAATTTATTGTTAGTCTGCCAATAACTGCATGCAACGGGAATTAGTGTCACAACAATTATGGAAATTACAAGATTGCACCAAGCCCTTAATCCAAATGGTTTGTAAATGTCCAAACTGAAGGCACCTTGAACACTATTCCCAATTTTGCACTGCTCATGATCACATGTTTGAAACTGACAGGATAATTGGTGCCAAAGGAAATCATGTAGCATATGTAACTGCAATTATGCTTGGAAACAATGGTGATGTTTGTGATGCAAATATTGTTCAGTTTGGGGTTGTTTATGGAAGTTGACAGTACATTCAGTTCCTCCATTTCTGTGCAATGCAAAACTAAAGTATCAGTTATCATAGCACAGTTGAACTATCATTAAATGATACACTATTGTGAGATTACTCAAGTTGAGGGTGCATATGTCTTATAGGTGTAAAATCAGCAAACTTTAAGTACTGTCTTTATGACCAAAAGTTGCTTCAACGCACTTAAAGCCAACAAAATAACTATAAGTAGTGTTGCAGTTGTAATGCATTGAGACACATATTCTTTATCTTCTTTTTAGAAGATACAGAATGAGGTAACAGCCACTATCTGAACTAAAACCCACTTCACAGAACATGTATCAGAGTCATTGCAATGCACTTCCAAGCAGCATTATGCTTAGACACGTAAGTTCCTATAAGACACTCTGACCTTGTTTTTTTCACATAAGAGCACTAACCTTTGGGAGCAGTGCCAAATAGGGTAAGTTTGTAATTGAAATTATAAGAATGCAGTATTTTTACATTCAAAATATACATAATGCCAAAGGTTTTGGTCAAACAAAATTCTTCCAGTTTTATAAGAATTGTTGGCTGGACTGAATTTAGCATATAGTGTCCACTTCATCCTAACAGCTGTGGAACCAGAGTCATAGAGATGTACAGCATGGAAACAGACCCTTCGGTCCAACCTATCCATGCCGACCAGATATCCCAACACAATCTAGTCCCACCTGCCAGCACCCGGCCCATATCCCTCCAAACCCTTCCTATTCATATACCCATCCAAATGCCTCTTAAATGTTGCAGTTGTACCAGCCTCCACCACTTCCTCTAGCAGCTCAGCACTCTGAACCAGTTTGCAAACCCAGATCTAAGTCACCATCTTGAGAGACAGAACTGAGTGATAATAAAAAAGAAAGTAAAATTGCAAAAAAAAATTAATTTTTCTTCACATTTCAAACACTATTTTTTGTAAGTGACTGCTAAGTGAATAATATTTTATTACTGCACACCATGAACATAACTAAGGAAAGGAAGGTGAGTCCGAGTGAAGTCCCAGCACAAATGAGCAAAGAATTGGGTTGATGTTTTCTACTCCATTGAGCAGCATGGACAGTGCTGAGAAATTTAGGAGATTACAGAAAATGATAAATCAGAAATTCAAAATTGAGAAAGGATTTTTCCCTTAAGTGTTAAATTGTCAGTTCAGAATCTTGCAATTGATGGTGGCTACCTTATTTCAATGAATTTGCATCTCATTAATAACCCAACTCATCTGTATTCTATGCCACTGTCAATTCTCCTCTCCCTACCCAGAAACTAGACAGTGCTGACTCTCAAAATGAAAGCCTGAGAGTTACTTGGCAGCAGCAGTTTGCCACTTTGTTTTTGGGCCTTCATCCAACTTTTCCTACATCACAATATTACTGCATGCTCTATAAATACTGTCCTTCTCAACCCTTCATCCAGGCAAGTCAGTATTGGCAAACTATTAGCCTCACCACATCATCATGTCTGCTCTTGGACCAACTCTCACATTTCTTCACTTTATGAACTTGGACATGTATGACTTGTATGCTCCTACCAGATCACTTTACATGTAGGAAGACACATGAAATTTAGTGCATGTTAATACAGAATGCTTCTTATAGCTCTTAGTTTACTTCCTCAGTGCTCACTCAATTTGCAATTATTTGGAGGGCTGCCAACCTCTCTAGCTTGCATTGCTTTTTAGCAAGAAAGAACAAGCACACAGGTTTGGAATACTGTTCAGTCAAGCGTGTGGACATGTTGCTTTATGGCACTGTGTTACATCAATGTCACACCTACTGCATGTTTATGTTGCAAACACACTGCATGTGATTTAATCGAATGGCCATATCTGAAAGTCATCACTCCAAGAGCTGGACTATGTTCAGGTAGGGCTCTCCTCACAAGTCAGTTTAGGCCGCTGGGCTATGGTCAGTCCTAAGAGTTTGAATATTAATGGTCAGAGGCTTATCAGGACACAATTGTAGAATCCAGGGAAAGTGGAAAACTCAAGTTTGGGATGAGGTTCATGGAACTAGGTAGCTGAAGAAATGATTATAGTGAAAGGGGGAAATCTGAGATAGACAAGTAGGATTCCATAAAATATTGGAGGAGATGGGGAGCTTTGGGGTTTTTTCACAATTCATCATCACTTTGGTCTCTATATGAGGAAGTTATGGCCAACAAGGACATGCCAATAGCAAAGCCACGGCTCTGGGTAAAATTGTTAGTGGTTATATAGAAGGACAGAATGGAAGTGAGGGGATGGTTGAAAGATCATTGGGAATACAGAGATAACAACACAAAAGATGCCATAAAAAAAGTACAATTATCTCAGATGGAGTCTGTAAGTCACATTTATCCACATTCACTGCATTTGCCATGCTTTTGCGCACTCATTCAGCCTGTCCAAATCATACTGCAATATCTCTGCATCTACTCAAAGCTCACCCTTCCACACAGCGTTGTGGTGTCTGAAACATTTGAGATATTAATTTAGTTCCCTCATCTAAATTATTAACATATACTAGGAATAGCTGGGGTCCTAGTACTGATCCTTACAGTACCCCATTAGTCACTGCCTGCTGTTCAGAAAGATGCATTTATTCCTACTCTTTGTTTTATGTCTGCTATCTTCAATCCATCTCAATACACTACCCCAATCCCATGCACTTTGATACATTAATCTTTTCTGTGGAATGTTGATGAAAGCTTCCTGCTAGTCCAAATAAACCACATCCACTGGCTCCCCCAATCAACTCTACTAGTTACATCCTCAAAAAAACACTAGTTGATTTTTACAGCATGATTTCCCTTTTGTAAATCCGTGCTGACTGTGTCTGATTCTACTACTGCTTTATAAGTGCTCTTCTATTAAGTCCTTGATAATGGACTCTAGCATCCTCCCGCTACTGACATCAGATCATTGGTCTATAATTCCCTGTTCTCTTTTACCTCCCTTTTTAAATAATGGTGTTACAATAGCTTTCCTCCAATCTGTAGGAACTGTTCCAGTGTCTAAAAAATCTTGGAAGATGAGCACAATATATCCACTAATGCTAGGGCCACCCTTAAGTACTCTGGCATATGGATCATCATGCCCTGGAGATTTATCAGCCTTCCATCACCAGATAGCTTTAGTACTTGTGCAGACCACTAAATTGCTCTGAAATGCTTAAGCATACTGGAAGACAGCTTTTAACCTGACAAAAGCAGCATACTACCTCAGCAGGTCACTGTGATTTGAGGGAGAGTGGACTGTGAAATTTCCATTGTCCATCTCTTATTGAATGGAGACCGCATAAATAGAAGAGGACACAGAATAGACACGAGAGAGAGTAGATGAGGAAGAGAGACAATGGACAGATGGAGACAGGACGGACTGGGGAGGGAGACAGAGAAGGATAAGGCAGACCGACAGAGAATGGACATGGGAGAGAAAAATAAAGAGAGAGACTGAAAACAGGGTGACATTGAAAGGAATCAGATGGCGCTGGGAGGTAGAGATCGGATGGAGCTGTTAGGGGTGGGGTCAGATGGGGCTGGGGCTGGAAGAGATCATACAGGACTGTGGGAGAGATCAGACTAAGCTGAATGGTAATGCATTCCCTTGGAAAGTTGGTAGCTGGAACATACCGCTGCCTCCAAAGAATGTGGAATCATCACTGATTTCCTATAATGACTCATAAAATGGAATTAATTATGGATGATTTGTGCAATTCAAACCCTACAACAATTCCTGTTCTTTGCATTTAGTCTCAGTGTTGTCCACATTGCATTTTGTCATTAACATCATGGATCAAGAATCCCTGACATCTGATGTGAGTTTGCTTGTGAGTTGAGAGATGAAAAATGAGTTATAGAGATCGACAGCAGAGAAGAAGGCCCTTTAACCCATCATGTCAAAAATAACTCCCTAACTATTCAAACACCATTTTCCAGCATATTGCTTTGCATACTGTGGCAATGCATATGCAAATCCAAATGTGGGTGGCACGGTGGCACAGTGGTTAGCACTGCTGCCTCACAGCGCCAGAGACCTGGGTCAATTCCCACCTCAGGCGACTGACTGTGTGGAGTTTGCACATTCTCCCCTTGTCTGCGTGGGTTTCCTCTGGGTGCTCTGGTTTCCTCCCACAGTCCAAAAATGTGCAGGTTAGGTGAATTGGCCATGCTAAATTGCCCATAGTGTAGGTGCAGGGGTAAATGTTGGGGGGGTGGGTGTGCTTCAGTGTGGACTTGTTGGGCCGAAGGGCCTGTTTCCATACTGTAAGTAAGTAAAGTATTTCTTAAATATTGAGATTTTCTGCCTCTACCACCCTTACAGACAGTGAATTTCAGATTATCACCAGCCTCTGGGTGAAAATTGTTATCCTCAATTCCCCTCTAAACCTTCTGCCCGTGGCCATTGATCCTTCCACCAAGAAGAAAAGTTCTTTCCCATCTACATCATCTATGCCCCTGATAATTTTATACACTTCAATCATGTCCACCCTAAATCTCCTTTGCTCGAAGGAAAACAGCCCCAGTCGATTAAAACTCTCTTCGTAACTAAAACTCTCCAGGCCAGACAACATCCTGGTAAATCTCCTTTCCAAATCAATCACATCCCTGCTATACACTGAATTCCAAAACTAGGCAAAAGTGAGGACTGCAGATGCTGGAAACCAGAGTCTAGATTAGAGTGGTGCTTGAAAAGCACAGCAGGTCAGGCTGCCTGACCTGCTGTGTTTTTCCAGCACCATTCTAATGTAGACTCTGAATTCCAAAACTGCATACAATAATTTAGCTGTGGCCAAAGCAACTTTTTGTACAAATCCAGCATCACTTCCCGGCTCTTAATTTCTATGCCTTGGCCAATAAAGGCAAGTAACCCATATGCCTTCTTAAACACTATCTCTACCTGTCTGGCTACTTTGAACACTCATCATCAATAACATGAATTGTGTCTGTTCCAAGTTTTCCCTCATCACTTGTCGACGCAGGGTACACCACTATAAAGCTGAACCACAGCCAGATGTTCTAGGGACGGGTTATCATTGTTGAGCTAAACACCAAGTGAGGGATTGAGAGTCTGTTTAAAGACCAACAGGCTGCTAAGAATGTCCTACCCAGACGCAGAGTCATTCTTCTCAACTTGGACTTCTGTAGGCATTGGTATCACAGGCAAGTGAGGTTGGAATGGCTGTATACACCTGGAGATACCCAAGAGGAAGCTTCTGAGGTCTTGTGTTTAGCATCTCCTTCATGCGAGTACCTACTCTCATCTTACTGCCTCCCTGAGAAAAAGGGGCACCTCGAGTGAGGTTGAGATCCTTCAACCACTTTGCTATTGATGCTGATGCTTATGACTAGAGAGATAGAGTGTAAATCCAAGTGCAGGCAGACAGAGTGTGCCTAATCTGGCGTCAGCCTGAATCATGCATACCAGAGCCAGCAAGGTACTGATAATGTTGCAGGACTCCATTTTTCAATCCAGTTTACCATGTCTGACAAACCTGTGTTATGACACGAGGTAAACTGTCCTGCTTACTATAAACCAGCAACACAGAAAAGATTTATCCTGTGCAGTATCAGAGCAGTATTTCCTACATCTACTTCATGTACAAAAGCATTAGTCCTCCCCATCTGACTCTTACATATGTCCTTATACTGCAGTGACAAATCTTTCAACTGCGGTCTATGCTCCTGAGACAGATAGCTTACTAACCCATCCCACTCCTCAAGGACTTTTTCATTTTTTAATCTATTCTGAGGCACATCAAAATCCATATCATCTGGATTTGATTCCTCACTCTGCTGGGCAGTAACTAACATCTGTTTCTCCAGTTATTTCTCTCTAGTAGAATACGGTTTCAACATGTTCACATGACATACCCGATATATTTTTTTTCTATGAGGCATCTTTACTGGATAGTTCACCTGAGTTCTGGACAGGACCTTCAACAAGATCATTACACCGAGCATACCAGAAGAGAGAAGGGAGATGACGATGAGGAAGGAAGAGATGATTCAAGTACAACAAACCCCAGGGGAAGTACCTCTCATGAATAGGTTGAATCTCTTGGAAACTGTCGAGACAGACAACACTGCCAGTCCACGAGGCGGACAGGTCTGCCAATTGAAAATTGATATGGAGGCAGAGCCAAGGAGTCAGATATCATGCAGAGCCGTGATAATAGGGGACTCCATAGTGAAATGGACTGAAAGGGGCAATAGGTAGGATTTGAGGCTGGTGTGTTGCTTATGTGGTGCCAGGGTCCAGGACGTCACTGACAGAGTGCAGAGAATCCTCAAGGGTGAAGGTGAAGAGCCAAAGGTGGTGGTGCATGTCGACAGAAATGATGTCGGGAAGAAGAGGAGGGACATTCTACAGCTGGACTTCAGAGAACTTGGAAAAAGGCTGAAAAGCAGGACTTCCAGGGTGGTTATCTCTGGTTTGCTTCCAGTTCCTCGGGCTGGAGAGGGCAGGAACAGGGAGATAATGGATTTGAATGTGTGGCTGAGGAACTGGTGCAGGAAGCAAGGATTTAAATTCTTGAATCACTGGGGTATGTTTTGCGGTAAATATAAATTATACAAGGGGGATGGGTTGCACCTTAATAGATGGGGGACCAGCATTCTGGCAGGCAGGTTTGCCACTGCAACACAGGTGTGTTTAAACTAAGTAGTAGGGAGAGGGGAGGGGACAAACTGGAAATTTAAGAAGGAAGTTAAAAGGGAAATGAGAATCAGAGAAGTTAAGAAAGACAACAGATTCAATGGAGCAGAAAACTCAAGAAAGGATCATACAATATGGTCAAGTGAAATAGGGATTGAAAGGAAGGGTGAGGGGATAACAAATTAGGAATATTATATATGAATGCACGAAGGATAAGGAATAAGATGGATGAGCTTGAGGCTCAGTTGGAAATTAAAGGTACGATGTTGTGGGGATAACTGAGATGTGGCTTCAAGTGGACAGGGCCTGGGAAATGAATATTCAAGGCTATACATGCTATCGAAAAGACAGACTGACTGGCAGAGGGGGTGGGGTGGCCCTGTTGGTGAGGAATGATATTCAGTCCCTCGCGAGGGGGGACATAGAATCAGGAGGTATAGAGTCAGTATGGATAGAACTGAGAAATTCTAAGGGTAGAAAGACCCTAATGGGAGTTATCTACATGCCCCCAAACAGTAGTCTGGATGTAGGGTGTAAGTTGAATAAGGAGTTGAAATTGGCCTGTCGCAAAGGTATTATTACAGTTGTTATAGGGGATTTCAACATGCAGGTAGACTGGGAGAATCAGGATGGTACTGGACCCCAAGAAAAGGAGTTTGTGGAGTGCCTCCGAGATGGATTCTTAGAACAGCTTGTGCTGGGCCTACCAGGGAGAAGGTAATTCTGGATCTGGTGTTGTGCAACAAACCAGATTTGGTCAGGGACCTTAAAGTAAAGGAGCCATTAATAGGGAGTGACCATAATATGATAAGTTTTAAACTGCAATTTGAGAGGGAGAAGGGAGAATCAGGAGTGTCAGTATTGCAGTTCAACAAAGGGAACTGTGGAGCTATGAGGGAGGAGCTGGTCAAAGTTCAATGGTTCAATACCCTAGCAGGGATGGCAGTGGAAGAATAATGGCAGGTATTTCTGGATACAATGCAAAAGGTGCAGGATCAGTTCATTCCAAAGAGGAAGGAAGATCCTAAGGGGAGGCAGGGGCGGCCGTGGCTGACGAGGGAAGTTAAGGACTGTATAAAGATAAAAGCGAAAAGTATAACATAGCAAAGATGAGCGGGAAGCCGGAGGACTGGGAAACTTTTAAAGAGCAACAGAGGATAACTAAAAAGGCAATACATGGAGAAAAAAAATGAGGTAAGAAGGCAAACTGGCCAAAAAATATAAAGAAGGATAGTTAAAGCTTCTTTAGGTATATAAGAAGAAAAGAAATGGTTAAGACTGGAATTGGGCCCTTGAAGACAGAAATGGGTGAATTTATTATGGGGAACAAGGAAATGGCAGAAGAGTTGAATAGGTACTTTGGATCTGTCTTCACTGGGGAAGACAAAAGCAACATCCAGTTGTGGCTGAAGGACTTAGGGTAATGGATGAACTGAAGGGAATTTATATGAGGTAGAAAGTGGTGTTGGAGAGACTGTTAGGTCTGAAGACTGACAAGTCCCCCGGGACCTGATGGTTTGCATCCCAGGGTACTTGAGGAGGTGGTTCTAGAAATCGTGGACACATTGGTAATCATTTTCCAATGTTCTGTAGATTCAGGATCAGTGCCTGCAGATTGGAGGGTGGCTAATGTTGTCCCACTTTTCAACAAAGGAGAGAGAGAGAAAACAGGGAATTATAGACCGGTTAGCCTGATGTCAGTGGTGGGAAAGATGCTCAAATCAATTATAAAAGATGAAATTACGACTCATTTGGATAGCAGTAACAGGATAGGTCAGAGTCAGCATGGATTTATGAAGGGGAAATTGTGCTTGATTAGTCTTCTGGAATTTTTGAGGATGTAACTATGAAGGTAGACAAGGGAGAGCTAGTGGATGTAGTGTATCTGGACTTCCAGAAAGCCTTTGATAAGGTCTGACATAGGAGATTAGTGAGCAAAATTAGGGCACATGGTATTGGGGACAAAGTACTGACATGGATTGAAAATCGGCTGACTGACATAAGCAAAGAGTAGTGATAAATGGGTCCCTTTCGGAATGGCAGGTAGTGACCAGTGGGGTACCACAAGGTTCGGTGCTGGGCCCGCAGCTGTTTACAATATACATTAATGTTACAGGTGAAGGTATTAGAAGTAATATTAGCAAATTTACTGATGACACAAAGCTGGATGGCAGGGTCAAATGTGAGGAGAATGTTATGAGAATATAGGGTGACTTGGACTGGCTAGGTGAGTGGACGGATGCATGGCAGATGTGGTTTAATGTGGATAAATGTGTGGTTATCCACTTTGGCAGCAAGAACAGGAAGGCAGATTACTATCTAAATGGAGTCAAGTTAGGTCGAGGGGAAGCACAATGAGATCTAGGTGTTCTTGCACATCAGTCAATGAAAGCAAGCATGCAGGTACAGCAGGCAATGAAGAAAACTAATGGGCATGCTGGCCTTTATAACAAGAGGATTTGAGTATAGGAGCAAAGAGGTCCTTCTGTAGCTGTACAGGGCCTTGGTGAGACCGCACCTGGAGTATTGTGTGCAGTTTTGGTCTCCATATTTGAGGAAGGACATTCTGACTATTGAGGGAGTGCAGTGTAGGTTCACAAGGTCAATTCCCGGAATGGCGGGACTATCATGTGTTGAAAGATTGGAGCGACTGGGCTTGTATACACTTGAGTTTAGAAGGATGAGAGGGGACCTGATTGAGACATATAAAATTATTAATGGATTGAACACTCTGGAGGCAGGAAGCATGTTTCCGCTGATGGGTGAGACCAGAACCAGAGGACACAGTTTAAAAATAAGGGGTAGGCCATTTAGAACAGAGTTGAGGAGAAACTTCTTCACCCAGAGAGTGGTGGATATATGGAATGCTCTGCCCTAGAAGGCAGTGGAGGCCAAGTCTCTGGATACTTTCAAGAAGGAGATGGATAGAGCTCTTAGAGATAGTGGAATCAAGGGTTATGGGGATAAGGCAGGAACAGGATACTGATTGTGGATTATCAGCCATGATCATAATGACTGGTGGTGCTGGCTTGAAGGGTCGAATGGCCTACTCCTGTACCTATTGTCTATTGTCAAATTATTCTCCACTTGATATGGCTTTGAAGGGATAAACCTGGCTTTGAAGGGATTTCTTATCACTGGTAACAGTACTAACACGTTTGCCTCTCAGAAAAATGTCCAAATTTCAGAGCTTTTATCTGCCACCTGCTTCATTCTACACTGTGCCCTATTTAGATGCTGCTTAGCTAACTCACCTACTGTATTTAAACTCTCCCTCATCTCAGACACGTGATCTAAGTGTGGTCCTGTCAAGTTTTCTTTAATTAATTTCAAAGGGCCTCTCACTTCATGACCGAATATTAATTCGAAAGGAGCAAACTGAATAGATTCATTTAGAGCATCTCTAATGGCAAACAATATGAATGGGATTCCTTTATCTCAATCATTTGGGTAGTACTGACAGTATACTCTCAACATGGTCTTCAAGATCTGATGTCACCTTTCCAAAGCTCCATGGGATTCAGGTTGACACACACTGGATTTAAAGTATATTAGATTACATTACAGTGTGGAAACAGGCCCTTCGGTCCAACAAGTCCACACCGACCCGCCGAAGTGTAACCCACCCATACCCCTACATTTACCCCTTCCCTAACACTACGGGCAATTTAGCATGGCCAATTCACCTAACCTGCACATCTTTGGACTGTGGGAGGAAACCCACGCAGACACGGGGAGAACGTGCAAACTCCACACAGTCAGTCGCCTGAGGCGAGAATTGAACCCGGGTCTCTGGCGCTGGGAGGCAGCAGTACTAACCACTGTGCCACCGTGCTGTATACCAAAGCTATCCCTAACCTCGTTAAACAGCCTAGCAGTAAAATTTGACCCTTGGTCCAACTGAATCTCTCTGGGTAGCCCATACTGTGTGAAGAAAGCTACTAACTCCTCTACTATCTTTCTTGCCTTGATACTCCATAATGGAATTGCCTTCAGAAATCTGGTAGACACATCCATTATGGTTAACAAGTACTGATTCCCACTTTTAGTTCTTGGGAGGGGACCTACGCAATTAATTATAACCCGCGTGAAAGGTTCTTCAAATGCGGGAATTGGCAACAAAGGTGTTGGTTTTATTACCGCCTGTAGCTTACCTATCATTTGACATATATGGCACGTACAGCAAAAGTTAACCATATCCTTGTGCATTCCAGGCCAATAAAAATGTTTTTGTACCTTAGCCTGAGTCTTTCGTGCCCCTAGGTGACTTCCTACAGGTAGTTCATGTGCTACCCGTAACACCACCTGTCTGTATGCTACCAGCAACACAAGGTGGTGCACTTCTGCCCATTTCTCTACACAAACCTGCCATGGTCTCCATTTCCGTCTTAGGATTCTATCTTTCACATAATAACCCTCCCGAATATTCTCTGCCTCCTTTTCAGAGTACGCATCCACATATATCTCTTTTATTGTCTTGTCTTGATGTTGCAAGTCCCTTAGAACTAAACACTTCTGTCTGACCCTCTGCCTGTTCAGGTTTTTCCTGCACCATTATCTGCTAAGTGATAGTTGGATCTGATTACCACACAGTCTGGGAAAATACCAGGATAGTTCTATTTTAACTCCTAAGTCTCTTGGTCTTCCTTGGGCTTCTCACAACAATGCATGTCACTCCCACCTTAGATTCTGCTAAATCATTCCCAAGAACAAACTGAATTCCTGGAACTGACACTCCATCAATCACTCCCACTGTAACTTCACCAGTCTTGAGTTGGCACTCCAACCTGATCTTACATCGGGGAATGGTAAATTTCTGTCCACCTATCCCACAGAATACCACACTCTCGGGTAACAGATCAGAAAGAGTGCATATTCGCTCATCTCTTACTATCAGCGACTGGTTAGATCCTGTACCTCTCAAAATTATAACTTCTTGTCCTTCACCCCTGTTTTTTCTGAGTAATCTTTACCCACAGAGGCAAATTCTTTGTAGTGATCAGGTACTAACTCCATACCCAGCCCCTGCCTAGGCTGTGCACTCTCCTGCAGGTCCTCAACTCTTCTTGGGGTTTCCTTTACTATCTTCACTATTACCACATCTTTTCACAAAGCGCCTTTCTTTCACAAACAGAACTGTGTCTTTACATGTCCTACCTTCTGGAAATGAAAACACCTTCTCCCAGTGCCCTTCTGAAAACACTGACACTGTAATTTTCTGTGTCCCACTCCATTACAGTGAAAACACCTGAGGCCTTTCACCTCCTTTCCACCCTCTTGGTCTTCGATTTTATTCTGTGGTAAATTCTTACCAGTCCTCTCTACTCTTGGTTTCATAATGTAGGATTTCCCCTTCTCCCAAGTTCTATCCCTCACAGGACGAAATTCTGGCTGGAAACTTGTCTTATGCTCCAACATGTAGTCATCTGCTAATTCTGTTACCATTCTCACTTCCTAAACTTTCTGTTCCTCCATCTCTGGAAGTGAGTTTTTAAACTCCTCTCGCATAATAATCTTTTAGAGCCTCCAAGTTTTTGTCTATTTTCAAAGCACGCATCCATCGATCAAAATGATTATGTTTAATTCATCCTAACTTAACATAAGTCTGACCTATTCTTTCTGTGTGTTTCTGAACTGCTGTCTATATGCTTCTGGTGCCAAGTCATAAGCACTTAAAATAGCCTGTTTAACCTCTACATAATCTCTTGACCTCTCATCTGACAGTGCAGCAAATACTTGACTAGTTCTACCTACCAGTTTAGTCTGAACTAGCATAACCCATAAATCCTCGGACCACTCTATCTGCCAAGCCAATTTTCCAAATGAAATAAAGAAGGCTTCAACATGTTTCTCATCAAAATGTGGTAGAGCTATGAAATATTTATGTATATCACTACCTCCTCTTTTAATTTCACTTGACTTTGCTGACTAAGTCGCAACTTCTCAAGTTCAAATTCTCTCTCTTTTTGCTCAGCCAAGAACTTTCTCTCTCTTTTTCTTTTCTCTCTCTCTTCTTTCTCTCTTTCTCTCTCCCTCTCTTTGCTCAGCCAAGAACCTTCCCTCTCTTTTTCCTCTCTCTCTCCCCTTCTCTTTCTCTCTCCCTCTTTGTTTATCTTCTAATTCCATTTTCCTCAATTGTATTTATGTTTTTCTACCTCTACTGCACTTATCTGTTTCTCTGATGCCCCAATTGTTTGAGTTTTTTCCTTATAATTTCAGCTTTACTTTTGTCCTTGCGTAAACCCAAATCTAACTTATTTGCTAATTCTAAAATGGCCTTTTTCCTTTCTTCTAAACTTCCTTGGCAAATTTTAGAATCATCTTCAAGATTTATCCCGTGCAGTAATCTGTGAAAATTTGCGAGATCAATAACTATTTAAAGTTAAAAATTAACAACTTTATTTCTTAAAGTATAACAGAGAATAATTAACTATCAATTATTTACAACTCCTCTCTCACCTATCTTCATTCTATAATACAAGTCTAATAAAACTCCTGATTACCTTCCCTTCTATAATACTAGTCTGATAAAACTCCTGATTATGATTAACAAAACAAAACTTCTTATATCAAAACTTGGCAGCTTTCAGTTTTCTCTGTATTCCTGTCATCTTTTCTCCTTCTTGGGGATTCTGCTTCTCAAGTTACTGATCAATAAAGGTACCTTTTAAGAGAGCTATTTTTTCAGATAGTCTTTATATGCTGGTAGCTTGGCAGTTCTCCTCTCAGCTGTTCAATTGTTCCCAGAGCTTATATACCCAAAGCAATAGATTGTGTCATTGGCTTTTAAGATTGTCATTTTTCTAAATTCGAACTGGATTGGAGTTCGGTATTTTTTCGGGGTATAATTTAAACTGGTTGGCCTAATTCAAATCTGTTTTGTCATTTCCAGGCAACCAGCTACCCTAGTTACCCCAGTAGCTGGAGCACATGTTACTGTGTATCTCTTTTCAAAACACTTGGTGCTGTCAGCTGTCAGGTACTTTTACCTCTCTTAAAAGGTACAGTACACTCATATCTTCATAACACCTGTTGGCTGATTGTGTCTGAATTTTTACCAAATCATTAATGGCCAGACTATGGGATTGTTTTCTGCCTGGTCTTAAGTTGATACCTGGTCTTTGACAATTCAGAGACCTAGAATATTTCCTCCTTGTTGCTGCAGTGACACAGTTTGCTCCCTAGTTTAATCTAAAAAGAGAACCAATGTGAAAGTCTCTGAGCTGGTAGAAGGTGAACATTGTATCTGCTGAGAAGGAGTGGCCTCCTCCTTGGAGGTGGAGCTGGCATTGAGGGTCCTTGATGCTGGCTTAGTGAAGGCAGAGGATCGCCAGCTGCTACTAATTGCCGCATAAAGGAATTAGTTGTGTAGAGGGATAAAAGCCTGTGAAGATTAACAATATGTTTGTATTGGTGGTAATGGGAGGGCAGCACAGCACAGCATAAGGAAGCTTACTGTGATGGTTGACTACTAAGGCTTCCATATCCTCATATGAAGGTGTACCTGTTCTTCTCCAGCCAAGTGCAAGCTGTGAATCAGACTTCGGTTGTGGCTAAATTGTTGGAGGTGATTTGAAAAAATAGAAACTATGGATATTTAGTGAGGTAAAATCATTTAAGGATAGTCAGCATGGTTTTGTGTGAGGAAAATCATTTCTCACAAACTTGACTGAGTTTTTTGAGGGAGTTACCAAAAAGATTGATGAGGATAGAGCAACAGACACTGTTTACTTAGACTTTAGTCAAGCCTTCGACAAGGTTCTGCATGGTCGTCTAATTAGTAAAATTGGTCACATGAAATTCAGGGTGAGCTTGCCAATTGGATACATAATTGGCTTAACAGCAAGAGATAGAGTGTGTGGTGGAGGGCTGTTTTCTGGCTGGAGGTCTGTCACGAGCAGTGTTCCATAGGGATCAGTTCCGGGTCCCCTTTTGTTTGTTATTTATATAAATGATTTGGATGAAAATATAAAACGCATGGTTAGTAAGTTTGTGAATGACATAAAAATTGGTGGCATAATGGACAGTGAAGAGGGTTTTCTAAGGTTGCAAAGGGATCTTGATCAAATGGGTCAATGGGCTGAAAAATGGCAGCTGGAGTGCAGTCTGGATAAATGAGAGGTATTGCATTTTAGTACAACAAACAAGATTTGGCTTATATAATGAATGGCAAGGACTTGGGTAGTGTTATAGAACAGAAAGACCTAATGGTTCAGGTACACAATTCTTTGAAGTTTGTGTCACATAAAGACAGGGTGGTTAAAAAGGCATTTAGCGTGCTTGCCTTCATTGCTCAGTCCTTCGAGTATAGGAGTTGGGAAATCATGTTGCAGTTGTACAGGACATTGGTGAGGTCTCTTATTGAATACTGTGTCCAGTTCTGGTTGTCCAGTTACAGAAAGGATATTACTAAGCTGGAGAGGGTTCAGAAGAGATTTACCAGAATGTTGCCAGGTATAGAAGGTTTGAGTTATCAAGAAAGGTTGGATAGGCTTTTTGCACTGGAGCATAAGAGGTTAAACTTATACAAGTTTATAAAATAATGAGAAGTATAGTTAGAGGATGCCAAATTTCAAGGATAAGGAGCACATTTTTAAGGTAAGGAGAGAGATTTTAAAAAGATATGGGGGTAAATCTTTTACGCAGAGGGTGGTTTGCGTGTGGCATGAACTTCCTGAGAGGAAGTGGTGGGTGTGGATACAATTACAACATTTAAAAGACATTTGGATAAGTACATGAATAGGAAAGCTTTGGAGGGATATGGGCCAGAAGCAGGCAGGTGGGACTAGTTTAGTTTGGGATTACACTTGGCATGGACTGGTTGGACCAAAGGGTGGTTTATGACTCTATGGCCTGAAGAGTTGTATACAATACCATACACCCTCACCACCAAACTACGCCACCACTTCACTTCCTCACACACTCACATTCACCCCTCCAAGCTGGTCTTTACACTCTTGGCCCAGTCCTGAAATATTTTCCTACCATTAGATAAAGGGAGGGATTGAATACCATGGAAGTGGATGTGAAAGCCATTCGTGTCAATAAATGTCTTCAGTGAGTCCCCAGTAGGAAGAAGGTAGGATGGGCTTACAATTGGGACAATGGGATGGGTGAGAGCCATAAAGTGGATGTGGTAGCAGATCAGGGCATTTGTCCTTATGGGGTACAAAAGATTCTTAATGTTCTTCAACCTGTTTCACCAAGCACATTGGATTAACCCAGGCCACTGTCACTGGATGTGGTGACATGGTTGCCTTTGCTAGAAAAGGAAAAAAAACCCACTATCCACCTTTCCATCTTTGTTTGTGGGGGAAATCCTTTATTAAATAATAGCAAGGTTTTGTTTCTATCGTGACAAGTGTGAGGAAGGGGAGGGTGTGAGAAGCTGAAGTGAAACCAAGTCGTCAGCACACAGCAAATAAGAAACTAACAATGAACTAACGTATTAAAAATACCTTCAAGTGGTTATCTTTTAAATCATGTTGGAAAGATCAGTGAGCATGAGGTGTTTCATTTCTTAAAGAAAACTAATTTTAAGTCAAAATCCGGGTTTTTATTTATGAGTGGGGAGTTTCTTTCTTTAGGACCAACATGCTATCGTGTCAACTGCTGAGATCAAGATTTCTCTTGTGGAAAGAGCGGACAATGATTGCCAGGAAAAGTTACTGTTTCATGAAGTCACCATTTCTAAGTGCAAAAACGCAATCACAAGATGAAAATGTAAACTGCACAATAATCTTAGTATTGTTAAACTTGGCAGGTATTTCACTTCGGTCAGGTGGATATATATGCTGTAATCATTTCTTACCCAATGGTGTCATAGTCATTGACATATTTGGACAATATAAATACAGCTGGCAAGACTGTTGCTTCCCGCTATAGTTGCGTGGCATTTAAGCAGGTACTGGATGTAATTTTCTAGATGTCATTAAAAATGTCATTTTCTAGAAGATCTTATCAATTCGATTCCAGTGTTGGGGATTTTAAAATTCACAATGTACAGCCCAAACAAGTAATTGGATTGTGCAATTGTCAGACGTCAATTGCTACGTATCCCTTTTTGGTTCGTGAATAGGTGGTGACAAGTCACGCAATAACTTACTTGTGTACGTGAAAACTACCCTACAACTATGAAATATAAAAATATACAGCTCATAATAAGTCAAGCATGAAAAGAGGAATCTTAGGAATAGAAAACTTTGGTCTCAGATTTAATTAGTGATAATTACGATGTAAGTTATTTATACTTTTGTTTGTGTGGAAAACTAAAGCATGTAGCAGGTTTTTCTGTTAATGTCAGAACAGAATTTAGAATTTCTCAAATAAGGATTTGTTCTCATTATCTTAAGGTAGCACTATCGTGTTTCAGTATTGCCCTTATTGGTAAACCACGATGTTTGGTCAAGGCAACTTCACTTCTTTAAAACGTTTACTGAAGGACTGGAACTCTTCCTGAAGCATTCCACTTTTCTTTCCGTCTTAAAAACTCACATTAAAACCTACCCTTTTCACCAAGGTTTCAATTGCTATTTCGAATGTTTCCTACTTTGGATTGGTGTCAATTTTAAGGCATCTTTAGATGTTTCCCAAAGCGAAGTACAAATCTTATTAGAACAATGAATACAAAATATATTTGTATTGGTCACATTAGTCATTTATTGCACATTGCATTATGGTTTGAAATAATATTAGTAATTTGCTCCAGATGAAATTTTGCTAACCATGGGAATCACAAATCAAATATTTAGTGAAGGGATAACTATCCATCAATTAAAAGGGCTCTGATCCATTAATGTGCAAGTAATATGAGACCATTGGTACCACTTCATTCATTGGAACAACTGCACATCCTACACCTATCACAGCTTAAGCATCAAGCCACAACTTAGATATCATTAGTCAACATCTTATTTATTTTGTTTTAGCCAACACCTAACTTGTCTAAATCCCTGCTACTCTTTCTTCAATACCCAAGATAACTCAGCATCACATCATATTCAATGTGGAGTTATCGTATACAGAAAAACCTTTAAACCCCAGTCACATTTATTCACCAACAGCAAAAGTGAATCAAACAAAACAAGTTGCATTTGCCTTTTTGAACAGAAATGGATTGTTTTCCTTTCAAGCACGAGCAATTTTGCAATTAATGAATGATTACTATACCCAGCTCTCACCTTGTAAGGCATCTGCCCCTCAGACATAGCAGGAACATGGGAGTTAAGTATATAAACATCATTGCAACTCCCAGGGAACTTGGCACAGATCTTTAAATGGTACTAATCGTTTCATATCACTTGCAATTGATGGACTGGAGCCCTTTTCTGTTGATCGAATCACTCAGAAATGACAATTTAACATAAACCTCCATTTAGTGGGACATGGAGCATTCGGACAAAAAGAACTGTTGAATGCTTCTGCCATTAGACTTTTCCAATGAATGCAGCACCAGTTTTGTCACTAAGAGACAGTAGAAGGTTGTAAATACTGCACGAGTACTAAGATATTATGCTCCCAACTCTATATCACCGAAGGAAAGCATAATTACATGTAAGAGGAAGATGCAAACTACTTATAGTTCCATGCTTCTGTGCAGCTTTTGAGATCTTACATTTGCTTTGTGTTTTATGGCCTGCAGGTACCATTTTGTAAGATCACTTATGATTGCTTCTGTTTCACACAGTCCAGTCCAAAATGACAAATGACATGGTCAAGATTGTTTATGACAAACATTTGCACCTCACACAGCTGGACACATTTCATGTGCATTATGCAGTAATTACAGATGGCTTCAATCTGTGTTCTGCAGGAGCACGAATGATGCAATTGTCCCTTGAAGCACCTCTGTCATTTAAAATTGGTGCTCCCGCGTTGGGATAGAAAACAAAAACGCTGACTCCACCCATCTCATTTTGGTGACAGCCATTTCTATTCATTGTTCATATTCAGGAGTCAAATGAATATGGAAGGCAAAACAGATCATGCTTCGCATAGTGAGGGGAAGGCAATCTTTCTGGCAATTAAGGCCCTCCCTGAACCTGCATGACTGTTTCTATCTGGCACTCCTACCCCAAGCAGACATCTGACTGCATCCAAGCCCTTGGACTTATAGTAGATGATGCCACTGGCTGACTATTCCATACCCCTGAATATAGCAGCCCTGAACTTGACTTCATTGATAACATGGCTATTTGTCTGAGGTATATGTAGGCTGTTTGCCATGTAGGCTGCTGGCGCATGTCATAGGTGTGTGATGCACCATGTGCCATACAGCAATATATCCACCCTATTGACTGATGACTGCTGACAGTCAAGACAAGCTACCTAAACAGCATGCCAAGATAGAAGTATGTGAGGGAGACTGAGGGAGAAAAGTGCCAACAGACGAGGCAAGGTAGGGATGCTGTGAGCATTGAAGTAGTCACAAAGTGAGCGTTAAGAGAGCAAGTGAGCGCTCCTGAGATGTACTCTAGTCCAAAATATGGCTGTCTTTGCTTGAAGTTCCTTACAGTATTATTACAATGAAAGGTGCTTGTGCACACTATTGTGCAACATTGAAATGCACATGGATAGTACATGTGCATTGAAGGTGTGCCACAATCCACATCTGAGATGTTGGTGTCAGGTGTCCAAAATGGAGATCCAAAGAAGCCAATGGTCAGCTGGAGTCACTAGGTTACAGTTCGGACTTTTGGTAATTCACAGCATCTAGTTTTTATCTGGCAGGTGGGAGAATGAGAAACTACATAATAATGAGGTAAGATTAAGAAATAATGAGATGTTAATGCATGCTAATAGGCCTCTTGTGGCTCACTAGTGAGAACGTAGCCATAAAACATTTGGTTAGAAAATGGGATTTTGTTCTCATGGTCAAGAGGCTCCTCGCTGGATACCTCACCCAATTTTTCTCAACTTCGTTGCCGTGAAGGGTTTGGGGAGATTTCACCTCAGAGTCATAGCTCATATTTAGAATCATGGAAGCATAGAACACCCACAGTTCAGAAAGAGGCCATTTGGCCCATTGAGTTCACACCGACCCTCCGAAGAGTAGTTCACCCAGACCCCGTCCATATCTTGTAACCCTACATTTACAATGGCTAGTCAAACCAGCCTGCACATCCCTGAACACTTTCAATATGGTTAATCTACCCAACTTGGGCATCTTTGGACTTTGGGAAGAAATGGTAGCACCCGTAGGAAGCTTGCATAGATGTGGGGAGAACATGCAAATTTCACACTGACAGTCACCGGAGGCTGGAAGTGAACCTGGGTCTCTGGAGTTGTGAGGAAGCAGTGCTAGCCACTGTGCTGCTTATATTTACTTCATACTCATGTGGACTAAATCCAAAACTAATAAAAATTAAAAATAAATTGGCAAAATTACCTGCTTGCATTGAAACAAGTGCCGTAAATAGCATAAAACATGCAACAAGTAAAATGTTACCCTGTTGCTTATGTATGAATTTATACTGAGGAAAAAGGTATCCAGCCATCAGGATGATAATATAATGTTGTTACAGAATAATGCTGTTCAAAAGTTTTCTTACTCCAATATGAAAAGGTAGAGTCTCCATTGTCTTAGTGGATCATAGGCTGTTCTCTGATTAGAGACGGACATCTGATGGTCGTTTTAACATGAGGGTTATCGCATCTCAGGCAAGGGGTGAGATTGAGAAGGTGAGACCTTCATGTGGTAACCTTAGGTGGTGTGAAAATTGAACCCATGCTGTTGGCGTCATTACAACACAAACCAGCCATCCGAGAGAATCAATAAAATCGGAGATATTGTGCTGTGCACCATATGTTGCATGACATTTCCCTACGCTTACAACATGTTTTTCATGCAGAAAGAATAATAACAAAGTCTGTAAGTGTTTTAGGATACTAATAATATCTGACATGTTTTCTTTCTAGACCATGGTGAAGCAAATGATTTGTGTATTCATCTAAACATCTCAAAGCTCAAAAGAAAGCATTGTCACCTGCACTGGTGGTAAGTACTAGCCAAGAATTATATATATCTCATCCATTATTTAGTGATGATTAAGAGGTAAAACAGCGTGAGGCATATATTACAGGGTAGTGAAGATATGGTTGAGGGAGCCAGTACATCCACATAATATTCCATTCATTCTTTGGACAAAAATAAAGATATGCATATACATGGCGCACAGGCAAAATTATATCCTTGTGACAGGTTACTTCGTGAAATTTACTCATTATTCAATGATTTAGCAACACATTGAGCGCAAACATTAGTGAAACAATGACCACCATTATCAACCTATTTGGTATACTAGAGAGGACAGTATCTGACAATGGAGTGTAATTCACTGATAAACCATTCAAAGACATATGTACTCAGTTGGGAGTAATGCATATTACATCTTCACCCCAATATCCTTACCTAGCAGAACGTACAGATGAGTACAATCAACTCCATGTTCATTGAGTTCAAACATTAAACACTATCACATCGGATTGCTGCATTTTTGTGTGACACCAATGGAGAAGGGACTACCACCCCAGCACAACTTATGCTTGGATAGCAAATGTGAACAAATTTGTCCATTGATCAATTGTCCAACCATATGAGACACAAGACATTCTTCTTTAACAGCAAAGGAGAGTGAAAGAGACACATCCAATGAGCAAATAAAAATCTACCTTAACTGTGCAACAAACAGTGAGTGAGTCAGAAATCCAGTCACAAATAATTGGATCCCAACTAAAGTTCCTAAGATACACAACCAGTCTGCATGAAGTCAGTAGAGATCATGGTGCTTCATTGTGAAGGAACAGATGTCAGTTCAGACCAATGTATAATACACTAATCATGCATGCAGAGAGTGAGGCAGAAAGCTTTGATTACAAAAATAGTATGATGTTACTGAGTGATGGCAACTAGCAATCAGAGAACATAGAACATAGAACATTACAGCGCAGTACAGGCCCTTCGGCCCACGATGTTCCGCCGCCTGAACTGAGTAGTCAACCAAGAGCACGTGAGATTAACTCAGATTTCTCCAGATTAGATATGAGATCACAAGATCAAAATGAGTTGTCAAACTTCAAGCATTATATCAAGGTCTGAAATATTAATTTTGTTAACTCTATATATGTTTGTATAGTTGTTGAATTGACAGATATTGCTTATATACAATCACATATTCCTGGTTCGGATTTCTTTTCTTTGGTTAAAAGGGGAATGTTTGTTATATCTTGCAGCAGATAGGTCTTATACCTTAAGGGACATGCTCATGATATCACCACCATATCAGGACATATGACCTAATGGTATAAGGTTTCTAGTTTCCATCTTGCTAAACTCTATTCTCTTGCAGCGTGACACACTGAGGGAAGCAATCTATAGTATATTCAAATTGCTTTAGCCTAGACACTCGTGTGCCTGTAAATAAAGATTTGAGTTCTGTTGTAAAAGTTAATTGAATTCTTCAGTACTATGTGGCTCCGGTCCTGTCCTTATATTACAGGAGCAAACATAGTGTTACAGCAAAATACTGGCAGATTTTCAGTATGTCATGTGACGGTGCTGCTCCTTTAACAAAGTTAGGTTGGTCCTTGGGTGTTTTTCCAGAGGGGTCATAAACGCATCGATTCTGATGTGTCTGGTTTGTATGGGTTTTAGGGCCAATTTGATTATAGCTCACAGATGTTGCTCAAGCAAAAGGCTTTCAAGTTTAAAGAAACTTATACAATGAAAGGGGAGTGGCAAGTTCTCCCAGCTCAGCTTTTCTCTGGCTTGTTTTGGTTTTATCAGTCTGGCTATTCAGAGCTGCTGGTCAATTTAAGCTGGGGAATCCAGGGAAACAGCTATATGGAAGAAGATGTTCCATGCTAAATCTCTCCACCATCTCTCTTTTCTGTAAGAACCTGTGTCAGATTTTATCTTTTTGAAAAGGGGTGTTTATGGGGACTGTTGGAGGCATTTAGAACCACGTCATTAAGTTGGGATAGTCTGTTGGGTTAAGTTATTCTGTATTCTGTTCTCGTTTGGTTGTGTTTCATTCAGTTCTCTGTAAATAAATTCTGTTTTGTTTAAGACTGAGAGGTTTTGACCAGCTGCATCACTCCTGGAATAACCACTCTCTTCACCTGCTTAAAACAATTAGAAAAGTTAGGGTCTGGGTTTCCTTCTTGAAATGTCTTGAGGGGGCTTAGCCCAGTCCATAACATATAGGGGGCTCTTTGTGAGATTTATTTGGTGGTTCCAATTTGGGATTAGGGTTGTTGGACTCAAAGGCAGCGAGTGGTAAGTGTTAATGTCTTTTGTTCTGGGTGTTGATTTTGGTTAGTTTAAACATGCTTGGTATAGAATGGATCATTCAGTCACCAAGAGATTTCTGGGGGTGGAAGAAATGACTTTGGGGATTTTACAAAAGGTGAACAAGACAAAGTTACTGGAATTGGCAACCAGGCTGGACTGAAATTGCCGGTGTCTCTGAAAAATGATGATGTGGTTATTACTGAAATAGCTCAACACTGAAATGTGCTGGAAAGATCATTAGAATCTTTGGAAATGGCTCTGAACATTGCTCAAGCAGTTCTGGGGTCTGAAGATGCTTCCCAAATTTGCCAAGAAAGTTTAGTAAGACAGAAGAAGGATATACTTTTAGAATTAGCAAACAGGTTTGAATTGGGTTTTTCCAGCGACAAAAGGAAAGCTGAAATTATAATGGAATTGGTCAAATGCTTGAGTATATCAGAGGAACAGAGAAGCACAATTGAATTAGAAAAATTTGAATTGCAAGTGAGGCAACAGAAATTGGAAGATAAAGAAAGGGAAAGAAGAGTAATGCAGGAAGATAAAGACGGAAAGAAAATCCATATTCGAAGATAAAGAAAGGGAGAGAAGATTTTTAGCTCAATAAAAGAAAAGGAGAAGAAGGCTCTAGCGGAAGAAAGGGAAAAAAAAGAGAAAATGAGAGAGCGAGAGTGGAAAGGATGAAAGCGAGAGAATTTGAACTTCAGAAATTGGCACTTAGATAGGAAAGTCAGCTTAAAAAGGATGGAGATGAAGGCAGTATTATGCAACAGGCCAGACCCTGCACCCACCCAACCCCCCCAAAACATTTCAAGAAAGTAGCCCAGACCTTAACTTTGCTAGTTGTTTTAAGCAGGTATAACGCGGATATTCCAGGAGGGCTGCAGCTGGCCCAACCATTTATTTTTAAACAAAACAGAATTTATTTGCAAGATTAACGAATGAAACGCAAACAAAAAAGAATAGAATATAGAATAACTTAACCTATCTGAAAACCCAACACATTATCCCAACTTAATGATCCTGTTCCAAATACTTGCAACAGTCCCCATAAATACCCTTTGGCAGAAAGTAAAATCAAACACAGGGTCTTACAGAAGGGAGAGATTGCAGACAGATTCAGCATGGAACATCTTCTTCCATGTAGCCGTTTCTTTGACCAACAGCCTCAAACAAACCAAACCAGAGAAAAGCTGAACTGGGAGAACTGGCGAATCCCCTTTCATTGTATGAAGTGTTTTTGTTTTAACTTGAAAGCCCTTTTCTTGAGGCAGTATCTATTAGCTATAATCAAATTGGCCCTAAACCCATTCAAACTAGACCTCCTCGGAAACTCTGCCTTGTACAACACTTTAAAAAAAACAAGGACAACACAAGTTTATTAAAGGAACAGCATTGTCACACCTCCCACCCTTAAAGAAAAAGAACCATCAATATCGAAAGATGGCTTCATTTTAAAACTCCGTTAATGTTATACTGTTAGTAAACCACAATATATATGCATTACATTGACAATAATCATGCAAACATGCACATGAATTCTATTACAGTCTGATTTACTCCTGCCACCAAATGCCTCAATTTCTCATCCAAGTGTGTTGATGCTGTTCCTTTAACAAGGTTATGTAGTTCTTGGCTTTTTTTAAGGAAGTTGTAAAAGAACAGGTTCCGAAAAGTCTGGGTTGAAGGGTTTTAGGGCCAAATTGATTATGGCTATCAGATACTGCCTCAGGCAAAAGGTTTAGGTTTTAATAAAACACTTGCACAATGAAAGGGGAGTGGTCAGTTCTCACAGTTCAGCTTTTCTCTGGGTTGGTTTGGTCTGGCTATTTACTGAAAACAGTCAGGCAGTAGTAAAAGCTGCTGGACACAAAGAAACAGGTGCAGGCTAATGCTCCTCTCTCTCTGACATCTCTCCTGTGAGATCCTGTGTTTGATTTTACCTTTTGTGCTATGGGGTGTTTATGGGGACTGTTTCAAGTATTTGGAACAATATCGTTAAGTTGGTATGATCTGTTTGATTTTCGGATAGGTTAAGTTATTCAGTATTCTGTTCTCTTTTGTTTATGTTTCATTTGGTAGTCTTGTAAATAAATTCAGTTTTGTTTAAAACAAAGCAGTTTGACTGCATCCTCTTGGAGTAACCATGTTACACCTGCTCAAAAGAAGGAGCTAAGTTAGGGCCTGGGCTACTTTCTTGAAATGTTTTGAGGAGGTCTGGCCTGGTCCATAACACAAGTCTCAACAATGTGTCGACAATCATGTTGTCTCATCCTGCCACATGCACAATTTTCAAATTGAATGACTGTAGCAACAACCTCTATCTAAGCTGCCTGGAATTTTTGTCTTTAAATTTCTCCACAAACTTCAATGGGTTATGAGCAGTGTATATGATTGTCTCAGATACCTTACTGGTAACATAAACATTCACATACTCCAATGCCAACATCAAACTCAAAAGTCTCCTTCTCAATACCCGAAATACCTGATAGGCCTTTCTATCTTCTTGTTGCCTTCCTGTAAGAGCACAGCACCGACACCCACATCACTTGCAATGACAATCATTTTGAATGGATTTGCTAATACTGGGCAGTGGCTTTCAGGCTGTCAAATGCTTTCTGACAGTCCGCTGTCCACTGAAAGCTCTTGACTTTCTTTCGTAATTCAATGAGTGGAGCAACCACACTGCTAAAATTTGGTATGAATTTTCAATAAAATCCACTCAGAATATAAGTTTGCTTGCTGTTTATGTGTTTTATGTGTTTAGGTTTCCTTGGGTTGGTGATGTCACTTCCTGTGTTGATGATGTTATTTCCTGTTCTTTTTCTTAGAGGGTGATAGATGGGATCCAAATTGATGTGTTTGTTGATAGAGTTCAAAATTTACAAAATATCTTGCAAGAACTGTAACAAATACTACATTGGACAAACAGACAGAAAACTAGCCATCATGATACATGAACATCAACTAGCCACAAAAAGACATGACCCACTACACCCACAATCACTAGTATCCTTACATACAGATGAGGAAGGACATCACTTCAATTGGGACAACACATCCATTCTAAGACAAGCGAAACAGAGATGTGCATGAGAATTCCTAGAAGTATGGCATCACAACTGGAACTCTATCAACAAGCACATCAATTTGGATCCCATCTATCACCCTCTGAGAAAAAGAACAGGAAATTACATCACCAACCCAAGGAAACCTAAAAACATAAATAGAAAGCAGGCCATAACACCGGTGCTTCACTGGAGACTCACTAATGATGTTACCTAGCATGGTTGCAAAACATCTGAAAACGAACCTTCCAGCTCAGCGAGCAAACTTACATCCAGAACCACAACATGAGCTACAAATCTTCTTCAAACTTGCTAAAATCTGCTCAATCCCAGGAATCATAGTACTGCTCTTTTTGTCAATGGTATGAGAAACCCCACAATTACTGTTGTTTTTGCATTCCTTGGGGTCACTTGTTCATGTCCAATAACATGGGCCAGGAAGCTGACTTTGGCTTTGACAAATTCACTTTTAGCCAGCGTTATCAGCAAGCCTGCCTCCTGAAGTCAATCAAATTCTGTTAAATGTTGCAAATGTTCTTTCCACGTGTGACTAAAAATCACCAGGTCACCTTTGGCGATGGCCAAAATTCAATTGAAAATGAAACAGCTTGAGTTAGAAGCAAAAGACAAAGAAAGGGCAACAGAATAAAATAGTTTGAATTATGATTAAAAGCAGAGGAAAGAGAGAGATAACAGATAGAAAAGGACAGAGAGGAAAGGAAGAAAGAGGGGAAGTTTGGACCTTCTGAAATTGGTACTTAGACAGGAAAGTCAACTTAAAAGGATGGAGATGAAGGCTGAAGGTAAGCTTACTGAAGAAGGGAGTGAAGATGAGCGAACCCTTGGCAGCCAATGGCCTGGTGAGAATCTGTTTAAATATATTCAAGCATTGCCTAAATTTGATGAGAAGGATGTAGAAGCCTTTTTCATCTCATTTGAAAAGGTGGCTAAAAAAATGCAGTGGCCAGTGACTATGTGGATTTTGTTGATCCAATCAAAACTTGTAGGTCGAGCTAGTGATGTATTTGCATCACTATCAGAGAAAGTATCTGAGGTGTATGAGGTGAAGAAAGCCATTTTAAGTGCATATGAGCTTGTGCCAGAAATCTGTGGACAGGGTTTCAAGAATCTAAGGAGGGACCTTGCCAAGCTTACATTGAGTTTGAAAGGATCAAACAAAGTAATTTTGAAAGGTGGATAAGGGCATTACAAATAGAGCAAACCTATGACACTCTTAGAGAGACAATTATTTTGGAGGAGTTGAAAAATTCACTTCTTGAGGTAGTGAGAACTCGTGTGGAAGAATAGGAGTTAAAAAGCCAAGATTAGTAGCTGAAATGGCTGATGATTATGAGTTGGTTGATAAGTCAAAGTTTGGTTTCCAACATCAATTTTAGTCTGTGAGGGATAGAATTTGGGGAAAAGGGAAATCCTCATGTGGTAAGGGAAAGGTAGATCTCAGTGAAGATCATAAGGATAACATACCACAGAGTAAAAAGGAAACCCTTGAAGGGGAAAGGGAAGTGACTAAGCTCCAGTATTTTCACTGTAATAAAGTAGGCTACATGAAATCAGTGTTGTTGGATTAGGAAAAGTGGTGGGAAGACAGATGTAAGAAAACAGGATAAGCCAGTGAATTTTGTAGGAGTGGTAGCGGAAAGCACAGTGGAGATGAAAAAGCTGTACAACCTAGTTGGAGGTTGGTTAAGGAGGAAGGGCCAGATCTTCTTAAACCATATACCTGCGAAAGTAAAGTTTACTCGCATAGGTCAGGAGCAGCAGATAAAGAGGTTACAATATCTCTAAAGGACTATTGCCAGAAAAAAGTGTGAGTCACAGGAATTCATGGTGAGACAAGAAGTGTTCAAGTATGTAGAGTGAGGTTAGAGTGTCCAGTGAGGAGTGGAGAAATCGTGGGAGGAGGACTGGACAGACTCTCAGCTCCAGGAATACAACTTATCCTTGCTAATGAGAGCTGGTTCTCAGGTAGGAGTGCTGCCTACTGTGGTTGAAAAGCCAGTGGAAATTCAGGCAACTGAACTATTAAAAGATGCATACCCTGGGATTTCTTCTGATTGCATGGTTACAAGGTCACAAATTCACCAGTTGCAACTGGAGCGATCAAGGAATACAGATAAGAAAGTTGAAGTAGAATTAACAGAGACCGCATTTGATCAGATGGCTGAGACAAACCAGGAACAAATAGATGACAAAGCTGACTTATTTAGTGCAGAGAAATTAATTGAGTTACAGCAGAAAGATGAAAATTTAAAGCAATTATATACAGAGGAAGAATCCAAATGTATCCCTGAATGCTACTATCTTCAAAATGATGTCTTAATGAGGAAATGGAGACCATCATATCTTCGAGCAGATGACAAATGGGCAGAAGTTCATCAAGTGGGTTATAGAATGAAGATGTCATGGGTAGCACATGAACTACCAGTAGGGGGTCAGTTAGGGGCAAGAAAAGCCCAAGCTAAAATATAAAAACATTTTTACTGGCCTGGACTGCACAAGGATAAAGTTGAAGTTTGCCAGACATGTCATACATGTCAGGTAATTGGAAAACCCCAGGCAGTAATAAAACCTGCACCTTTAAAACCTATTCCTGCATTTGAGGAATCTTTTACAAGAGTCTTAATTGATTGCATAGGAGTCCTCCCTAAAATAAAAAAGTGGGAATGAGTATTTGTTAATAATAATGGATGTGTCCACTTGATTTCTAGAGGCCGTTCTATTATACAATATCCCAGCTAAAAGGATGGTAGAGCAGTTACTCAAATTTTTCACTAGATACAGACTACCCAGAGAGATACAATCAGATCAAGGGTCAAACTTCATATCAAAATTATTCAAGGAAGGTATGGGCAGCTTATGACGAAAACAATTCAAATCTATTGCATGCCACCCAGAATCGCAGGGAGTGCTAGAAAGGTGGCATCAAACATTAAAGACCATGTTGAGGGCTTATAATCAAGACTATCCAGATGATTGGGATAAAGTAATTCCATTTGTAATTTTTGTGATCAGAGATGTACTAAATTAATCAGTCAAATTCAGTCCACATGAATTAGTTTTTGGGTATGACATGAGAAGATCGCTAAAATTGATTAAGGAGAAATTAGTCAGTCAGAATTCAGAGACCACATATTTAGACTACGTGTCAAATTTTGAGGGACAATTAAAAAAAGCTGGGGGAATTGGCTAGGTAGCATTTAAAAGTATCACAGCATACAATGAAATGGGAAGCAGACAAGAAATCAAACACATAATTCTGCTATCGGAGATAAGGTGTTAGTGTTACTTGCAGTGATAAGTGAACCTTTAAAAGGTATAGTGGATCTTTTTAAGTCAAAAGGAAATTGAGTGAGGTAAACTATTTGATAAGGACTCCAGACAAAAAGAAATCTCACAGACTATTTCATGTGAATATGCTCAAAAGTATTTTGACAGGAAAGGAAAGCCAAGCCAAAGGAGACTGTGTTATTGATTACAATAGAGGGAAGAACCAAGTTCAGAGGATTCTGAAACGGACACTCCTCAAATTAAATTAGACAATGAGGAAGTTGCCAAAAATTGGGATAAATTATTGAGTTACCTTCCAGAGGAAAATTGAAATGACCTAAAAGAGTTATTGCTATCGCATGGGGAGAGATATGTGGAAAAAAGCTGTGAAGTACTAACCTAATTATGTATAATATAAATATAGGAGATGCTGTTGTAATTAAGCAAAATCCTTATAGGCATAACCCTCTAAAGTTGGTACAGGTTCAAAAGGAGATTGAACACATGCTCCAAGATGACATAATCGAAGTGAGTTACAGTGACTGGAGCTCACCAATACTAATAGTGCCAAAACCAGATGGTCCCAACAGTTATGTGTCAACTATTGCAAAGTCAATGAAGTTACAAAGACTGATGCATATCCAATTCCATGTTTGGAAGACTGTGTGGAAAAGATGGGACAAGCAATTTATATTCCTGAGTTGGACTTGCTCAGAGGATACTGGCAGAAAGAGCAAAGACAATTTCAGCTTTCGTAATGCCAAATGGATTGTATCAATTTAAAATCATGCCATTTGGTATGAAAAAGGTACCAGTCTCATTTCAGAGACTAACCAATAAGGTCATTGCTGGATTACCCAATTGTGTCATATATATAGATGACCTGGTGAATTTTAGACATACATGGAGGGAATATTTGCAATATTTATCAGAATTGCTCAACTGACTTCAGGAGGCAGGCGGTGATAAACCTAGCTAAAAAAAGTGAATTTGCCGAAGCCCAAGTCACTTTCCTGGGCCATGCTATTGGACATGGACAAATGGCCCACATGGAATGCAAAAACAAAGGTAACAGGGAAGTTTCCCATACCATCGACAAAAAGAGCAGTATTACAATTCCTGGGATTGAGTGGATTTTATTGAAAATTTGTACCAAGTGTTAGCAGTGTGGCTGCTCCACTCACTGAACTGCTAAAGAAAGTCAAGAAGTTTCAGCAGACAGCGGACTATTAGAAGGCATTCTACAGCCCGAAAGCTCTGTTAACCTCTGTCCCAGTATTAGCTACACCTAATCTGAAAGCCATTCAAGATGGCTATTGATGTGAGTGATGTGGGTGTTGGTGCTGTGCTCTTACAGGAAGACAACGAGAGGATAGAAAGACCTACCGGATATTTTCAGGAAATTGAACATTCATCAACAGAAATATTTGACTGTTGAGAAGGAGACTTTGAGCTTGGTGTTGGCGTTACAGCATTTGAATGTTTATGCTACCAATAATTTATCTGAGACAATCATATACACTGATCATAACCCATTGAAGTTTTTGGAGAAATTTAAAGACAAAAATTCCAGACTGTACAGATGAAGTTTGTTGTTACAGCCATTCAATTTGAAAATTGTGCATGTGGCAGGGCAGAAAACATGATTGTCAATACATTGTCGAAACTTGGATGACAAACTGAGGTGTTCGTAAGCAGGGGTAAATAAATTTTGTAGTGCATGTTTGTGTTTTTATAGTCAATGTAATATATATAGGTGTTGTAATGTACTAACAATGTAAGATTAAGGGGTTTTTAAAATAAAGCCATCTGTGAATATTGATGATTCTTTTTTAAGGGGGAGGTGTGATGATGCTGTTCCTTTAACAAGGTCAGGTTATCCTTGGCGTTTCTTTTCCAGAGTGGTCATTAGCTGCTGTTTTAGTGCGTTGGTGGGTTTTGAATACACAGTATAGATGATTTTCTTTTAATACACCCATACCATATATTCAAAAAGAATGGGTATCCAATGAACACAGACCGCCGATTTCTCAGCAACAAACCTAAACAAGCAGACAAAACTCGTCTAGAAACCCGAGCCACTCTCCCCTACATCAAAGGCATCTCAGAAATGAATGCTAGACTACTCAGACCCCTTGGCATCATGGTAGCCCACAAACCCACTAACACAGTAAAACAGCAACTAATGAACTTGAAAGACCCTATACAGACAATGAGCAAAACTAATGTCATTTACAAAATACTGTGCAAGGACTGTAAGAAACACTACATTGGACAAACAGGCAGAAAACTAGCCACCAGGATACATGAATACCAACTAGCCACAAAATGACATGATCCTCTCTCACTAGTATCCTCACATACGGATGTGGAAGGACACCACTTCGACTGGGACAACACATGTATCCTAAGACAAGCCAAACAAAGACATGCATAAGAATTCCTAGAAGCATGGCATTCCAACTGGAACTCTATCAACAAGCACATCAAGTTAGAGTCCATCTACCACTCCCTGAGAAAAGGAACAGAAAGTGACTTCACCACAGGAAATTACATCACCAGAGGAAATGACATAACCAACCTAAAGAAACCCAAACATATAAATAGAAAGCAGGAATTTTCAGCATTGCTTCGCCTGAGGCCCACTGAAGATGTTACCTAGTAGGGTAATGAAACATCTGGAAATGAACCTTGCAGCTCAGCGAGCAAACCTACATTCAGAACCTCAACTTGAGCTACAAATGTTCTCAAAACTCGCTAATAGCATACTGTAAAATTTGATTTTGTTTACTTGCTATTTTGACAATGTTTGGGTCTTTTGAGTAAATTAGTTATATTGTTCAATGCAATTTATGTTGTCATTTCATTCAAATCTAATTCAACAGAAATGTCAGGGACTGGTAACTGCATTAGAGATTTTGGATTAATCCAGAAGATATTAGCTAAATGTTCCAGTAAGATAAACAACTGATACCAGCTGAAGTTAAAATGGTAAGACTAACAATTGGAATTTGAATAACACTCACTATGTAGGCTTGTGTTAAATGTTGTACAATCTAATGGAAGTCCTCAGGTGATGCATACACATACATAATTTTCAGCAGGATTTATTATATAATCGTAAGGGTGGCACCTGATTGATTTCTTTTAAAAAAAATTAAATTAATTGAGCTCATAGTTTAATGTTCCAAAACTTGGAACAAACAAATTAAAGTATCCAGTCACCACTTTAATTAATAGCAACAAATTTCGCATAGATCATTGATAGAATATGGCAAGTACCTGGTGTAAAACTACCCAACCATAGGGATAGTGAACACAACGAAAATTTGCTTGGTAAAATGTGTTGTGGCTTACATCTATTAAAGTAGCGCTTTTTGTGTACTACTGTTGCATTCGCTCACAAGGCGAAAGGAAAGAGGAAATAATGAAACTGAGGCAAAGATGATAACAGGAGGAAAAGTAATCCCTTTACTTTGAGGATAGTTTATGATAGCTCTGTGTATTCTCCTTTATAGAAACAGACACTGGGCGATATACTAAAGGCACATTCAACCAATGATCCATCAAAAGATTTAAGTATACAAGAGAGATTTGCATTTGAACTGGATTTAGACTTAATCAGCAGAAGAGTTGTAGTACTACCTAAGCTACAGGATCAGAATTCCAAGAAAAACAAACTTTATGACACAGAATGCAGGTGATTTTTGATCTACTTTTGAAACAATTGGTCAAGTTGTTTATCAATTTAGATATTTGGAATTGAATTGCCAAAGAATCCCAGGCTTAATAAAACAGATATACAAAATTAATTTGGCAGGTAAGGCCATACATGGTGGAGAGATGATGACAGGAGGAACAGAAAGTGAGCTAATCACATTCATATCTGGCTGTATTTGACATTTTGTTAGTCTAACAAATGGTGCCTTAGTAATATAGAATTAAGCCATGCCATCCTCTCAAAGATAACAACAGGTAGGTGAAGAGTTACAATATATTAAGGATAAAAAAATTAACTAAACCTTCAAAAAAAAAGTTTAAAAGCAAGGATTAAATGTTATATTCATAAATAAACAAAATACTTCATATTTTCAGAATGATTTCAGGCTATGTTAAGCATGATTCTAACAAAAGAATACAGTAATCCTGGATTATGTTTTTCTACTGTAAATAGTTACTGAATTTGGCAATAAATCTGTGCATTTTTCCATTTTTAGTCTGTTTGGTTGAGTATATTAGGTAACAAGCTACCTCCATCACCAAGATAACACAATTAGTTGCATGCCAATCAACTCATTTGGAGCTAACAGCATAGCAAAGGTGAGATCCTTGACCTATCATAAGCATTGACACTGACAATCCAAATCATCAGAAGCTACTTATGAGTCAAAATCTGGCAGTTTGAAGACAATCAGTCAAGACTACTACCCGGGTTGCAGTGGTGTGAAGTTATACTGTTTATCTTGCAGGATGGAAGTTGTGGAATCAGGTTGGTTGCAAACAAGGGTCAGAGATGGCTTCCATAGGAAACACCCTTGTTCACCGTCTGTACCTCTGACTGCCCTCAGATTCAGATTATTGGAAGCCTCCCCATTAATCTGGCATTTCCCAGTCAGGCAAGCAGCCATCTTTCTTGACTACCTAAGAAGGTGGATAATCAGGAAATGGTGAGTTGAGAACCTTAAGTGACCATTAGTTGACCACTTAAGGACCTTAATTGGTGGCAGATTGAGGAATTCCTCAATGGATCTTTCTGCTGAGAATGTAATTGGTGAGGTGTCAAGGGGATTGAGTAGGTCTCCAGGGCCAGCTCACCTTGCTATTTCACCACCATGGCAACTTTTTCATGACCTCCAGGCATGAAAAAAAATTCCAACCTCCATTTCTGAAGTATAATGATCTTTGGTATTCTTTCAAATTCATTGGAAACAGAACAAACAACACTAATTGAACAAATTAATTTTGTTCTGACTTTGCCTACATGAGTTGCAAAGTAAGTACAAAATCTGATCTGGTTCCCAATTTTGTTCCCCATTATGTATCATAGCTGTGATGCTGTATGACTTGAAAAGACTCTTGTCACATTATAGGGTGATTGTGCAGGTAAGGCTACAATTCCTATGGCACTATTATAAGATTGGACATCTGACGGGGTAGACCTTCTGCTCATGGCTTTAACCAATTTAACTCACTTTCTCAAGTATGGGTTTGGGATAGTTTAAATATGGAGGGCAGTAGCAGTGCCTACAGTAGAACAACTAGATGCCCAACCCACAGTACTCAAGGGATTTGGCCTACTACATCTATACTGGATATGTGAAGTAGACAGTTTCCAATGATTCCTTCATTGCATACTTTGCTGTTTTTTTCTAAGTATTTACAAAGAACCAATTAAGTTAATCATTTGCTTTACATTTTCCATTGCGTACAGTAAAACATTAAAATTAGAAACTTACATTCATATTGTCCTAACATTATCTCAAGACATTCTAAAGTATTTTACATAAAACGGATGTAAATTTCAGTTTTGAAATACAATCTCTAATGTAGGAAATATGGCAGTTAATTAGGGTAAAACTAGGTTTTGCAAACCAGTGTGACAATGACCAGATGGTCCTTTTCTTGATGTGGGAAAAATATTGGTTAGGACACAGAAGCACTCTGCTGTTCTTTGAAGTAGTACCATGGATTATTTTACATGTACATTGAATGTTTCATCCCAGAGATGGCACCTTTGACATTTTGTACTTCTTCACTACAGCACTGATTTAGATTTCATGCTACCATTTCAAGGTGGACGTCATGGCTTTCTGACCCTGTAGCAATAGTGTTAATGATGAGAGTTATTTCTAAAGCACTTCTGTGACCTAGTTTGGTTTATAAATCAATGTCTGACTGATATAGAAGATACCATCACAGGTAATAGGGGGAAAAAGCATAAAATGAAAAGATGACTTCCATCACAACATACAGGACTGCACCCTCATAGGTTATGGCTTGTGAGTGCAATTACACAGCACGTGTTACATAAAATTGGATTAGAAGCATTGAATATTGCTGGCTACAAGTGCACATATACTCTTGGCCAGAAGTGCACCATGTTGATGTTGGCCTCAAAAGAGGTGTGCAGTGCCAAACTTGAAACAGCGTTAGTTAGACCTCTTGCATTTAAGGCCAAAACACCAGACTGACTTTTCATTTACCAATTGCTTTGCCCCAAACCAACAGCAGGCGACCAAATTGAGTTTATCATGTTCAAAGACAATGTTATAGATGCACTATTTCTCAGTAGGTGTAATTGGATTGTGACTAAGAGTCGGAATTGGGGTTATTTTCTGACATCCAGGTCAATACTTAAGGCAATATTATAGAAAAAATTTGACTGCCATCCTGAATGCAGTTGACAAAAAGTCAACTTTGATCAGGCACAAAATTACATCCACAATGAGCTATATATGAATCAAAATTAGTCATGAATTGCTTACTCTCATCTCTTCCTTTCAATCTATATGTATTCTTCATGCCATCTCTATTGGTCAGCATTTACTGAATGCACTAATATTGAAACTGTGCTCCCATGGAATGAGTTTGTTTATTACATTGACAAACTTACTGGGAAAAGCTTTCAAATTTTGACCACAACAGAATAACAGGATCAGCTTTAAACATATACATCCTGCTTCCTATCAGTCAAGAACACAAGCCATGCAGAACAGATTCTTTAATTGATCATGAAAAGAATGCACAAACAATCATGGGTTTTGTAAAGTTGTATAATTTTGAATAAAACCATTCTTGCATAAATAACCAAACTAATTTTGCTGGATATGAACAATTCTTACTCCATGTGGAGTATCTGGTATTCACACTGACAATTTGAGGTAACATTAGTAGTGGGCAGTAATGCAAATTGGCATCAGTTTTAACCAATACCAGTTTTTCTATTGCCCAAGATCTATTTCAGCTTTTTGCTTTTTTGCTCGTGGAAAAATATGACAGCCAATCTATAATATGTATCAACACTTAAGGATAATTAAGACAATTTTAATGCTTTTGTACAAATCATGTTACAGTCTCAAATTTCTCACATTTGTTATAGCAGAGAAGAAGGCCACTCAGCCTGATAAATCTGCATTGGTTCTCTAAGTGAGCAATTCATCTTGGTCAATTCCTCTTTTTGTAGTACCTTTTGCAAATGGACCATGAGGGTACATATCAATGTTTACGATAAGAGTTTGGGAGAAAATCTATTTTCTGCTGGGCTTCCATGCTTTTTGTATCTATTGACATTTCCACTTTGGGTGGTAGGAGAGAATGATTACTTTACCTAACGTTTCATAATGACCCACATGCAAATCATGAGGGAAATAACAGGATTACTTAAACTGTGATGAAGATTTACAATATATCATTAATATTTGGGAAAGTTGATTCTAAAATAGAGGTAAATGGGTTTTTCTTTCCTGTGAAGATAACATTTTTCTTTTAGAAAAATCAAAATAAGTTTGAACTAAATTCAAAACAGCATTCCTAATAAAGCAAACTAAGTTACTCAATAATGGTAGTTAGTGAGACAGATACTGAAATGATTACAAGATTGAAATTTCACAACCTGCAGAAGAAGAGACTAGAGCCCACAAGAAGATTCAGTTCAGAAAGAAAAGATTAACACTAACAGAAGGGCAGTTTACTTTTGCAATCTCCAGGCATCAATTAGTTTTAAGCTATTTTAACAGGTCAAGTAGAGAGGGCTAGAAAAAAGGATATTAACTTTTCTTAGACTTCAGAGACAAGTCAGTGAGTTAGTTTGTGTCTGAGTGTTTTGAAAGTTGAGAGAACCATGTCCGGTGGATGTACAGTAAATCACTGAAAGGAAATGCTTGCAATCTCAACAGTTGAGTAAGAAATTCTAAAGAGAATATAAGATGAATATTTCACTGGGGCTGAGTCTTTGTCAAGGATAATGATGGAGAAAAATGACTGAATCTTTCATTTTTCTGTTTATGACAAGATGTTTCCAAGTTATCTAGCTTTGTTTTTCTCCTTGTATGATCAACTTGTGTTCTTTTGTTAAAAGTACATTGGCAACCGTGTGCAAATTTGTTCAGTGACTAATAGCTACGGTAACCAATTTGCAAAAATAAAAAATTATGGTCAATCAGACCAAGTTTCACCTTGAAATTTGACTTACTATCTAGCTGAGATCTTAATTGAACATAGAATCAGGAGGAGGCTGTATCAACTCACTGAGCTTTGTTCACTATTGATCATGGCTAAGTATTGATACCAATGCCCCTTTCCTGCATCATCTCTGTATCCCTTGATGTCATTAGTCTCCAGGATTCTTCAAGATTAGAAGATCCCACTGGGAGTACCACAATAACACTTGCCCATAAATTTGGCTGACTCTGCAATTCAAGATTTTTTTGTTGGTGAGCTACTGATGTAGACTTTAAACTGACCATATAAGGGACCTGGCCGTGCAAAGATTTATGTCCCCCATTCACACAGGAGATAAAAAAGAACTGTGTGAACTTGGTAAAGATTCTTCTGAATGAAACTTTAACTAAGGAGTAGCTAAAATGGGAGGGAACAAAAGAAAGAGTGTAGCAGAGTTAGAGAAATTTATTTCTCCCAAATACATTTATTTGAATTTATTTTTCCCAAAAGTCCTTAGGTTTCAGGGAGAACATAAGAAGAGTGAAGAACATTCACTTCACAGACTTTGATTCACCATGAAAGTTTTGGAAAACATTGGGCAACTTCTAACTGGTTGCTCAGATCAAATGCCCCTGACAGTTGTAATATAGATGTGAAAGTCAGGATTGTTCTTAACTCTATGCTGCTGCATCTTTCTAACCTGCAGTTTCTCAACATAATTTAGTGCTGAATACAGAAGCTACCCTTTGTGTCTTGAAAAATGCAGAATTTAGTTCCAACTCTCTTCAGCTATTTGTGATTATTTAATTCTATTCAGTACATCGCCAGGGTATTGGTGCAAGTATTGCTTAGGGTAGTGCCCTAGGTTGAACCATCTTTGGCTGCTTCATAAATTATTTTCTTCCATCATAAAATAATACCTTTGCTGTTGGGTGCACTTATTCAGCGGCATTTAGCCTGTGGCTCATTAGTCTAGGGATGTGGTTCTTGCTTAGGATTGTATGCATTGTTGACATCTGAGATGAACTGGTTTCAAATCTCTGACGGGCACTCGTTTAAGGGGTGGCATGTGGCTCAGTGGTTAGCACTGCTGCCTCACTGCACCAGGGATCTTAGTTCGATTCCAGACTTGGGCGACTGTCTGTGTGGAGTTTGCACATTCTCCCTGTGTCTGCATGGGTTTCCTCCCACAATCCAAAGATGTGCAGGTTAGGTGAATTGGCCTTGCCAAATTGCCCATTGCGTTCTTGGATGTGTAAGTTAGTCAGGGTAAATGTAGAGTAGAGTAGAGTAATAGGGTAGGGGAATAGGTCTGGGTGGATTACTTTTCAAAGGGTTGGTGTGGACTTGTTGGGCTGAATGGCCTGTTTCCACACTGTAGGGATTCTATGAGTCTTTTCTATGATTTTATGATTCCAACTCCTCCAACACTAAAGCAATCCATGCCCACCTGAAGCAAGACCTGGACAATATTTAGACTGAAACGCAGCAAGTGACACTCGTGATTAATTTCCAGAATGACAATCTCCCTTTGACATTCTACACATCATTGAATTACCCACCATCCACATCTTGGCAATTACCTAAAACTGAACTGGACCGGCCATGTAAATACTGTGGGTATAACAGGAGGTCAGAGACTGCAAATACAAAGTAAATTAGCTTCTGACTCCCCAAAACCTATCCACCACCCACAAGGCACAAGTCAATGTGATGGAATATTTTTGACTTGCATGGATGAGAGCAGCTCCAATAAAACTCCAGCTTAACTCAACTCATGACAGAACAGATTGCTTGATGGGCCTCCTACACATTGCCCTGAACACCTACTCGCTCAACCAATGGTATTACTTTGTAATGTTCTCTACCAATATACATGATTTATTGCAGAAATTTGGCAAACCTCCAATAACATCTTCCAAACCTACCACTGAAAAGTTCAAGGGCAGCTGACACATGGAAACACAATCCCTGCAAATTCCCCAGCAAGCCATGCACATCCTGATTTGGAACTATTTGTCATTCCTTCACAGTGGCTGTGCCAAAAAACCTGAAAAACTTTTAACATTGCTGTGAGTCTATTACACTAGATGGTCTGAAACAGCTCAAATAGGTGACTCATCACCACCATCTCAAGGGTAATTAGGCATAGGCAACAAATACTGGCCTTGCCAGCACCACTTACATCCCATGAGAGAATAAACAAAATCTCTTCAGTGCAAGTGCATATGCAAATACAATGAGGAATTGCAGGCCCAATATACTTAGACACTGCACTAGATTGAACACTGTCTGTTGTAAAACCTTTCTGAGGAAATTTTAGGAAGACCTTTTTGCTGCAGTTTAAATAATTCTGTTGTAACTGACATAGAGGCCAGTATCCCATCACCAAGTCACCCTTTATTTACTTGTGCACAGTACACTGGCTGTGGCCTGCCAAATTGGAGTCAGTTGCCTGAATAGAGGAGATTCTCATCTCCTGGTCATGTCAGCTAGTCAGGGCTTTGCTGATTGGGGTTGTTTACCTGTGCCAATGAACACATAATCAACTTGGTTTCAAATCACTAAATCCCTTACCCCAAAGTCTAAGGATGTAGGCCTGGTCTTTCTCTTGTAGCTTTTCCCGTGATGTTTTCACCCCAAGTCCAGTTCCTCTGACTCGGACTCTGACATAGGTGATGTGTACCAGACTGTAGTCAGTCTTTTGCATCCAGAGCATCTTGGGAGAGTTTCCTCCTCTTTGGCGGTAATGGTATTGAGGCTGCACCCATCTTGGAGTCTGAGGTTTGCTTGACAGTAGACAAAGGTGGAGAGCCTACAGTTTCACACAGGTCACCTGGATATTCTCGGGGACCAGGTATGTTTTGCTCCTGCCCCATTTGCGAGGTAACAGCTTTTAGATGATGATCCCCTTCCTATCGGAAAGATGTTGTGAAACTTGAAAGGGTTCAGAAAACTCTGTTACCAGGGTTGGAGGATTTGAGCTATAGGGAGAGGCTGAACAGCCTCGGGCTGTTTTCCCTGGAGCATCGGAGGCTGATGGGTGACCTTATAGAGGTTTACAAAGTTATGAGGGGCATGGATAGGATAAATAGGCAAAGTCTTTTCCCTGGGGTGGGGGAGTCCAGAACTAGAGGGCATAGGTTTAGGGTGAGAGGGGAAAGACATAAAAGAGACCTAAGGGGTAACGTTTTCACGCAGAGGGTGGTACATGTATGGAATGAGCTGCCAGAGGATGTGATGGAGGCTGGTACAATTGCAATGTTTAAGAGGCATTTGGATGAGTATATGAATAGGAAGGGTTTGGAAGGATATGGGCCGGGTGCTGGCAGGTGGGACTAAATTGGGTTGGGATATCTGATCGGCATGGACAGGTTGGACCGAAGGGTCTGTTTCCATGCTGTACATCTCTATGACTCCATGACACATGTTTGTTCAGGACTGCATCACCTATCTGAACTTTAAGTCATGGGATCTGACTTTGCGTCAACCTCACCTCGTACCCATGGTTCCCGCATCAAACTTTGTCCCTGAATTAAAGTGTCTGTCTCACTTTGAGGAATCATATGGCCAGCATTGGTATTCCTGCTGCTGTTTCACCCTCCCCCATGTCTGGAAATATCAGGTCTAATCTGGTGCAGAGTCTTCTCCCCATCAGCAACTCTGCTGGAGCTATCCCTGTTGTTGCATGTGGGGGTGTCCAACAAATTGAACAGGAACCAGGACAGTTTGATAGCAAGTATTGCTGTAGGCTGCTTTGTTAAGCCTGCCTTCAAAGTTTGGATCGCTCTTTCCACTAGACCATTGGATAATGGATGGTATGGATCTGTCCATATGTGCCAAGTGCCGTTTGATGTTAGGAAATATTCAAATTCCCTGCTGATAAATTATGTCCCATTGTTTGTGACCAATACTTTTTGAAGTCCATATATCACGAATGATGCTCACAGCTTCTCAATCACCATCCCTAAGTTTGCTGAATGAACAATATGCATGTCCAACCACTTTGAATGGGCTTCCATAATGATCAGGAACATTGAGCCCATGAAAGGATCGGCATAGTCAACATGAAACCGAGTACAGGGTTTTCACCGGTATTCCCATGAATGTGGGGGTGCTACTGGTCCCAATGTTTGTCCTTGTCACTCTGGGCACTGCCCCATCAACGCAACTATGTCAGCATCCAACTCCAGCCACCAGACATCGCTTCTTGCTAGCATTTTCAACTTGGAAATCCCTGGAAGACCATGGAGGAGTTCAGCAAGTATCTTGCAACAAACTTTACTTGGGACAATCACCCTTGTTCCTCATAGAAATATGCCATCCTCTATGGTGATCTGGTGTCACCAGGTCCAAAAAGGTTTCAATCCAGATTGCGATGGCCTTTCTGTTTTCCCCAATTACCATCAGATGTTTTAGTTTTAGGACCAGATTTTTGTGTCCACTGTTGCATGTTGTTGACTGGAAGAGTATCCATTAAGTTCAAAACCAAAACGGACTCTTCCAGGGGAGACACCACCAGTGGAGAATCTGTTAGTGGGAGGCAGCTCAAGGCATTCCTGGATGGTGTTCTAACTTATATGTGCTGAGAATAAGGGCTAAATGCTAAATTCTCCTGGAAGCTATGAGCAGCACCACCTTGTCTTCCTTCAGTAGCCCTAGCAGGGGTTTGCGATCTGTTACTATGACAAATTCCTGTCTGTAAAGGTACTGGTGGATCTTCCTCGCACCAAAGATGGCTGCCAAACCTTCCTTCTCTTTCTGGGCGTATTTGTATTTGGCATCAACCAAAGTCCGAAAATCATACACTATCGGGCATTCTTCTCCATAGGATCACCAGTGAGCCAACACTACCCTGATACTCTACAAGGAGGCATTGCATGTCAGCACTACCTCTTGCTTTGGATCATAGTGGACCAACACCCTAGATGTTAGCTGCTTTTTCACTTCTCTAAATGTTACTTTTTGGCCATGTGACCATTTCCAAGGCTGATCCTTTGAGTGCCAAGCTGGAGACCAAGTTATGTATGAATTTTCCATAATAATTCACTAATCCAAGGAAACAGATGTGGGAGCTGGGACTCCTTCGATTGCCCTCACTTTATCTTCCAATTGTGTACCCTTTTTTTGTCAATTCTGTAACCAAGTAGGTCACTTGGGGTGCCTGGAACACACGTTTTTCTTTTCTAAGGTGTACACCTGCCTAGGAGAAACATTTAAGCACTGTGTCCAAGTTGTCCATCCACTCTTTATTGGTCTGCCCTGTTATTAGTACATCATCCAGATAAATAGTGAAAACCTGGGGTAGCCCTTGTAAAATGTTCTGCATGGTCCGCTGGCAAAGGTGCAGGCTAACGATACCCCAAATGGCAGTCTTGTATATTGATGAACCTTTATGGGTATTAATTGTAGCATACCTCTGGGACTCCTCATCCAGTCACAATTGCAAGTAGGCATGACTCATGTCCAGCTTCGTAAAGGATAGTCACTTTGCATACAAGTCCTCTGTGTGAGGGATCGGACATTTATTCGGCTGTGAGAAGTGGTTTACAGTTTACTTAAAATCCCCACAAAGGCAAACTGAGCCATCAGGCTTCACAATCAATACAACCAATGCTGCCCATTCTGGTTTGATGATTCCTTCACTCTCCAGCCTCCTGATTACTGCCTCTCCTTTTGCCCACAAGACAAATGGCACTGGCAAGGCATTGCAAAATCTCAGAATTGCTTCCTGGTCAATATGCAAAGTGGCTTTGGCCCGTTTAATAGTCCCAAGCCCTTCCTGAAACATTCCTGGGTATTTCACTAAGACTTCACTAAGGCACCCATTTTCTAATCAATAGTGATTAGTAAAGAAAAAAGGAGGCTTGGATTTGTTAATGTTTAGTGTTCGCTGTTAGAGTAAGGAAAATAAATTGTTAGTTTTTCTTTAAACAGTAGAATCAGGCATTTTCTTTCAGTCACTCTCACTTTTAGCAGATGGCAAGGTGAGTTTTTCTGGGGCATTAGCTTTAAATAGCAGAGGGGTTTGACTTCTGGGTTGTAATATTAAGCAATTTAAATGTTTCAACCCACATGCAGGGGGACTTTACAGGGTGTGAACTCTGCTGAGTACTGGCCTATGAGCTTTCTTACTCAAGTCAGGATGTTGTAGGACTTCTTTACTGTCTTGAGTCCATATACTGACAGCAACTACAATGGCTTGCCAGCTCAAATCCTGAAAAATGTTTTAACTACTTGGTTGAGTCTTGGCTTTGTTGTGGGGCTCTGCTGTGAGTTGACCTAGGGTTCCTCTGCTCAGCATATGCCCTGCGAGGCTCTGTGATTGCCTGCACTCTGATGGTGTTCCCCAAACTCTTTGGACAGGTGAAGGAGTCCACTTCTATTGGGATGCCCTTAGCTCCCATGCTCCATGTGCTGCACTTTCTAATGATAGAGCCAGTTGTAGTGACTGTTTGAAGTCCAGTTGGCCTTCAGCTAGTGGTGGTTCTGCATGGTTGCAGTATTAATCCCACATACCAAATGGTCTCTCAGCATCTCACTCAGTGTTAACCCAAAATCATGCGCCTCTGCCAATCACCTCAACTTCATAAAAAATCCCAATACAGATTCCCTAGTTCTCCAGCAATCAAAAAACCTAAAATGTCTCAGAGTTAGAGATTTGGAGTTGTAATAGTCCTTAATTAGCTTTGTCAACTCTTGGATGATATTAGTGTCTGGTGCCTCTGGGAAGGTTAAGCCTCTTATAATCAAGAATGCTGTGGGTCTGCAAGCAGTCTGAAGGATTATTCATTGCTTTTCATCTACTCCAATGTCATTTACCTGGAAAAAAACTATCACATTCTTTCTACTTACTGGGTCCAGTCTTGGATAGCAGGATCAAATGAGTCAAGCTTCTCAAATAGTGGCATGATGCCAGAAATATTTACAACTCCAAGATGACTGTAGCAAGCGGCTGTTCTTCAGGCATGTCCTCATTTCTCTTATTGTCATTGAAATAACTGCAAAGAGGCCAGTACCCTGTCACCAAGTCGTTTTTTAATTTATTTATGCACAGTACATCGGCTATGGCCAGCCAACTCAGTCAGTTCCCTGAACTGAGGAGATTCTAAAACTCCTGATTTTTTTTTTCATCCTTTTTTTAATTTCTTTGTGAAAAACAAAAAGTGCATAAATCATTATTCATTTTCCATCACCAGGAAGGAAGGAAGCACCCGAGTGGCCAGTGACAAGCAATGCCCTTCTCATCAAAAGGTGATCAAAAAGTGAAAGAAGAGGGCAAGGGCTAAATTAAAATAGAGTCAGAAGGGGAAATAAAACACTCTCCGCGGTGCCCAAATCACCCTGAGAACCTCAAGGGTATTGGTAGACACTGTGTGCACCTTCCCCAAGGACACCAGGGCACAGACGTAATGATGGAAGAGGGGCAGGCATTGGCCGTAATGGCCCCCTCCATAGCTCGCTACATGGACCTATTTATGGCCAGTTTGGCCAAGCCAAGGAGCAGGCCCACGAGGAAGTCCAGAAACCCTAGCCACTTTCCCCTACATCAAAGACATCTCAGAAATGACTGCCTGCCTACTCAGACCCCTTGGCATCATGGTCGTTCACAAACCCATCAACACACTAAAACAACAGCTAATGAACCTGAAAGATCCTATACAGACAATGAGCAAAATTAATGTCATTTACAATATACCGTGCAAGGACTGTCAGAAACACTACATTGGACAAACAGGCAGAAAACTAGCCACCAGGATACATGAACATCAACTAGCCACAAAACGACATGACCCTCTCTCACTAGTATCCTTACATACAGATAAGGAAGGACACCACTTCAACTGGGACAACACATCCATCCTAAGTCAAGCCAAACACAAACACGCACAAGACGCATAGCATTCCAATCAGAACTCTATCAACAAACACATTGAGTTAGACCCCCATCTACCACTCCCTGAGAAAAAGAACAGGAAATGACATCACCAGAGGAAATGACATCACCAATACAAGGAAACCCAAACATATAAATTGAAAGCAGGAATTATCAGCAGTACTTCGCCCGGAGGCCCACTGAAGATGTTACCTAGCAGGGTGATGGAACATCTGGAAATAAACCTTCCAGCTCAGAGACTAAACCTACATCCAGAACCTCAACCTGAGCTACAAATCTTCTCAAAACTCACTATATATATATTTTCTAAATCTCCTGCTTACATTTTTTTTTTGTTTTTTATCCTTTTTTCCCCACACTACTGCCTAACAAAGGCAGTGCTTATATTTTCCCCAGCATCCATGTTGTGTGTGTGTAGGTGTGAGGCAAATGTACAAATCTTTATTCATTTTCCACCACCAGGAAGAACGGAAATACCAAAGTGGCCAATGATAAGCAATGCCCTTCTCATCAAAGGGCAATGCTACATGGTCAAAAATGTGAAGGGGAGGGCAGGGATTAAATCAAAATAGAATTGGAGAGGTAAATAAAACAGTTCACTCCTTGCAGTGCCCATCTGAACAGCTCAAAGGTGTTGGTGGGCACCGCCTGCTCCTTCTCCAGGGAACACCTGGGCTCACCTCCTGGTTGTATTAGTCAGCTAAGGCTTTCCTGATTGATTAGGGTTGTTAATCTGGGTGAATGACCTCGTAGTCAATGAGGTCAACTTGCTTCCAATCACTACACTCATTTAACTTTGTCACGGTAACAATTTTCAGTTATACCTTCAGACAATAACTCATTGTTGTATATTTAGCCCACTGAATTTGTTCTGCTTTTTAGGTTGTTGAATATAATATTGCCAATCAATTAGAAAACAATTGGTTCAGACATTATTAGCTGCAACCAACAACTTGGAATAATCATTACTACTATTGACCAATGATAAAGCTAAAAAAATCCAGAGCACTTGTGGAAGGGTCCAAAGATGATAGCTTCAGTCATCCCTATTTTTAATCAATATCCAGTTTCAGATATCAAACTGCTTATTGACTATTTAAAGATTAAAGCTGTCAAGTGAGGTGAGATTGAGGTAGAATTCTGAATTTGAAGGGTCATAAGGTTATTAGCAGCTTTAAATGCAATTTAACCATTGGGAACTGCTAATCTGAAACTGCAACTAATCTGAGGCTTCTAATAATCAAAAATGCTGTGGGTCCACAAGCAGTTAGGAGAATTACTCATTACTTTTTGTCTGCCCCAATGTCATTTGTCTGTAAAAAACAATGTATTGGGGCCCAGTCTTCAGCAGGTTCAAATAAGTTTAGATTCTCAAAAAGCAGCATGATACCAGAAATGCTTATGTCAACTCAAAGATAACTATTGTGAGCGAATCTCTACAGGAGCATTTTTATTTCTCTCATTGCCACTGAAATAACTCCATGAAGGCTGGTATCCTATCACCCTTTATTTACATGAGACTCACCCAGCTAGCTGAGAGCCAGTTCCTAGAGTGAACAGAACACCTAACACTTCTGTTTAACTGTCAGCCAGGAAACCCTTATTGGGCCTGTTAACCTGGTCTCATCAGAGAATTCATATACAATGAGATCCACCTAGCTGACCTTGTTCCAATCACTACAGAAGTCTCTAGTTTCCTGTATGTTCCAAATACCCTTTGACTCCCTTATCAGATTCAAAATTTGATCTTCAATCTGAGTGGAGTATATGTCAGTAGACAAAAGTGGAGAAACATTGGTCAAACAGTATAAAAATGATCAGATTATTTATGATTTGCTCTGAAGATATATACTTAAATATGTGGATGTCATCTATTTGTAAGATTGAATTTTGCTGTCACATTTAACCTGCTGATACATGCAGTCTTTAAATTTAGAGAAGAAGAACAACCTACCCAGTTTACAGTTTCTTGTAAATGTTTAAGACCTGAGAGAAGAATGTTTTTTTAAAAAATTATTATTTCCCTATTTTCAGGACTGCAGAAACAGAACTAGCAGAATCGTCTTTAGAAGCATCTTGTAGTCCTACCAATAATACTTTAACACTTTTTGCTGACATTGAAGATAAGAAAAGTAATTTGTCACATCAGATGAGTATTGCTCAAAGCAACAGAATAAGAACTATGAAACTTGTTTGTGTTTAATAGTATCATCTAGCTGGTGCCATTCAAGTGTATTCTAAGTTAGACTATTACCTACAATGGCTACTCTTTTCACTGTCATTCTGTTACCTTTGGTGCCCTCCAAGAAACTATTCTTGATCTCATCCTCATATATTCAGTCTTGTACAATCACTTAATGACATTGTTCAAAAAGAGCAATAGTTTCCTATGTATGTTAATGATGCCCAGCTCACCATTTCTTCCCTCATCAGCTCTATTGTCTGTGTTTTATCAAACTGCTTGTCTAATATCTGTACTGAACTCTAGTTAAATAGTTGGAAGACTGAAACTGTCATCTTTATTCCCGAACCAAACTCTGTTCCTTAGGTTAGAGAAAAGAAAACTGCCGATTTTGGAAACCAAAGTTTACAAACAAGTGGCTGGAAAAATACAGCAAACCAAGCAGTATCAGGAGGTGGAGAAATCGTTTTGGGTATAACCCTTCTTCAGATCTGAAGAAGGGCTGTACCCGAAATGTTGACTTCTCCACATTCTAATGCTGCCTGGCTTGCTGTGTTCTTCCAGCTTCTTGTTTGTAAAGTCTGTTCCTTAGCTGATGATCCTGTCTTTCTTCCAGGCAACTATCTGAGGCTAAATCAATTTGTTCCTACCTCTGTGTTATATTTGACTCTGCAATAAGCTTCAAACCCCATATGACTGCCATCACTAAGACTGCCTATTTCTATCTCTATAACATTATTGGCTTTCAGCCCTACTTCAAATCATTTGCTGCTGAATCCTTATTCACAAATTTGTTATCTCTAGTCTTGACTATTTTAATACACCTACATCCCACATTTTACTTTCTGGTTTTGGTCATTTATCTCCTTTTGTGATTCAAGTCCAATTTAGTTTTATAGTGCTCCTGTAAAGCACCTTGACAAGCTTTATTACCTGAAGGGTGGTGTAATAAATACTTGTGGTTGTAGTGGAGAAGTAAAAATAGGCATTTAGAGAGGAAGTGTATTTTACTCAATTATCAGATTGATTATAATGGAGCCTTTACAGCCACAGGTAGCTTAAGTTAATACCTGGTGCATACAAATCTCCGATTATACAATTGAAAAGTCAACTTTGGGTGGCCCTTGAAAAAGAATTAAGGTATCAAAGAAGTGCAAATGTTTACACTAAACCACACAAGGCTGGAAAATATTAATGTTCATTTTAAGACTTGCTATACTAGTCTGTTTATAGTAAGATATTGGTATTGAAACCAGTTAGGAGAACACTACAATTAACCTTCCATCATTTTCTCGTAACACTTCCTGGAAATGGGTGTACTGGATAATGATAGAATTAGATTTGTGATGATACTCATCTTGACTCATTCATTATCCTGGTAATCAACAATATCTGAAACTCATAGCATGTGGGATGACTATTTGGATCAATACATGTTTTTGATAAAACCGTACTCACAAATCATCACCTTCAAGAAGGGAGAAGTTTAAGGGAAATATGTCATTTTTGAAAAACAATTCCAGATGAATGGAACAGATGACCACTGTTTTCTGTGAGCAGCAAAGACAGAAGACATCTGACATGGAATTCTGAAAAAGAGATCAGAAAACAAGAATAAAAAACACAATTTAAGCAGCGCTGAGTGATGCTAGGTTCATTGGGTATGTAGTATGACAGTATAGCAACAATGGAGGAGTTGAACATATATGTGAAAGCTGACCCCAAGTATGCAGGTCATGTCTTCAAAGAATTTTTTATAGTTGAGGGAGGGAGAAGGAAGAATCTTGAGGAGCTCCAGAGAAAATGGTTAGGACCAAGTAGAGAAGTCTGGTTAGGAAAGAGTGAAGCAAAGCAAACGTAATCCCATTGAATGGGGAGGATTGTATAATCAATTATGTAAAAAGCAGGTAAGGTATTGAGAACAAGAAAAGATAATAATACAACTTGGTAGTAGTCATTCAGGATGTCAGAATTGGTTTTGAATAGGGCTAATTTTATATTGTGGTAGGTGCAGAAATGATTGGAGACATACAAACATACGGAATTGCAGAAGAGATGTGAATACACTTGGGAGGCAACAAGATACTAAAGTAGTTTAAAGATGAAAAGAATTTAGAGATGGGTCAGTAGATTTTTGAAGACAAATGAACCAAAACAGTTTTTTTTTTAATACAAGGCTGTGACTACAGCAGTTTTACAAAGTACAATAGCTGAGGAGAGAGAACCATTTACCATAAAAATGGAATATGTTGGAACGCTGAGGTGGTTAAGCAGCATCAATGTAGAGAGAAACAGATGTTTCAGGTCAAAGACTTTTTGTCAGAGCTGCAGTTCTGGAACAGGAATTGTTGGAAATGTAGCTCAGGTCAGTCAACATAAGGAAAGGAGATGAATATTTCTCAGTAATGATGAAGTGTCACACCCAAAGATTATCTTTCTACCTTAGATCCTGACAAACACATGATAAGTTGTTTTAACATTAAACCAATGGAAAATAAAGAAAAACTATTATTTAAAGGGTGGCTGATCAATTCTGTCAATTTCCCATTGGATGGGTAGGTTAAACTGATTCCTAATGCATTTTTGTTTCGTTCTCAATTCTAGCACTCATTGTGCTACTCTACTTTGATCTTGAATAATTGTTTTTATTGGTATTTGGCTTGCAATGTAAAACTGACTCCTTTTTTTGTAATGAAAGACAAGATATGTTGTAATGACCTAATCTTTAAGTGACCTGGAGCATTTGATGCTGACAGGGCTAGATTTGCAAAGCAGAGTAAAGTGTCTGACATCCAGGTGAATTGTGCAGGTCAGGCAGCATCCGAGGGGCAGGAGAATCAACATTTCGAGCATTACGCCTTCATCATATGCCCGAGTCATCGATTCTCTTGCTCCTCAGATGCTGACTGACCTGCTGTTCTTTTCCAGCAGCACAGTTTTCAACTCTGATCTCCAGCATCTGCAGTCCTCATTTTCTCCTATCCAGATGAATTCTGCATTCCAGTATCACACCTCAACTGCATCATCACATGACACTTATTTTTAAATAGTAATGCCTTATTTAGACAGGAGGAAAGGTTGTTACCAAATTAATGACACTGAAAATCTTTAGCAGGTGTGAGCCATATGCCTGATACCAGCAGCGAAGGCAAATGGCAGCCATGATAGGATGTGCCATTGTCTTACCGAAATGAAAGTTGTAGTTGTTGGACATCAATCACTGCACTCCTACAGCATCATTTTAAGAATTCCTCAGGCTAGTGTTCTTCCTTCCATCATAAAGTCAGAAGTGGGGATGTTCTCTTATCATTGCACAATTTTCAGCACCATTTGCATCTCTTCACACACTGAAGGAGTCTGTGTCCAAATGCAGCAAGACTCCAACAACATTCAGATTTGGATTGATAACTGACAAGTAGTATTCATATCACACAAGTACCAGACAATGATTACCTCCAACAAGAGAAAATCCAACTATTAACCCTTAACATTCAATGACATTGCCATTGCCGGATCCCCCACTATCAACATTCTGGGAATTGCCAATGACCACAAACTGAACTGAATGATCCTTATAACTGCTATGGCTATAAGAACAGGTCAGCTAGGATTTTCTGTGGTGGGTAACTCATCTCCTAATTCCCAAACCTTATCCACTATTTACAAGGCACAGTGCAGGAGTGTGATAAGATACTCCCCACTTGCATGAAGTCCCCACAAATAGACAGCATTCAGGACAAAAAAAAGCCCACTTGATTGGATCTCCTTTTAACACCTGTGCATTCATTCCCTGCACCACTGATGCACATTGGTAGCAATGTGTACCATCTACAAACCGCACTGCTACAACACAACAAAGCTCCTTTGGCTGCACCTTCCAATACCTTTACCAGTTAGAAAGGCAAGGGCAGCAGATAAATGGGAACACCACCATGTACAAGTTCCTTTCTAAATGCCAAAACATCCTAATTTGACTGATTCTCCACTGTCATTGGGCCAAAATCCTGGAACTTGACTCCCTAATAGCGCTCTGAGTCTATCTAGCTACCCTTCATACGTGGAATGTAGCAGTTAAAGAAGGCAACTCACCGCTAACATCTTGATGGCAATTAGAGATAGGTAATAAATGATGACCTCATCAGTGATGCCCACATACCCTAAAGAAGAACACTTTGAGTCCTATGCTAAACTGCATAATAATGCACAATTGTGCTCCAGACAGTACGGGCTCACTGAAATCAGTATTAAAAACTGCATACCAACGGCCTAGAATTTTTAACAAACTTCAATGGGGCTGTTAATTGAATGCAGACTTTTAATTCCTTCACCCTACCAGTACTTAGAAGGTTTCTGACCTTGATTTAATGTCCATCCAAAAAAACTTACTTTTGTTATTCTTAAATATTGTATCAGGTGGAAATTTTAAGTTGTTTTGTTTGGTTTTTATGTAAATTCTTATCTCTGCTACAGAAAGGATCCAGAATATGGCTTCTGGCTTCATGAAACATGGATGTAAAGCAAGGATACAATCTGCAACTTCATTAGCAGCATCATTCAAATTACCTAAATGGAGCATGGAGGTGAATGAGAACATGGCATTAGCCTATTCTTGCTGACAAATTGTTTGTCCTTCTAATTGTTCAAAGCTGTTGCAGACATTTCAGAGTGATAATGCTCAGAGACTATCTAGTACTAGCTCTTAAATTGTTTCTATGGTAGGTGTAAGATTTACATCTGAACACTGCATACTTTTTAAATCACCACACGAAAACATCGAATTACAGAGGAACATACAAATTTTCAAATTTGAAGCATGAGCAGGTAACTCGGTCCCTCAAGTTTGCACTGCCTTTCAGTAAGATCATGACTGATCTAATTACTCCACATTTTCACTTACCCCTGATAACCTTTCACTTCATTGCTTATCTGCCTTAAAAATATTCAAGGACTCTGCTTCCATTACCTTTTGAGAGAGACCATTTCAAAGACTCATGATCCTCTGTGAGGAAATAAAATCTCTTTATCTCTGTCTTACATGGCAACCACTTATTTGTGAACAGTGCCGATTAGTTTAGATTCTCCCACAAAGGAAATATTTGTTCCACATATGCCCTGTCAAGATCTCTCAGAATGTTTCAATTAAGTCAACTCTTACTCATCTGAACTCCAGCTGATACAAGTTTAGCCTGCCTAATCCTTCTTCATAAGACAACCATCCTATTCAAGGCATTCATCTGTTAAATCCTTTCAACTGCTCCCAATACATTAACATTCTTCCTTAAATAAGGAACTTTACACAGTTTTTCAGACATGGTTTCACCAATGCCTTGGAGGAGTGAAGCTTAACCTATCCCTCACAATAAACAATAACATTTTATTGGCTTTTCTAATTACTTGTTGAACCTGTAGTCTTTTGTGTTTTGTTTGGAGTAGCATTGTTCAGTTGTGTGTAAGAGCATTTCTGGACATAAAAAGGCAATGCAAAGTAGTTACTAAACTATCCTATTTCTGGGCCAAGAGGCCTGGGTTCAAGTCTCACTTGCTCCAGAGGTGTGTTATAACGTCAGATCTTAGCCTCACTTTAGATCTTATTTCCTCACAAGGAGCTGGGTGGTGCCAGTAGACACCCAACCAGAGGAGAAACCATATGCAGGCTTGCTAAAAGTTTCGTCCCAGGACACTTCAGAGGTGCCCCACCAATCCACCGGTCCACCTTCACCCTGCCTCTGACTTTAACCCTGTTCAAGCTGAGGAGGATGATCCTGCCTTTTGCCAGAACACTCTCAACGTGTCCGAGTTATCTAGCCACACACATCCTTGGGGTTGTCTGTCTAAAGCTCCTAGCCCAACAGGCACCACTATATAGCAGTTTCCCTCCAACTCAAATATAGATCCTGGGATTGAATCATCATAGTTGGAGGGAAAGGGCAAAAGAAAACCTTATGAAAGCTCATAAATGGCATGAGTGAAACTTCATTCCAAGTAGAGTATCACATTTACAAATATATGTTCACTTTACATCGTCACTTTTGACTATAAATTTAGCTGCGGCAACAATACCAAAGGTAGAGACAGCACATATGATGTTCTATCCCGTGTGAAGAGGAGCTATACTTTCTGTAGCACCACTACTAGGCATAAAACATAGTAATTTTTGAATTATGGAACAATAGATATTGTGTTAACATTAACTTTGCTGTTCCTGTTGTTTAATCAAACAATGATCAATTCAATAACCTGCACTTGCAGCAGTTATTGAATGGGGATGTTGGCCTCTCTAGCATTTGCAGTCAATGAATGATGACTTTACCAGACTCTGTTCTGTTGAAAATGGTTGCCGGAAAGGTCCTGTATGGGCTGTTGTGGCCAATCCTTCTGTGCAGTATGATGGTGAAGGTAATGTTTCTTCTGCTGAATATCCTCATTTTCTTATTAAATATAATGTTGAAAATCTTATAGGTTCTCATCATCTATCACATATCCTTGTTACCTCTTCCAATTGTTCAGAGTGCAGCTTGCAAGGTTTATTTGGTGCCCTCTGTCTGCCCTACACTTCAATTCATCAATAAACCTGTACAAGCATTGGAACCTCATTTTGAGGAGATATCAAAGCAATCTTGATGGTCCCAATGGAAGAAAATATTTGTTTTGTGTATATGCTGAGCCTCATGACAAGGCACTCTCACAATTACCTGTGTGCAATCCTGGGCTTCCAGATGTATGTGTTCCTCATCAATTTCTCGTGGATGCTTGTAATATAGTGTCCAGGGATGACAACAGATTCTGTGCCTAGATCCATTGTTGATGGTTCCTAAGAGTCTCTGGTGAATATCAGAAATAAATGATGTGAACATGAAGCAGTTGCAGCGTATAGAAATAATATTTAAAGTGTTCTCAAAATGGAAGCCCCCATCAAGGAGAGCAATGGGATGCTTCATGGACCTTTTGCATTGTAGACTTCATTCCGATGTATGCTTCACAAACTAGAACACACACCTTAGAAAATTGTAAGTATGGTAGGAAAAATGCTCCAAAAAAGGAGCATTGTATATAAGATACTGGTATGGACATTTTGTAGTCCAATGTTTGAAACAAGGAATTCCTGAACCTTGTGCAAGGTATAAGACCTTGGAATATGTTCTGAATTGTGGGACGTAGGGAAATTTTATAACTCATCTGACATTACTTCCACTTCAGATCAATTACTAGAATTTGTAATGATCAATGACATCATCAACATTGCTTGTAGCCAATATAGTTAGTCAATATGCAGAATTCTGTGGTTACAGATGTCATTAACTTGCAGTATGTAACTGCATGATTAATACCTTAAAAGGTCTCATTTCACTCACACATAGAGCCCATTACCTCAGAAATTAAAAGAAACACATATTCTATCCATTCTTGGTGTGTTGGCAGCCATTTGTCATTTCTATTATGCATTTGTGATTTAGTTGAGGATGGATGGTAACACTAGCACTTCACAGAGTGAGTTGCAAGTTCAGCCTGTCAGTCTGGTGACCCTTAAACCTTCATGTTCCTTATTGCTTTGCCTTTCCTATCAATCTCACCATGTTGCCAGCCAAAGCTTTTATAAAAGTCTTGAACTCACCACTTTCCCAAAAAGCCCCAGACCTACAGTTTTTAGTTATGCTAAGCATCAATACTCATTGACCCCGTGTTAAAGCCTAGGTGTTGGTGACCATTGATGATTTGTTCCCCATCCCCACCCTTCCCCAAGCCAGAAGTACCCTGTGATTTGCCATGCTTTGATGTCTCTACTATTATATATTGAACTGAGTGCGTGGGCTCAGAGGTTAGCACTGCTGCCTCGCAGCGCCAGACACCGGGTTGGATTCTATCCTCAAGCAACTGTGTGGAATTTGCACATTCTCCCTGTGTCTGTGTGAGTTTCCTCTGGGTGCTTTGGTTTCCCCCCCACAGTTCAAGGATGTACAGGTTAGATCGATTGGCCATACCAAAATGCCCATGGTGTCTAAGGATGTGCAGGCTAGGTGGATTAATCATGGAAAATGCAGTGTTACAGGGATAGGGTAGGGGGTGGATCTGGATGGGATACTTTTCGGAGGGTCAGTGTGGACTCAATGGCCAGGTTCCACGCTGTAGGGATTCTATGAACTCCTCATTTCACAATTATCATCCTGTCTATATTTTCTCCCCTTCCCAACATACTGTCTCCAATCTGCAAAACTGACTTCCTCAACTTACACACCACAGCTATGGCCCCTGATAACCCCCCTTTACTTGCAGTGAACAGGACTCCAGAATTGGCCATAGTCTATCCTGCTGATTGACTTGAACTGACAGTCTCAACTGATGACTGACCAGGCCTTCTACTGATCTCTGTTCAGCTCCCAACTGAATTACCACTAATTGTGGTCACTATCACCAAAGTGCTCGCCTACCTTCAAATGTAACACCTGACCGGTTTCACTACCGAGTACCAAATCCAATGTGGCCTCCCCTCTTGTTGACCTGTCTACATACTGTGTCAGGAAACCCTCCTGCACATTGGACAAACATTGACCCATCTAAAGTATTTGAATTATAGTATTTCCAGTCAAAATTTGGAAAATTAAAGCCCCCATAGCAACTACCCTGTTACTCTCGCTCCTATCCAGAATCATCTTTCCTATCCTTTTCTCTACATCTCTGGAGCTATTTGAAAGCCTATAGAAAATTCCCAACAGGGTGACCTCTCCTTTCCTGTTTCTAACCTCAGCCCATACCTCCTCAGGAGACGAGTCCTCAAACATTTCTTCAGCCACCGTAATACTGTTCTTCACTAACAATGCCACACCTCTCCCTCTTTTGTCACCTTCTCTGTTCTTACTGAAACATCTAAGTCCCACAACCTGCAACAATCATTCCTGTCCCTGCTCTATCCATGTCTCTGAAAAGGGTTGTTCGAGGGTAAGGAAAATACCACCCAAACATTCAGATAGATTCGAAAGTGTTGCCTTATGACTTCCCACTGATGTTTTGACAAAGATGAATCTCACATCTTAACCAATAAAAGAAGCAAATTATGGCCTTGGCACTGTCGCTGCCTCTGCCAAGTAAGGTTAGGTGTAAAGAATTCTCAAAGCTAGAGACTCAACAATTGAACACTGGAGTTTAGAAATGTATTAAAATGAATGGACAAAATGAATATGAAAGATTATATTAATTGCATATGAAGCATGGTTAGACTCTGATAAACTTACAAAATATTCCACAGAAGAATATAAAGACAATTTTCTGATTCAGTATGTGAATGTACCTACTAGAGAAGGTGCAAAACTTGACCTACTCTTGGGAAATAAGGCAGGGCAGGTGACTGAGGTGTCAGTGGGGCAGCACTTTGGGGCCAGCGACCATAATTCTATTCGTTTTAAAATAGTGATGGAAAAGGATAGACCAGATGTAAAAGTTGAAGTTCTAAATTGGAGAAAGGCCAAGTTTGACGGTATTAGGCAAGAACTTTCAAAAGCTGATTGGGGGCAGATGTTCGCAGGTAAAGGAATGGCTGGAAAATGGAAAGCCTTCAGAAATGAGGTAACAAGAATGCAGAGAAAGTATATTCCTGTCAGGGTGAAAGGGAAGGCTGGTAGGTATAGGGAATGCTGGATGATTAAAGAAATTGAGGGTTTGGTTCAGAAAAAGAAGGAAGTATATGTCAGGTATAGACAGGATAGATCGAGTGAATCCTTAGAAGAGTATAAAGAAAGTAGGAGTATACTTAAGAGGGAAATCAGGAGGGCAAAACGGGGACATGAGATAGCTTTAGCAAATAGAATTAAAGAGAATCCAAAAGGTTTTTACAAATATATTAAGGACAAAAGGGTAACGAGGGAGAGAGTAGGGCCCCTCAAAGATCAGCAAGGCGGTCTTTGTGTGGAGCCACAGAAAATGGGGGAGATACTAAATGAATATTTTGCATCAGTATTTACTGTGGAAAAGGATATGGAAGATATAGACTGTAGGAAAATAGATGGTGACATCTTGCAAAATGTACAGATTACAGAGGAGGAAGTGCTGGATGTCTTGAAATGGTTAAAGGTGGATAAATCCACAGGACCTGATCAGGTGTACCCGAGAACGCTGTGGGAAGCTAGAGAAGTGATTGCTGGGCCTCTTACTGA
>NC_057720.1:55784064-55796647 GCF_004010195.1 Chiloscyllium plagiosum
GGGGCATGGATAGGATAAATAGACAAAGTCTTTTCCCCGGGGTCAGGGAGTCCAGAACTAGAGGGCATAGGTTTAGGGTGAGAGGGGAAAGATATAAAAGAGATCTAAGGGGCAACGTTTTCACGCAGAAGGTGGTACGTGTATGGAATGAGCTGCCAGAGGATGTGGTGGAGGCTGGTACAATTGCAACATTTAAGAGGCATTTGGATGGGTATATGAATAGGAAGGGTTTGGAGGGATATGGGCTGGGTGCTGGCAGGTGGGACTAGATTGGGTTGGGATATCTGGTCGGCATGGACGGGTTGGACCGAAGGGTCTGGTTCCAGGCTGTACATCTCTATGACTCTATGACTCTATAATAGAAAGGTCACTGGCTCCAAAACTCTGCTTTCTCTCACCAGATGCTGCCAGATCTTCTGGGATTTTCCAATAATATTTTGTCTCTGATTTTCAGCATTATATAATGGAATTTAAGAGACTATATAAAACATTGCAAAAACTCTTAATTCTTAATTCACTGCTTATTGGAGTATGCTAAAATATCAAACAAGGACAGTATGTTTACTCTCATCCTAATACAGCGTATTAACGGGAAATAGATTTTCAGAAAGAAATGCTCAATTATGACAGATATCAGAAGCCTTAAAAATATTCCTGGGAAAACATTCATTCCCTGCAATGTTCCTTGCTAAGATGGGATCACAAGTAACACAAAGAATAGAGTATTTAATAGTAGCAGTTCAATATATAATAGTAGCAGATTGAAAGCATCAATATGAAGCAGAAATCATAACTAAAAAAGTGAGACTAAAGATACCACTAGCTGTTGTATGAGGTGAAAGATAACGTTTTCAAAATTATGTATGACACAGAGGAATCAGAAAGAGCACATAGTGATACTGATCAGGAAAAAGGAATTGTACTAGTTATAACAAGATTCAGCTCAGTCATGAAAGTTTAGCTGTAGACTCATTCAGTTGTGCTGATTTGGACCGTGAACGCATGTCTAAAATCTGTGGAGTGGATTGATTAAAATTCTTTAAATAATAATATTCTTTAAGTAATAAGGACTGAAGGAAGATTGAGGAATTTCAGGTTTTGGGGATGATAATGTTCTGAAATCACGAAAAAGAGTGGTCATTCTCTGTAACATAGCTGAAGTAAATTGTTTCATTAGCAAAGATATAATGTCAGGTGAAATATCTTCACTGTTGAGCAGGCTGTCCATTAAAAACATCCAGTTCATAAAAACTGGATAATACTATCTGACTTTAATGAGATCAAACTTCCTAATCAAAACATTAAGGTGCTATTAGGACTGGGGATAGAAACTCAAAGAAAGGTTGATCATCTTAAAATCAGACTGAAGGTTTGTTTATCTGATAGATTCAAAATTCTGCAAAGGATGCAGAAGTAAGGGATGATGAGTGTATTAAACTTATGGAAGAGATCAATGATAAATGTGATATATTTAATAAATATTTCAGGGACATCATCATGGCCATTGTGAGTCACTTAATAGCAGGAGGCTTGTACGTAAGAACATAAGAACTCGGAGCAGGCCCTTCGAGCCTGCTCCACCATTCAATAAGATCATGGCTGATCATCTCGTGGCCTCAGCTTCAGTTACCCGCCCTCTCACCATAACCGTTAATTCCTTTACTGTTCAAAAAATTATCTATCTTAGCTTTAAAAACATGAGGAAGGCTTAACCACTGGGCAGGGAATTCCTTAGATTCACAACCTTCTGGGTGAAGAAGTTCCTTCTCAATTCAATCCTAAATCTGCTCCCCCTAATTTTGAGGCAATGCGCTCTTGTCCTAGTTTCATCCGCTAGTGGAAACATCCTCTCTACTTCTATCATATCTATTCCCTTCATAATTCTATGTGTTTCTAAGATTCCCCCCTCATTCTTCTAAATTCAAAGAACAAAGAACAAAGAAAATTTACAGCCTAGGAACAGGTCCTTCGGCACTGCAAGCCTGAGCTGATCCAAATCTACTGTTTAAACCTGTCGCCCGATTCCTAAACATCCGAATCCCTCTGCTCCCCACCTACTCATGCATCTGTCCAGGTGCATCTTAAATGAATCTACCCTGCCTGCCTCCACCACCTCTGCTGGCAACGCGTTCCAGACGCCCACCACCCTCTATGTGAACTACTTGCCGCATGTATCCCCTTTAAATTTTCCACCTCTCACCTTGAAACCATGACCTTTCGTTATTGAATACTTCACCATGGGAAAAAGCTTGTCTCTATCAACCCTCTCTGTCTATACCCTTTATGATTTTGTAAACCTCAATCAGGTCACCCCCCAATCTCCTTTTTCCTAATGAAAACAAACCTAACCCTACTCAACCTCTCTTCATAGCTAGCACCTTCCATACCAGGCATCATCGTCGTAAACCTTCTCTGCACCCTCTCCAAAGCGTCCACATCCTTTTGGTAATGTCGCAACCAGAACAGTATTCTAAATGCGGCCGAACCAATGTCTTGTACAATTTTAACATGACTTGCCAGCTTTTATACTCAATACCCCGTCCTATGAAGGTAAGCATACTATATGCCTTCTTGAACACCATATGATCTCCCCCGCACAAAACCATGTTGCCTATCACTGATAAGCCCATTCTTTTCTAAACAGAAATAGATCCTATCCCTCAGTACCCTCTCCAGTACCACCAACGTCAGGCTCACTGGTCTGTAGTTACCCGGAGTATCCCTACTACCCTTCTCGTACAGGGGGAACAACATGAGCAACCTTCCAGTCCTCCGGCACCTCACCTGTATTTAAGGATGCCACAAAGGTATCTGTCAAGGCCCCAGCTATTTCCTCTCTTGCCTCCCTCCATCCGGTCCTTAGGATTTGTCCACCTCTAGCCACCCTAAAACACCTTCCCTACTTATGTCAATGTGATTCAGAGTAATCAAACTTCTATCTCTAATCTCAAGATTCATCATGTTCCTCTCCTCAGTGAACACTGATGCAAAGTACTCATTCAAAATCCCACCCATTCTCGCAGGGTCGGCACACAGCCTTCCTTCATTATCCTTTAGTGGACCAATCCTTTCTCTAGTTACCCACTTGCTTATAAAAGATAAAATGCTTTGGGATTCTCCTTAATTCTGCTCGTTAAAGATATTTCATGACCCCTTTTAGCCCATTTGATTCTTCGCTTAAGACTTGTCCTAATTTTCCGATATTCCTCCAGGGCCCATTCTGTTCTTAGCAATGAATATAATCCCAGTCTACTCAGTCTCTCCTCATAAGCCAACCCCCTCAACTCTGGAATCAACCCAGTGAAATCTTCTGCACCCCTTCTAGTGCTAGTAGATCCTTTCTCAAGTAAGGAGATCAAAACTGCATGGAGTACTCCAGGTGAGGCCTAACCAGCACCATATAAAGTTGCAACATAATCTCTCTGCGTTTAAACTCAATCCTTTTAGCAATGAAGGACAAAAGTCAATTTGCCTTCTGAATGACCTGTTCCATTTGCAGGTTAACCTTCTGTGATTCATGCACAAGGACACCCAGGGTCCCTCTGCACAGCGACATGCTGCAATTTCTTACCATTTAAGTAATAGTCCTTTTTACTGTTATTCCTACTAAAATGCATGATTTCACATTTATTAACATTATACTCATCTGCCAGACCCACTCACTTAAACTACCTATGTCCCTTTGCAAAGTTTCACAGTCCTCTGCACACTTTGCTCTACCACTCATACCGGCATCATCCACAAATGTTGACACACTACACGTGGTCCCCAACTCCAAATCATCTATTAAATTTGTGAATAATTGAGGTCCCAACACTGATCCCTGAGGCACACCACTAGTCATTGATTGCCAACCAGAATAGCATTCATTTATTCCCACTCATTGCTTGCTGTTTGTTAACCAATCCTCTATCCATTATTGTAGCAATGGACTTGTATGTGATAAAGGAAGGAAACATTTCCACCGTGCACAGCATAGAAATGACAATTAGATTTAGTTACTCTAGAATATATAATAAATAGAAGAGTAATGCTGCATAGGATAATGGATACATGGGGATATCAGCTAAATTCTGACTGATAAGTGAAAGTGAATTTGCCAATGATGAAGTTACAGATATACATTGCTGAAAAAAGACATATATTGTTACAGCTTTTCATCTTGCACTCATCAGGACACTTGGCAGGAAATACCAAAGTAAAAGGAAAACAACATTCATTGGAAGTAAGATTGGAAATGAACAACATTAAATCATGTGCTGGAAGAGCACAGCAGTTCAGGCAGCATCCGAGGAGCAGCAAAAACGACGTTTCGGGCAAAAGCCCTTCATCAGGAATTCTCCACTCATACAATGTAAATGTTGTTTACTCTTTACTTTGCAGGAAAGGTGATCTTGACGATCATCTTAGGTTTTTGACCTTCTGAACATGCTCTTGGGAATGTAAATCAAAAAATATAAAAGCTGCATTTTGCAGGGTGAGAAGTTTCAAAATAAGTATTTTGGAAATCATCTAAAGAAGTAGGTAATATAGAAGGTTGTCTGTGGAAATTAAATAAATGTGTTTATGGATTGAATAATGCTGGGAGGATGTGAGATTTCATAGGTCCACCTTGCTACAAATAGATTGCATTCAGCTTAAAATGTGTTGCTGGAAAAGCGCAGCAGGTCAGGCAGCATTCAAGGAGCAGGAGAATCGACGTTTCCGAAACGTCGATTCTCCTGCTCCTTGGATGCTGCCTGACCTGCTGCGCTTTTCCAGCAACACATTTTCAGCTCTGATCTCCAGCATCTGCAGCCCTCACTTTCTCCTGCATTCAGCTTAATACATATGTATCAATATTCTATGAAAACTTGCCAGCTTTTTGTTTGATCAGCAATGATTTTCTCGAGAATTTGAGTAATATTTAATACTGTTAGAATTTTTTTTAAAAGTTGGAAGTCAAACATCCGATATTTTTAATGTTGGGTCAGATATTAAACAGAAAAAGTCAGGAGTTATTATGCATCAATTACTTGGAAAGTGTTAATTGCATCACAATGAATTGGAACAAGTCCTCACAGAAAGATAATTTTGGATCCAAAGAAGAAACCGACCATTTACCAAAAACAGAAATTGCTAGTGAAACTGAGCAGGTCTGGCAACATCAATGGATGAAAAGAACAGTTAACATTTCAAGTCCAGTGACACTTCATCAGAACTGTTATTAGCTAGGAAAAAATGGTATTTATGCTGAAGACATAGTTGGAGGGAGGTGTACGTGTGTGAAGAGGTGAACAAATAGATGCAGTCCAGAAAGAGATATATGAAAGGTATAGGTAAATAAAGAGATTATGGGTAGCAGGCCAGGAAGAAGAAAAGTTAAACAAGTGGTAATAAGAGCCGAGAGCAGGAGAGAATGGGTTAGCTGTTGTTATGAAGTTGAAGACATGTACTGTATTTTTAAGAGAGGGAGAATGCTGTTCTGAACTGAGTGATTATACGTACCTGTGTATATGATTAGATGGCAGTCACAAAGTGTCCGAGAAAATTGAGAATATGTACCATTTGGCTGTGAAATGGATTTCTGAGTTTTGTTGCTGGTTTGACAACAATTTGAATTTAATCAATCAGTTTAAATTATGCCCCATGATACTAATACGCAATTGAGTTTGAATTTATTATTTTGCCAACATTGAACCAATGAGATGACCCAATGTTGGGGTAATAAGAATGTTCCTGAAGAAGGGCTTATGCCCGAAATGTCGATTCTCCTATTCCTTAGATGCTGCCTGACCTGCTGCGCTTTTCCAGCAACACATTTTCAGCAGTAATAAGAATGTGGACATTTTGAAAATTGGTCAGAGAGCAACTACCATAGAGAGAGAAACTCATGGAGAGCTAATTGCTCATCTAACATCTTGCTCTTAAAGAAATTAGAAAACACCCTCTATCAAAAGTACCTTTTCATGTGAAATATACTCGCAGTAAAAAGAAAGATGACCACCCAGGGAAATCAGCAGCCCGAAGAGTGAAGACACAGAAGAAGACAGTGCCTGTATGATTTTTAAATTAAGTTGATGTAATTTTACTAAGTGTCTTATTGGAACAGCATATTGTTATAGAATTGGATGCAGATACTAAGGAGTTAAGAGAAAGGAGTTTTATAGTTGTGAATAGTTGTTGTTTAAAGTTCACTTTTAGAGTTAAAAAAATAAATTGATGTTATTTTCTTTAAATAGTGGAATAGTGTTCTCTGTCACTCATACTTTAACAAATTATGAAGTGAGGTGTTTGGTTCAATTAGCAGAGGGGTTCAATTAGCAGAGGGGTTCACCTCCATGTTGTAAAACTATACTGAACACTACCCATGTAACGTGGATAATAGGCCTAGGAGGAGGGGAAAATGGGTGACTGTGTTAAAAGCAACTCATGTCATAACAGGACTGGGTGTGGGATGTGCAAAAAACTTTAGAGAAATCAGCCTCTAAAGTTATTGCATTCGATGTTCTATCCTTGAGGCTGCAAGGTCTGCAAGAAAGTGAGATATTGTTCTCTGAGCTTGCACTGAGGCTAACTGCGGCACTGCAGCTGTCCTAATACAGAAATGTTAGTGTGTGAACATGGTGGTGTGTTGAAGTGGCTGGCAACTGGAAGTTCAGGGTCATTTTTGAGGACATAATGTAGGTATTCTGCAAAACTCAGTTTGTATTTCATCTCCCAAAGATAGAAGAGACGATACTGTGAACAAGAAAAGAATAGGCCAGATTGAATGAAGTACAGGTAAATTGCTGCTTCACCTGGATGGTATTTCTGAGGCGTTGCATGATGAGGGGGTAAACCGGCAAGTGTTGACCAGTCATGAAGTTTGATTGGACAGTTAAACTGGTTGAGAATTCAGACTAGTCAAGACATATTGGAACTGAGTACCATAAATCATGCTACTGTTAAAGTTTTGAGTGCAAATAAAACATCAATGAAATTAATTTCAGAAAAAAAATAGACTCAAGTTTACAGCATTAGGTAAACCAGGAGTGCTTCATTTGCAAATCTCTGGATAGTTATTTGAATATAGCAGGATTTACCATACTTCTGGTGGTAAAGTATAATAAATATTGTCCATTCACTGAGGAAGCCAAGAAAATAAAAATGGCAGTTACAAGTACCTTAGCAGCTGAAGAATTGGCACTAGTAGACGCTATAAATATGGGAATATGTTAACCAATATTGTGAAAGGAATCTGAAACAAAGGAAATCTGAAAAAGGTTTGGTCATAGAATGTTATGTGGGTACCTGTTCTCTTTGGAACATTGCACATTGAAGAAAGGGTGTTACTGAGAATAATTTGAGAGTTGACCTTTCTAGAATAAAGGAAATGTTAAGTAAAAACAGATTTCCAAAATAAAGGTGGTTGATGTCAGTTGTCAGATTACTTCACGAAAGAGGTGCTTTTTTCAAGAAACAATTGGAGATTTTAGTTTGATTGATTTATTGTCATGTGTGCCTAAGTACAGTGAAAAGCTTTGTTTGCAAGCAGTATAGGCAGATCATATAAGCAAGGACATATAGATCATAGGGTGAGAAAAAAATCTAGACAGAGGCATACAAGTAACATTGGACAGGGTGTACGCGAGGCAACATTAGCAAGATCTACATTTTTTGAAATCAGAGAGTCTACTCATCAGTACACAAATGGCAGAGAAAAAGTTGTTTTTGAACCTGTTTGTGTGTGTATTCAAGCTTTTGCATCTTCTGCCAGACAGAAGAGCATTGCTGGGGTGCGATGGATCTTTGACGATGTTGGCAGCCTTTTTGTGGCAATGGGCCATGTAAATAGAGTCCATGGATGGAAGATTGCCTTCTGTGATGGTCTGGCTGTACTGACAATCTTCTGTAGTTTCTTATGGTCCTAGGCAGACCAATTGCCATATCAGGCTATTATGCACCTAGACAGTATGCTTTCAAACGTGTATCTGTAAAAGTTGCTGATAAACCCTGTGGACATGCCACATTTCCAGATCTGCTGAGGAAGAAGAGGTATTGTGCTTTCTTGATCATCACATCTATATGGGAAGTCCAGGACAGGTTTTTGTCTATTGTCACTCCTAAGAACTTGATGCTTTCCACCCACTCAACCTCAGTTCTGTTGATGTAATTTGGAACGTGTTCTCTTCTCTTCTTTCTGAAGTCAATGAGATCAGTTCTTTCGTTTTGCCGATGTTGTGACAGAGGTTGTTCTCATTGCACCAGGTCAGCAAGCCCTTTATCTTCTCAAATGGGGATGTCTGCTTATATGAGGAGTTATAAAGATATGAAAAGACACCAATTTTCTTTGTGTCACTTAATGATTAAACATACTTTTTTTCTCATTTAAAGAAGGGGGAATATGGAAAGTTTGTTGTATTGTATGAAATGTGAAAAAATGACTGATCAGTTGTATTTTAAGGTAATATATATATTATAAAAGGGTATTATTTTATTTAAAACCCATTAGTTTCTTCAATAATTGTTTGTATTTATTCAAATATTTGATGTTTTATAAGAAAATAGGAACAGTGGAATAAGTGATTGGGGTTAATTGATTAGTTGATTAGGTAGGCATAAAGGGGAACAGGTGGAGCTGGTGTGTGGAAGGAGCTGTAAGATTGAATGGTTAACAAACTCCAGCTACAAAGTAAGATGTTGTGGTTTTTGTTTCAACAACTGGCTTAGGTCTGGACTGTGGGAAGTCTCACAATCCTGTCAAATAGAATATAGAAGAATACGGCACAGGAACGAACCCTTCAGCCCATGATGTTGTGCCGAACACTATGCCAAATTAAACTAATCCTTTTGCTTGCCCTTTGTCTGTATCCCCCCACTTCTTGCATATTCATGTGCTTATCTAAAAGTCCTTTAAATGTTCCTATTGTACCTGCCTCCACCACACCCCAGCCCCCTCCCCCCTTCCCTGGGCAGTGCATTCCAGACTCCTACTACTCTCTGTGTAAAACCCTTGCCCCTAATATCTCCTTTGGGGCGACAAGTGGTTCAATTGTTAGCATTGTTGCCTCACAGCGCTAGGGACCTGGGTTTGATTCCAGCCTTGGGCGACTGTCTGTGTGGAGTTTGCACATTCTCCCTATGTCTGTTACCTCCAGATGTTCTAGTTTCCTCCCACCATCCAAACATGTGCAAGTTAGGTGGATTGGCTGTGGCAAATTGTCCCACATTTCCAGGGATGTGCAGGTTATGTGAACTAGCCATGGGGAATACAGGGTTACACAGAGGTGGGCTGCTCTTCGGAGGGTTGTTGTGGACTTGATTGGCCAAATGGTCTGCTTTCACACTGCAGGGATTTTATGATTGGAACTTTTCCTCTCTCACCTAAAATGCATGATCCTAGAGTTCTGTCATTTAGAATATATAGTAAGCCTTCAGAATATACAGAGCTACAAAGACTTCCAGTGCACAAAAGATTGTGATTCAATTACCTGTAGAAACCTAGTAGGCTCCACTAGCATAAATATTGAGTTTCAGTGACTTTGACTGTCAGAAGCAATGTAGAGCTGGCTGAGGTCTCCATTCTCTGTTTGCATTCTCCTTGATAACATGTAGCCTTATCACATTGGTTTTTCAATATATGAATGATGTAATAGTGGTCTCTGATGATTTGATGAGATAGGGTACTCTGCTTTGCTCATCTCACCTTCTACTCCTATTGCTAGCAGCAGTTGATGCTGCTCTATCTGACTGCATTTCTTCCTCTCCTTTCTGATGTATATTAAGAGGAACTCCCATGACTAAGCATTCCCTTTCTGATGGTGCCTCCTTTAAGGTAGAGTAGCCCAGAAATCACTCTTTTAGATGCAGTGTTGATACAGAATTTCCAGACAAAAATGTTGATAATTATAGTGAAGCCTTGACAAAGTGTCTGCAAACTTCTCTCTCCAAAAGATCTCTTCAAATGCAATTTATTCTAATGATGTGAGAAAACAGGGTTTAGTGAGAGGAAGGAATGGAAGAAAATCTATATCAGTAGAGAAATGGTGTTGGAGAAATTGATGGGAATGAAGGCTAATAAATCCTCAGGGCCTGGTAATCTACATCCCAGAATACATAAAGAAGTGGCTGTAGAAATAGTGATGCATTGATGGCCAGATTCTTTAGACCATCAAACAGTTCCTACAGATTTGAGGGGAGCTTATATAACCCCACTATTTAAAAAGGGAGATAGAGAGAAAACAGGAAATTATAGACAGTGAGTCTGATGTCAACAATGGGGAAGATGCTAAAGACCATTACCAAGGATTTTATGACACAGCACTTAGAAAACTGAGGTGGAATCTAACAGTCAGCATGGATTTACAAAAGAGAAATCATGCTTGACAAATTAATTATGTTTTGATTCACTTGTGGGACATGGTGTCATTGGCTGGCCAGAATTTATTGCCTGTCCCTCATTGCCTTTGAACTGAGTGATTTACTAGACCATTTCAGAAGGCAGTTAAGAGTCCACATTGCTGTAGGTGTGGAATCATGTAAGCCAAACTAAATAGGGATGGCTGATTTCCTTCCTGGAAGGATATTAGTGAGCCAGATGGGTTTTTCCAATGATCGGCAATTATTTCATGGTTATCAGTAGATTCTTAATTCCAGAACTTTTCTCATTGAATTCAAATTCACCATCTGTCACAATGGGATTTAAACCTGGGTCCCTAGAACATTAGCTGAGTTTCTGGATTAATAATCTAACGATAATACCACTATGCTATTGCCTCCTACATCTATTGATCTATTGGAATTCTTCAATAATGTAACTAGAAGAGTTGATCAAGGGAGCCAATGAACGTGGTTTATATGGACTTTCAGAAGTTTTTCAAAAAAGTCCTGCACAAGAGATTAATGTGTGAAATTAAAGTGCATGGATGGGGGTAGTGTACTGAAGTGGTTAGCAGACAGGAAACAAACAGTAGGAATAAGTGGGTCTTTTTCTGAGTGGCAGATAGTGACTAGTGGGATTCTGCAAGGATCGCTTTAGGACTCCAGCTATTCGTAGTATCTATTATGATTCAGAGAAGGGTGCTAAACGTAATATCTCAAAGGTTGCAAATGTCACAATGCTGGGTGGACAGTGATCTCTGATGATGATTGAGAAATGTTGTAGTGTGGTTTGGACAGGCTGACTGAATGGGCAAATTCATGGCAGATGCAGTACAATATGGATAAATGTGAGGTTATTCACTTGGTAGCAAAAATAGGAAGACAAATTATTATTTGAATGAGTGTGAATTGAGAGATGGAAATCTTCAACAAGACCTGGTTGTCCTAGTGGACCCACTGAATGCAGGTGCAGCAGGCAGTAAAGAAGGCAAACTGTATATTGGCCTTCATAGCAAGAGGATGCAAGTATAAGAACAAGGATGTCTTGCTGCAATTATACAGGTCATTGTTGAGGCGACACCTGGAATATTGTGTGGAGTTATAGTCTCCATATTTGAGGAAGGGTTTTCCTTCGAGTGAGCGCAGTGAAGGTTTATCAAATTGATTCCTGAGATGGCATAACTGACATATAAGGAGAGACTGAGTCTGTTAGTATTGTATTTACTGGAGTTTCGAAGAATGAGTGGGGATCTTACAGAAACCTTTAACATTCCAACAGACTAGAAGGTTAAATGCAGGAAGATGTTCCCAATGATGGGGGATTCCAGATCCAAGGGTTATAATGTTAGGATAAGCGGTAAACTTTCAGGACTGATATGAGAAGAAATTTCTTCACCAGAGTATGGTGAGTCTGTGGAATCCACTACAACAGAAGGTGGTTGAGGCCAAAACATTGTTTTCAAGAAGAAAGTAGATATAGGTCTTGTGACCAAAAGTATCAAGGGATTATGGGGTAGGGTGGGATTAGGAAAGTAGCTTGATGATCAGCCATGACCATATTGAATGGTGAAGCAGGCTTGAGGGGGTTAGTGGCCTATTCCTGCTCCTCTTCCATGTTTCAATGCTCTCCAATGTTGAGCATGCTCTTTAAATGACAGACAAAATCTTGATCATTGACGTATTCCTGTTTCAGGTGGTTGTTATTTGGACAAGTCATTAAATGAAAAACAACTTGCCAAAATTTAGTGCAGCCTCATTAATGACAATAGACAATAGACAATAGGTGCGGGAGTAAGCCATTCTGCCTTTCGAGCCTGCACCACCATTCAATATGATCATGGCTGATCATCCTTAATCAGTATCCTATTCTTGCCTTATCTCCATAACCCTTGATTCCACAATCCTTGAGAGCTCTGTCCAACTCTTTCTTAAATGAATCCATAGACAGGGCCTCCACTGCCCTCTGGGACAGAGCATTCCACACAGCCACCACTCTCTGGGTGAAGAAGTTTCTCCTCATCTCTGTCCTAAATGGCCTACCCCATATTTTTAAGCTGTGTCCTCTGGTTTGGCACTCACCTGTCAGCGGAAACATGTTTCCTGCCTCCAGAGTGTCCAATCCTTTAATAATCTTATATGTCTCAATCAGATCCCCTCTCAGTCTTCTAAACTCAAGGGTATACAAGCCCAGTCGCTCCAGTCTTTCAGCGTAAGGTAGTCCCGCCATTCCAGGAATTGACCT
>NC_057720.1:55800085-55845005 GCF_004010195.1 Chiloscyllium plagiosum
GTTCCTGACAGGTACTTCCCCGGGGTCTCTTGCACTTGTCTCCTCTCTGCCTTCCTCATCATCTGCTCTCTTTTGGTACGATTGGTGTAATAACCTCGCTGAAGGTCTTGTCCAGAAAGATCTCGTTCTCTCGGATGAGCCTAAGGTCCTCGAGTTCTTTCATCAGTGCTGCAATATGCTCTGTCAGTAGTTGAACGTGCACACACTTCCCACACTTATATGAGCCAGACACACCAGAGTCGTTGACCTCCCACATCAAGCACATAGCACACTGAACCAGCTTGGCAGTCATGTCTTCACCCTCTTCAACTGTGGCGTAATCACTTCACTCAACCTCCTTGTCAAAGACTCCTGAGCTAATGCCTCACTCTTCAATCCAGAGGAACTTCCTTGGACCCTCTTTTTGGGGCAAGTCTGTGGACTTTTAATTTAGGTTAGAGGAGGAGGGAGGGAGGGAGGCCCTACTTTGTGGACCTGGAGTGACAGCAGACAATTAAATTGTCCATCAGCCTCCTAAGGTTCCTCTGAGTGACCGTTTGTAGCATGTACATAGCAAAATCAAACAAATGTAAAGATTATGACTTTGATAGTATCGTGGAGCAGCAGCACTTTCTTTAGATACATTTAAACATTGTTTCAAAAGTTGAGCCATTAAATTTTACACTTTTCAAATTCAATTGTTAAAAATCAGCTTTTGAAATGAGCATTTTTTTGTAATATTTAGATTTTGCATTATTTTATCACAGTTAGATATTTACATAAGTTAAAAGACTTTAAAATTATCCAGGTAGCTTAGAATTTCTTTGAGTTCTTGTCACACAATTTAAAATCATTCATGTATATTCAGAATCAAGAATTGTCTGACATCATGGTTTATTCCAATTTGAACTTATTAGTTAACTGTTAGTTACATACACAATCATGGAAGAATTCTGTTATATGTATTATGTTCATAGGTTGAGACTATTCCTCATCTGCAGATGTTGCTACGTGACAACCAGGCCACTTCTGGTGCTTCCCGTATCTATAAAGATAAATCACATTGGTACCCTATTACAGGAACCGGCAGTCCAAAGGAACAAACACCTATTAGTGCCTTCACTGGTAAGTGAAAACAGAGGTTGAGAACAGCAACCCAGAGAGTGCACAGGGGCCTTGTCTTTCTGCCAATTTAACCAGTGATTGATCTGAAAGTTCATGATCCCCATGCCCAATTTCTTAAATTCATAATGTCCTGTAAAATCACAATCGGGTTCACGCAGATTCATCTTAATTAACTTTTCAACATCTATCTCAAGCCCTACTACATTGTGCAGCCTCTACCTTTCCTACCATTCTTAAATATAGAACAGCATGATATCAGAATTCCAAGTGAACATGTACCCTCCATTCTTTTTGATTATCCTAACCTTGTAGGTCCCATTAAAATACAACCATATGTGCAACAAAACTATACAATTATTTATAAATAGGGTTATAAATTTATTCAGCATAATGATGCACAAAAAATTATTGTCTGATGTATCTGGACTTAAAGCTAAAAATACACCTTTAAAAAACCTTTGCATGAATTCCACAGTTATTTGCATGCAGAATTGAGTGTGATAGTCTGTGAATATGTGACATTTTACAAAAACTACACAGCAACCAGCATCTCAATCATTCAGAAACATCAAGCCATCAGCCACAACTAAGATATATAGGAGCACCTCCCTACAGGGTAATAAATAGAGTACATGCTCAGAAAAGGAAAAGAATATTCCACTACCAAGATAAATTTGATGGTATGCAAAATGATAATATTGTGCCTAGTGCTTTACAATCATGCTGTTATGCCAGGATTCATCATATAACAGGTGAAAGAAGAGCCAGTAAGAAATTAATGGGAATACGCCCAAGGCTTTGTTGTTGCCAGCTCTAATGGAACTGCAGCAAGAAAGATAAGATTCAATGGTAAATTAATTTCACTGAAACTCTGAAATACCACAAGATAATATTTGTGCATCACGTTCCTATTGCAGTGGTCTATCAAATGCATGTGGTATCAACACTATATTATATCACACCCACAGTGCAGGCAATTTCAATCACTGCTATTGCAGACAACTAACTCTATGCAAATAATCTCACTGCAGAGTCTAATCCAAGTCTAAATATTTAATATTGCAATATTATGTATTAACATCTTTAACTCAGGTGTTTCATCTTTTTGACTGTATATAAAAATATCCTACTGCCTAATTTACTGCTACTCTCAATATTGCCTTTTGATGGGGTTGGAAAGAGAGAAAGCGTTGGATGAGCAATGACTCTGTGATGCCTGGGATGGTGAAAGCTCTTTTAGTCTTTCTGCAGGGTTATTGAATGGTCCTGTAGCTACTAATGTCAAATCTGCTCCTATCAGTCTGTAAGTACCTGCTTATAAGGACATACATTAGATTGCATGTTCAATCAATCAGTTAGGCACAAAAGCTCCATCCTCTATGGCCAGGTTTATACCTTATCATAACCTCTGAAAAACAGATTTCCTTTTCACTTCACACATTAGTCCTCCATGTGTGGCCTATGTGAGAGAAAATAGTAATAAAATATCAACGTGTCAGGTTAATTTTTGCGATTTGATCTTTTATTTGTTCATGGGATGTAGGACTAGCTGGCTAGAGCAGCCACTTATTGCCCTTTCTTAAGTAATCCTGAAAAGAGTTGTAGTGCGCTGCTTTCTTGAACTGCCATACTCCATGCGAATTAAGTGCACCCACAATGCTGTTCAGAAGGGAATTCCAGGATTTTGATGCAGTGACAATGAAAGACCAACAAGACAGCACAAATTTAGGATAGTAAGTGGGTTGGAACTAAACTTAAAGGTGGTGGTGTTCCCATGTATCTGCTGTCCTTGTCCTTCTAGTTAATAGGGGTCATGGGTTCAAAAGGTGCTGAGGAAGGAGCCGAGGTGAATTGCTGCAATGGGTCTTCAAGGTGTACTTGTAGAATGTGTATGTAAGACAATCCAAATTAATTTCACATAGAGACAGTAGGGAGAAGACTTTATTTAATAATTTTAATAGTAATCTTAAATTCAAACCCATATCCGAAATGCAAAATGATAAATGTGGTTAATCCAATTGCTGCAGCTAGTCCCAGCTGAATATAAACTAATCATTCCCTTATCTTCAGAGCAAGCCCATATTCCAAAGGCAAAATGATAGATGTGGTTAATCCAGTTGTTACAGCTAGTCCCAGTTGAATACAAAAGTAATCCATTCTCTTATTTTCAGGGCAATAATGAAATGTGAGCTAACATTTCCTTTTCCATAAAGCTAAATTGAGCGTTAAACAATACATTCGAATAGCATAAATTTGTTTCTGTTGTTTGTCTTATAGGTGATCCTGATGGTACAATGTACTATATTCACGGTGGAGTTGGAAAGCTAGTAGCACAACAGCTACAAGAGCAAACTAAAATTCGGGTTGGGATAAATGGGCTTCAGAATATTCAGTCTAAGCAATCTGAAAGAAGACAGTATGTATTTCCACTGTGGCTTAAATTCAACATTTGATCTTCACTATTCTAATATTTCTATTTTACTATTTATGGCTTTTCCTGTAATTGCTCTACCCATCAAAATAAGGTATATTGATCTTAGAATATGTACCATTTCAGTCACCAGTGTCAGAATGTAATACTTCCAGTTCATTTGAAGTGTAACATAGATTTGACAACGCTTTCATTTTACAAAACATGCCCAGCATGTGCCAGCAATCTATTCGTCCTGCTTTTTCATTTGCAAAGGAACTGTGAAGTCTGTGTGGAAGGAGAAGCTAGATAAAAAGGTGAGGAAGAAAAGAATCAAAGAATTTGCTGAGAGAATTTGATGAGGATGTGTGGTAGAGAAAGCTTGTGTCGGGTCAAACAACACCATGGTCTATTTGTTAAGGGAAAGGAACATTTGATCTTACTGTACCATATATTTGGAATCAGATTTAAAACATAAACTCTGCCAAGGGAGATACCCTTCTGATCTACAAGCACTGTAAAATAAACTACTCTTTTCAGCACTTATGTCCAAATAATTTCTGAAATTATTGACCATTTATTGTTATTTATAGTGTCCAAAATATTTCATCAAAATAAAATGATATGTTCATAATAACCTTGACTTCCAATTTATAAATGTGCTTACTCCCAGAGGGCTATTGAATGTTCAGTCAACATTATGCAAGTTACGTCCTACAATGTATTACCAAAGCTACACTCGGGGAGTAAAGGCAGCAGTGGGAAGTGATTAAAAATCTAACAATTCTTCTTCTATGATTGGCATATCTAATACTAGGTAACAGAAAGATTTATTTTCCTTTCCTATTTCACTCCTGGAAAAGAGTGAATAGAAAAAAATGCAACTGGATCATACTTAGGTTAGGTTAAGTGCCAAGTGTGCTGAACATTTTGGATGATTTTTCACCACAAGGCCTAACAAGTTCTCTCACCATTACTACCTGTCCCATTTGTACAAAGTTCATCTTGTTCAATAATAGCCCTATTTTACCCGCAGCATTCCTGGAACAACTCATCACAGCCAGGATATTCTGGAATTGAATAGCAGTCCTTGCGCCGATGTCATCTTAAAAGGCTGATGTGCACCAGGTCAAGCACTATTAGTTCAGAGCTGTTGTACCTGGTTCCTGAGGTCTCAGTTCCTGCAATGAATATTTTCCATCACTTTTCCCCTAATCTTGTAATCTTTTACTATTGGCTGTTACGTTTTCATGTTCCCTTCAAGGATTTACACATCCTAGTTGATTAGACAATCAAAATTTTAGGATGAAGTAGATTACAGAATGAATCACGGGCATTCTGATATCCTGAGAAATCTAACAATTTGGGTCACATTCCTTTCAACAGATGTCATCTTCAAGATGGCCTTTTATAAAGTTATCTCTGCATCAATATGAGCACCTTTATCATGTGTTCTTCATATAACATCCTTGTTGATTGAGCATGGCTGATCATGGCTTATGTCATGATATTACTATAGTCAATGCAAACTGATAAAATGCATCCAGAACCACATCAAAAAGATTTATGAACATCTTCAATTTGACATGCCCATTCTTACTTAGTCTCCTTTTCATAACTTTTGTATAACTCTCATGAATTTCTCCACATTAAGAACCAGAGGATTCAGAATTAAAGCAGTTAGCAAAAGAATCAAATGGCATGGCAGACAGTGAAGAAGGTTTTCCAAGATTACAAAGGGATCTTGATCCAATGGGTAAATGGGCTGAAAAAATGGCAGATGGAGTTCAATCTGGATAAATGTGAGGTGTTGCATTTTGATATAACAAACAAGGGTAGGGCTTATACAATTAATGGTAGGGCCTTGGGTAGTGTTGCAGAACAAAGGGACCTAGGGGTTCAGGTATGTAGTTCTTTGAAGCTTGTGTCACATATAGGCAGGGTGGCTAAAAAGACATTGAGCACACTTGCCTTCATTGCTCAGTACTTTGAGTACAGAAGTTGGGTTGAGGTTGTACAGGACATTGGTGAGGCCTCTTCTGGAATACTAAGTCCAGAACACTAAGTTCTGATCACCCAGTTAAAGGAAGGATATTATTAAGCTGGAGGGGGTTCAGAAGAGATTTACCAGGATGTTACCGGGTACGAAAGATTTGAGTTATATGGATAGGCTGGGACATTTTTCGCAGGAGTGTAGGAGGTGGAGAGAAGTTTATAAAAGAATTAGTTGTATAAGTAAAGTTAGTGCTAATTGTCTTTTCTGAAGGATGGGGGATTTCAAGACCCTGGGGCACATTTTTAAGGTGAGCAGAGAGAATGTGAAAGAGACATGAGGGGCAATTTTTTTACACGGAGGATGGTTTCTTTGAGGAATGAACTTTCTGAGGAAGTGGTGGATGTGGGTACAATTACAACGTTTAAAAGACACTTGGATAAGTACATGAAGCAGAAAGTTAAAAAATCACACAACACCAGGTTATAGTCCAACAGATTTAATTGGAAGCACACTAGCTTTCAGAGCGCCACTCCTTCATCAGGTGAAGTTTAACTTTGTACACCCCAGTCCAACTCCGGCATCTCCAAATCATGAAGCAGAAAAATTTGGAGGGATATGGGCCAGGGGCAGGCAGGTGGGGCTAATTTAGTTTGGGATTATGTTTGGCATGGACTGGTTGGATCGAAGGATCTGTTTCCATACTGTATGACTCTCTGACTCTGCATCGGCCTCAACAGTACTAGAATCATAGCGCCCATTGGTTCGCAGTGAAAAAAACTAAGTTTATACTAATCCACTCTCCAGAACCTGGTTCATGGCTTTGAATATTACAATACTTCAAGTATTCGTCTAAGTACTTTTGAAAGGTTGTGAGGCAGTATATTCCAGATTCCCACCACAGGGAGTTTATCCAGATTCCCACCACCTTCTGAGTGAAAATAAAAATTTCTCAAAGCCCCTCTGAAGCCTTTTGTCTTTCACCTTAAAATTATGCCACTTGTTATTGATCCTTCAACTAAGGAAAACAGTTGTTTTCTATCCACCATGTCCATGCCTCTCACTATCTTATACAGTGTACCTCAATCAGGTCCTTTCTCTGCTTTTCTGCTCTAAAACAAAACAATCCAAGCTTATCCAACCTTTCTTCATATTCATGATGTCATAAGATATAGGAACAATCATGACTGATATGCTCCACACCCCCATTTTCATGCCTTCTTCTCATAACCCTTTGATCCATTACCAATTAAAAATATGTCTAACTCCTCCTTAAATTGACTCACTGTCCAGCATCTCCTGCACTTTGGGGCAGCGAATTCCACAGATTCACAAGCCTTTGGGAGAAGTAGTTTCTCCTCAACTCTGTGTCCCCACAGTAATGCAGGGGACCCCACTACCGTGGGTTCTTAATAAATATATACCTATCAGGCAGGGAGTTAGTTGTTGAGAGAGGGAGCCAGGGTTTACTAAGGAATTTGAAGCTCTTATAAAGAGAAAAAAGAAGACTTGTGTGAGGCTTGAGAGTTATAAGTTAGCCAGAAAAGATCTAAAGAGAGGGCGAAGAAGAGCCAGCAGGGGACATGAGAAGTTGTTGGCAGATAGGATCAAGGAAAACCCTAAGGCCTTCTTTAGGTATATCAGGAATAAAAGAATGATGAGAGTAAGATTAGGGCCAATCAAAGACAGAAGTGGGAAGTTGTGTGTGAAAACTGAGGACATAGGAGAGCGCTTAATGAATCAGTATTCACATTGGAAAAGGGCAATATTAGTGAGAATATGAGATACAGGCTACTAGACTAGATGGGATTGCGGTTGACAAAGAGGAGTTTTAGCAACTTTGGAACATCTGAAATTAGATAAGACCCTGAGCTGAATGGGATTTGTCCCCGGATTCTCTGGGAAACCAGGAAGGAGATTGCAGAGCTTTGATCTTTATGACATCATTGTCAACAGGAGTAGCGCCAAAAGACTGGAGGTTCGCAAGTGTTGTTCCCTTGTTTGAGAAGGGGAGTCCAAACAACCTTGGTAATTATAGACCAGTTAGCCTTACTTCGGTTATGGGTAAGGTCTTGGAAAATGTTATAAGAGAGAGGATTTATAATCATCTGAAAAGAAATGATTTGATTAGGGATAGTCAACACAGTTTTGTGAAGGATAGTTCATGCCTAACTAACCTATTGAGTTCTTTGAGAAGGTGACAAAACAGGTAGGTGAAGGTAAAGCAGTTGATGCGGTGTATGTGGACTTTAGCAAGGTATTTGATCAGATGCCGCATGGTAGGCTACTGCACAAAATACAAAGTTTTGGGATTGATTTATAGAGTCATAGAGATGTACAGCATGGAAACAGACTCTTCAGTCCAACCCGTCCATGCCGACCAGATACCCCAACCCAATATAGTCCCACCTCCAGCATCTGGCCCATCACATCCTTCCTATAGTGCAGTGACCAGAACTGCGCACAGTACTCTAGCTGTGGCCTAACCACAGTTTTGTACAGCTTCAACTTAACCCGAAGCTCTTGAAATCCATGCCACAGCTGATAAAGGTAAATGTCCTGATTGCTTCCTTGGCTACCTGATTAACCTGACATGTCACCTTCAAGCATCTATGGATAATCACTCCTAGGTCCCTCTGTTCTTCTGAGCTTCTTAGTATCCTGTCATTCATTGAGTACACCCTTGTTTCTTACTTCTTCCAAAGTGCATCACCTTACACCTTTCAGAGTTAAATTCCATCTGCCATTTGACCAATCATCTATATCCTTTAGTAATCAAAGACTTTCTTTCACAATGTCAACCACCAATCCAATCCTCAGATCATCTACAAACTTGTTATATATCATGAACATGATGGACTCAATACTGATCCTTGTGGATATGCCACTGGACACTAACCATTGTATTGTGTGTCTAATTTTTGGAAGAATGTGAAGGCATTAGAGCAGTGCAGAAAATATTCTTATGATAGATTCAGGTGGGAATTGGTTTAGCACAGTTGGCTGGATTATTGGTTTACAGAGTAGTGTGGTGCCAACAATATGGGTTCAATTCCCATAATCAGTTTTAGGTTACCATGAAGGACTCTCCTTCTCAATCTCTTCCCTAGATTAAATCACCACCAGTTGTTTCTCTCTATAATGAGAGAGCAGCCCATATGGTCTGGTAAGACTATGGCGACTCAGCAACAGATTCCAGGGTGAGGAACTTCAAAAAGTGAACGGATTGCAGAAACTGGACTTGTTCACTTTGGAGACGATTAAGAGACAATTTAGTAGAGGTATTCAAAGCAATGATGGCTATGTACAAAGTACATCAGTCGAAATTGTCCCAATTGGTAGAAGGACCAATGGGAACCAATTTAAAATGATTGGTCATTTCCTCAAATGAGGAAAAGTATTTTGTACACAGTAAGTAATTAGGGGTTGCAATGTGTTATTTGAAAGTGTATATGTAATTAATCTTGACCAGAAAATTGACATAGGAGTTACAGGAGCATTGCTTAGAAAGGCTTAGAGTTATGGAGTCCAACACCACGGAAATAGCCCCAACTTCTCCGCGCTGACCAGACACCCCAATCTGACCTAGTCCCATTTGCCAACATTTGGCCCATATCCCTCTATACTTATTCTTTTCATATACCCATTCAGATGCCTTTTAAAAATTGTAATTGTACCCACCTCCACCACTTCCTCTGGCAGATCATTCCATCCATGCACCACCCTCTGCGTGAAAAAGTTACCCCTCAGGTCCTTTTTAAATCTTTCCACTCTCACTTTAAACTTCCGCCCTCTAGATTTGGGCTCCCCTATCCTAGGGAAAAGACTGTGGCTACTCATCCTATCCACACCCGTCATGATTTTATAAACCTTTATATGGTTACCCCTCAGCCTCTGACACCCGAGGGAAGTAAAAGCCCCAGACTACTCAGCCTCTCCCTATAAATCAAACCCTCCAGTTCTGGCAACATCTTTGTAAATCTTTTCTGCACCCTTTCAATTGTACATTATATTCTATAGGAAGGCGACACGATGGCTCAGTGGTTAACACTGCTGCCTCATGGCACCAGGGAGCTGGGTTCAATCCCATGCTTGGGCAACTGTCTGGGTGGAGTTTGCACATTCTCCCCTTGTCTGTGTGGGTCTTCTCCGGGTGCTCCGGTTTCCTCCCACAGTCCAAAGTTGTGCAATTTAGGTGAATTGACCATGCTAAAATGCCCATAATGCTCAGGGATATGTAGGTTATGTGCATTAGTCAGGGGAAATATTGACTAATAGAGTCGGGGAATAGATCTGGGTGGATTACTCTTCAGAGGGTTAGTGTGGACCTGTTAGACAAATGGCCTGTTTCCACACTGTAGGGGCTCTAAGTGGCCTCACCAATGTCCCGTAAAGATGGAACATGATATCCTAACTCCTATAATCAAGGAAGGCAAGCGTTCTATATGCCTTCTTCACCACCCTCTCTACCTGCGACTCCACTTTCAAGGCATTATATACCTATAGCCCTAGGTCTCTTTGTTTGGCAACACACTTTAGGGCCCTACCATCAACTGTATAATTCTACCCTGGTTTGTTTTACCAAAATGCAACACTTCACATTCATCTAAATTAAACACCTCTGCCATTCTTTGGCCTATTGGCCCATCTGATCAAGGTTCCGTTGTACTGTGAGATAATCCTCCTCACTGTCTACTACGCCACATGTTTTGATGTCATCTGCAAACTTACTAAACAAACCTCCTATAGTCACATTCAAATCATTTATATAAAAGATGAAATCCTAGTGGCACACCGTTGGTCGCAGACTTCCATTCTGAAAAGTAATTCTTGACCAACACCTCTGTCAACTACCTTCAAGTCAATTTTGCATTTAATTGGCTAGCTCCCCCTGGATCCTTCGTGATTTAACCTTATTTACCAGTCTACCATGCAGAATCTTGTAAAGCGCTTTGCTGAAGTCCATATAGACAATGTCCATTGCTCTGCCTTCATCAATCTTCTTTGTCAAAAAATTCAACCAAGTTACTGAGGTATGATTTCCCATGCAGAAAGCCGTGTTGACTATCCCAAATCAGTGCTTGCCTTTCCAAATGCACATGAATCCTGTCCCTCAGAAGCCCCTCCAATTACCTAAGAACCACTAACATAAGACTCACTGGTCTACAATTCCCTGGCTTTTCCTTCCGGTCTTTCTTAAATAATGGCACGACATTGGCCACCCTCCAGACTTCACCCATGACTATCTCAGCAAGGGGCCCGGGAATCTCTTTTCTAGCTTCCCACAAAAATATTGGGAAACACCATTTGGATAGGAAAGGTTTGGAGGGATATGGTCCAGGTGCAGGCAGGTGGGACTAGTTTAATTTGGAATTATCTTCGGCATGGATTGGTTGTACTGAAGGGTCTGTTTCCATGCTATATGACTCTATGACTCCAATCCTGGGGAATTATCTACCTTTCTATATTTTAAGATCTCCTACACCTCTTCTTTCGTAATATGAACCATTTTTTAAGACATTTCCCTTGGTTCCCTAAGTACTCTAACTTCCACATCCTTTTTCACAGTAAATACTGACACAAAATATTCATTTTGTAACTTACCCATCTCCTGTAGTTCCACACATACATGGCCACGTTGATCTTTAAGAGACTCTATTCTTTCTCTAGTTACTCTTTTGCCCTTAATGTACTTGTAGAGTCTCTTTGGATTCTCCTTAACTCTATATGTCAAAGCTATCATGTCCCCTTTATGCCTTCCTGATTTCCCTCTTAATTATACTCATATTACCCCTCTAGGAATTCACTCGATTCCAGCTGTCTATACATGATATATGCCTTCTTCTTTTTCTTGACCAGAACCTCAACTTTTCTAGTAATCCAGCATTCCTTAAACCTACCAGCTTTGCCCTTCACATGAATAGGAACATACATTCTGCAATCTTGTTATCTCATTTTTAAAGGTCTCCCACTTCCCAACTGTTCCTTTACCTGTGAATAGCCTCCCCCAATCAATTTTCTAATACAGTCAAAATTGGACTTATTCCAATTTAGAACTTTAACTTTTTGATCAGGTGTATCCTTTTCCATAACTATTTCAAAACTATTAGAATTATAATCACTTGCCCTGAAGTGCTTCCACAGTAACATTTCCATAATTTGCCCTGCTTTATTTCCCAAGCAAAGGTCAAGTTTTGTTTCTTCTCTAGAATGTACATCCACAAATTGAATTAAAAAAAGATTTTTGTACACACTTAACAAATTCCTCCCTATCCAAGCCCGTAACACTAAGACAGTCCCAATCTATGTTTGGAAAGTTAAAATCCTCTACCATTCCAACCCTATTATCCTTAATGATATCTGAGATCTCCTTACAAATTTGCTTCTCAATTTCCTATTTACTACAGGGGGCTTACAATAATACAATCCCAACAAGGTTATCATCCATTTCTTACTTCTCAGTTACACCCATATAACTTTACTGGAGGATCTCCCAGGAATATATTCGCTAAGTACAGCCATAATGGTATCCCTAACTAAAAATGCCACTCACCCTCCTTTCCTACCTCCCTTTCTATCCTTCCTATAGCATCTATACCCCAGATCATTAAAGCTGCCAGTCTTGTTCATCCCTTAGCCATGTTTCTGTAATAGCTATGGTATCTCACATCCATGTCCCAAGATCATTTGCTTAACCTGTCAGGCCTCTTGCATTGAAGTAAACATAGTTTGATTTATCTGCCTTGTCTCTTTCTCTGCCAAGCTCTTGTCTGCCTTGACTATTTGAATTGCTCCCCAGCCTCAGCCTTTGTGAATTCTTGCCCCCTTTTTTTTTATGTTGTTCTTTTGTGGGAGTCGCTAGCTGGCCAGCATTTATTGCCCGTCCCTAGTTGATCTTGAAAAGATGCTGGTGAGCTGCCTTCCTGAACTGCTTAAGTTGCTTTGAGTTGACCCACAATGCTGTTAGGGACAGAATTCCAGCACTTTGACCCAGAGATAGTGAAGGAATGGTGATCTGTTTCCAAGTCATTGGAGCGAGTGACTTGGAGGAGAATTTGAAGGTTGTGGTGTTCCCATATATGTCCTTCCCTTGTCCTTCTAGATGGAATTGGTCATGAATTTGGAAGGTGCTGTCTGAAAATCTTTAGTGAATTTCTGCAGGGCATCTTGTAAATAGTATATACAGAACAACCTCGGTCATCTGAATTTTGGATTTTTTATACAGTCATCCGAACAAGATGTCAAGGTCCTGTAAAAACAGGATTAGCATGGCCCCCCCTCACTGATCCCCCCCTTTCTCAAAACCAGTCAGTCATTCTAATGGTTAAGTACCCTTCAACACCTGCCCTCAGTGACACTAGCTGAAGAAGAACAAAATCAAGAATGAAAGCAGGAGCCTTCCTGCTCTGCTACCATTTGGTTCCAAAGACCGGGGCCGCCCAATTATCAACGCGACGACTCAAAAGAACATGATACATTCTGGGTCAGGGAAGCTCAAGTCAGGACTGCGTTTACTGTGTCGCCACAGACTCCGTAATGTTAAAATGTAGGTCACACTGGCGTCAGTTTAAACACAACAGCGAGCGTGTGTGAAAACTGTTGGCCTTTTAACGAATTGAAGAAGGCGAACTAGCAACAAAAAAAATCCCCAACTGTATTTTAATCTTTTGAATAAATAAAGGGAGCTCAATTTTGTACATGCAGTTCAAATCTACTATTTTTCAGGCCTTTAATCAACCGCACGACAATGTTGTTTCACATCAGTTTCTACACAGTAGAACATAAAAACGTAACATCAAAGAGGTGTTACCATCACTGAGAGAGAAAGAAAAATGTCTGACTGCATATATAGTATACACTGCTAGGAGGAAGAAAATTCATTCAGACTTCCATGTTGTTTTAATATAACACTGAACTGTTAATGATGAATGCTGGAAGGAGCAGTATCCACACAAGAACAGTATGGTTTCCTTTGTTTACAATCAAATCAGTATTCCGAACAATGAGTTATTCGAACAAAATACTCCTCGCCCATCTTGTTCAGATAATTGAGATTGTTCTGTACTTCTGCTACTGAATGTCAGTGGTGGAGGGAGTGGATGTTTGTGGATGTGGTGCCAGTCAAGAAGGCTGCTTTGTCCTGGATGGTGTTATGCTTGGAGTCAAAGAGTCATACAGCTTAGAAACAGAGTCCAGCTGGTCCATGCTGACTGTGTTCCTGAACTAAACCAGTCCCACTTGCCTGCATTTCACCCATATCCCTCCAAACCTTTCCTATTCATTCAAAGTTTGTGAGAATATTTGTAGCTCGGGTGCTCGTTGTTGTGGTTCTGTTCGCTGAGCTGGGAATTTGTGTTGCAGACGTTTCGTCCCCTGTCTAGGCACAGGTCCAGTAGTTTGAGTATGCCGTCTTTGTTGATAGGTTCAATGTCCTGTTGTCTGTTCTGTATGTCCAGCAGGTTGGCTATTGTTTCTCTGGCTAGGGTTTTGTCGATAGAGGTGAACAATGCTGTTACATGCCGTTACAGGGAATTCCTAGAGGCATGGCACTCATCCACAGATTCAATCAATAAGCACATCGACCTGGACCCAATATACCGACCACTGCAGCGGACAGCTGGAACTGACAACCAGAAGCGGCAGATTCAAACCACTACAAATGCCGGAGGAAAGATCACACAAGCACTTCACAGGAGGCTCCCAAGCACTGAGGATGTCACCTAGACAGGGGACGAAACGTCTGCAACACAAATTCCCAGCTTAGCGAACAGAACCACAACTTTCCTATTCATGTACATTTCCAAATGCCTTTCAAATGTTGTAACTGTACTTGCATTCATCACTTCCTTTGGCAGTATATTTCACACATGAACCATTCTTTGTGTAAAAACATTGCCCCTCATATTCTTTTAAAATCTTTATCTTCTTAAAGATATGCCGCCTAGTTTTGAACACCTCCATCCTCGGGAAAGGACGTTTGTTATTCATGTTATCTATGCACCTCATGATTTTATGAACCTCTATAAGGTCACCCCTCAACCTCTTATACTTGTGAAAAACATCCCATTCTATCTAGTCTCTCCTTATAACTTAAACACGTCATTCCTGGAACATCCTGGAACACGTCATTGTGGCAGTGGGCGGCACGGTGGCACAGTGGTTAGCACTGCTGCCTCACAGCGCCAGAGACCCGGGTTCAATTCCCGCCTCAGGCGACTGACTGTGTGGAGTTTGCATGTTCTTCCCGTGTCTGCGTGGGTTTCCTCCAGGTGCTCTGGTTTCCTCCCACAGTCCAAAGATGTGCAGGTAAGGTGAATTGGCCATGCTAAATTGCCTGTAGTGTTAGGTAAGGGGTAAATGTAGGGGTATGGGTGGGTTGCGCTTCGGCGGGTCGGTGTGGACTTGTTGGGCCGAAGGGCCTGTTTCTACACTGTAATGTAACCTAATCTAATCCTGGTAAATCTGTTCTGAACCCTCTCCAATTTAATAATATCATTCTTAAAGCAGGACAATCTGAACTGCACACAATTCCTATACTTAAAGCTCTCTTCAATGAAGGCAAGCGTGTTAAACTCCTTCTTGACTACCCTATCTACCTGTGATGCAAATTTCAGAGAATTATGTACCTGAATCCCTAGGTCTCTCTGTTCTACTACACTACCCAGGGCTGGACTATTAACTGTATTAGTTCTGCTGTTGTGTGTATTACCAAATGCAGTACCTCACGTTTATCCAAATTAAACTCCGTCTGCCACTCCTCAGCCCATTGGTCCAACTGATCAAGATCTTTTTGTAACCTTAGATAACTTTCACTGTACCATCAATTTTAGTGTCAGCTGCAAATTTACTAACCATGCCTCCTATATTCTCATCCCCATCATTTATATAAATGACAAACAAAAGTGGACCCAGTGGACCCAGTACCAATCCCTGTAGAATCCCGTTCATCACAAAAAACAACCCTCCACCACCACCTTCCATCTCCAACCATCAAGCCAATTTTGTTTCCAATTGGCAAGCTCAACCCCCTGAATCCCATGTGATCTAACTTTACTAATTAGTCTACCATGCGAAACCTTGTCAAAGATTTTACTAAAGTGCATATAAACACCATCAACCAGTCTGCTCTCATCATTCTTTTTGGTTACTTCCTCAAAAATCAAGTGAGACACTATTCCCCTTGCACAAAACCATTCTGATTATCCCTAATCAATCCTTGCATCTCCACATCAGCTCCAAACATTTAGCTGATGTCGATGTCAGGCTTACAGGTCTGTAGTTCCCAGTCTTATACTTACAGCCTTCTTTAAATAAAGGTACAACATTAACCACTCTCCAGTCGTCTGGCACCTCTCCTATGATTACAGATGATACAAATATCTCTGCACCTCATTTGCGGAATTTCAAAATTTCTATGGAGCAGGAGAATCCACGTTTCGGGCATCAGTAATTCCTTGACTTGCTGTGTCTTTCCAGCACCACATTCTCGACTCTGATCCCCAGCATCTGCAGTCCTCACTTTCTCCCCGCAACTTCTTCCCTAACTTCCCACATATACTTGAGTTTTGTTGGAGCAAGTGGGGAGTATTCCATCACACTCCTAAATAGTCCTTGTAGATGATGGGCAGACTTCAGGGAGTCAGGAGGTGAGTTACTTGCCACTGTATTCCTAGTCTCTGATCTACTCTTGTAGACATTGTCTTAATGTGGTGAGAGTAGTTGAGTTTCTGGTCAATGGTAACCCCCAGGATAGTGTGTGTGTGTAGCTAGTTTCAGTGATGGTGACAGCATTGAATGTCAATAGCCTGGCACTGTGTGGCATGAATGTTACTTGCCACTTGTCAGTCCAAGCCTGAATATTGTCCAGATCTTGTTGCATTTGAACATGAACTGCTTCAGTATCCAAGTCGTGGATGGCGCTGAACATTGTGCAATCATCAGCAACCAACCCTACTTCTGACCTTATGATAGAGGGAAAGTCATTGACGAAGCAACTGAAGATGGTGGGCTTAGGACCTTACTCTGGGAACACGTGCAGAGTTGTCCTGGAGCTGAGATGACTGATCTCTAATAACCATGACTATCTTCCCATGTGTCAGGCATGACTCCAAACAGTGCAGAGTTTGCCTCCTGATTTACATTGATTCCAGTTTTGGTTTTCTTGATTCCACACTTGGTTGAATGCAGCCTTGATGACAAAGGCTGTCATGCTCACCTCTAGAATTCAACTATTTTGTCCATGTTTGAATCAAGGCTGGGATGAGGTCAGGAATTGAGTGGTTGTGGCAGAACTCAAAACTGGGCATCACTGAGCAGGTTATTGTTGAGCTGGTGCTGCTTGATAGCACAATTGATGACACCTTCCATTATTTTATTTATGATCAAGAGTTGATGGGGTGGTAATTGGCCAGGTTGGATTTTTCCTGCTTTTTATATACAGAACATATCTGAGCAATTTTCCACATTCTCGGGTAGATGCCAGTGTTGTAACTGTACTGGAAGAGTATGGCTAGGGGAGCAGCAAGTTCTGGAGCACAAATCTCCAGTCCTATTGCCAGAATGTTGTCAGGGCCCATAGCCTTTGCAGTATCCATTGTCTCCAACTGTTTCTTGATATCACATGAAGCGAATCGAATTGGCTGAAGTCTGGCATCTGTAATGCTGGGGTCCACTGGAGAAAGCCAAGATAGATCATCCATTCAGCACTTCTGGTGAAGATTGCTGCAAATGCTTCAGCCTAGTCTTTTGCACTAATGTGCAGAGCTCTTCCATCATTGAGAATGGGGGTATTTGTGGAGCCGCCTCTTCCAGAGTTTATGGTGTTTAATTGTCCACCACCATTCATGATTGGATGTGGCAGGACTGGAGAGCTAAGATCTGATCTGTTGGTTGTGGATCACTTAGCTCTGTCTATCACTTGCAGCTTATACTGTTTGGCATGTAAGTAGTCCTGGTCTGTAGCTTCACGAAATTGGCACCTCATTTTCATGTATGCCTCGTGCTGCTTTTAACATGCCCTGCTGCACTCACCATTGAACTAGGGTTGAGCCCCTGGCTTGATGGTAATGGTTGAATGGTGAATACACCGTGCCATGAGTTTGCAGATTTTGCTGGAGTGTAATTCTGCTGCTGTTGATGGCCCACAGTGCCTAATGAATGCCCAGTCCTGAGTTGCCAGATCTGTTTAAAGTCTGTCCAATTTATCACAGTGATAGTGCCACACAACATGATGAAGGTTACTCTCAATGTGAGGCAGGACTTTTCTGCACATGGACTGTTTTATGGTCACTCTTACCAGTACTGTCATGGACAGGTGCATCTGCAACCTGCAGATTCAAAAGGATGAAGTCAAATATTGTTTTTTCTCTCTTATTGTTTCCCTCACCACCTGCTGCAGAAATAGCATAGCACTATTGTCCTTTAGGAACCGACCAGCTCGATCAGTAGTACTGCTGCCGAGCCATTCTTAGTGGTTGACATTGAAATCTCCCAACCAGAGTACATTTTGCATGCTTGCCACTCTCAGTTTTTCCTTTAAATGTTGTTCAACATGGGTAGGAGGATGGTATGCGGTAATGAGTGGGAACTTTAGAACATAAGAACTAGGAGCAGCAGTAGGCTATCTGGCCCTTTGAGCCTGATCTACCATTCAATAACATCGTGGCTTCGTGAACTCAGCTCCAGTCACCCACCCTCTCAATGTAACACTTAATTTCTTTATTGTTCAAAAAATATCTACCTTGGCTTTAAAAACATTTACTGAAGTAGCATCAACTACTTCACTGGGCAGGAAATTGCATAGATTCACAACTCTCTGGGTGAAGAAGTTCCTTCTCAATTCAGTCATACACATGCTTCCCATAATTTTGAGGCTATGCCCTCTTGTCCTAGTTTCACCTGCCAGCGGAAACATCCTCTCTATTTCTATCTTATCGATTCCCTTTGTAATTCTGTATATTCGTATAAAATCCTCCCTGATTCTTCTAAGTTCCAATGAATATAATCCCAGTCTACTCAGTCTCTCCTAAGAAGCCAACCCCCTCAACTCTGGAATCAATCTAGTGAACCTCCTCTGCACCCCTTCTAGTGCCATTACATCCTTTCTCAATGAGTAAGGAGGGCAAAATTGCACGCAGTACTCCAGGTGTGGCCTCACCAGAATCCTATAAAACAACCTTCTGTGATTGATGCACAAGGACTCCCAGGTGCCTCTGCTTAGAAGAATGCTGCAACGTTTTACCATTCAAGTTATAGTCCTTTTTACTGTTATTTCTACCAAAGTGGATGACTTCACATTTATTAACATTGTATTCCATCTGCCAGACCTTTGCCCACTCACTTAAAGTATCTGTGTTCCTCGGCAAAGTTTTACAGTCCTCTGCACACTTTGCTCTGCCACTCATCTTAGTGTCATCTGCAAACTTTGACAAACTCCACGTGGTCACCAATTCCAAATCATCTATGTAAATAGTGAATAATTGTGGTCCCAACACTGATCCCTGAGGCACACCACTAGTTACTGATTGCCAAGCAGAATAGCACTCATTTATCCCCATTCTTTGCTTCCAGTTAGTCAAACAATTCTCTATCCATGCGAATACTTTACCCGTAATGCCGTGCATTTTTATCTTATACAGCAGCCTCTGTGCTGCACCTTGTCAAAGGCCTTTTAGAAATCCAGGTACACATCTAGTGGGTCCCCGTTATCCACTGTGTTTGTAATATCTTAACAAAATTTGAAAAGATTAGTTAAGCTTGACCTGCCCTTTATGAACCCATGCTGCATCTGCCCAAGAGGACAATTCCTATCAAGATGCCTTGTTATTTCTTCCTTGATACTAGACTCAAGCATCATCCTCACTACAGAAGTTAAGCTAACTGGTTTATAATTCCCCATCTTTTGTCTGCTGCCCTTTTTAAATAGTGGCATCACATTTGCTGTTTTCCAATCTGCTGGAACTGCCCCAGAGTCCAGCAAATTTTGGAAAACTACTAAAAGTGCACTTGCTATTTCTCTCACCATCTTTTAGTACCCTGGGATGCATTTTGTCAGGGCCAGGAGACTTGTCTATCCTTAGCTCCGTTGTCTTGCCCAACACTACCTCTTCTGAGATAATGACTGTTTCCAGGTCCTCACCTACCTGTGTCGCCTTGCCAATTACTGACATGTTATTTGTGTCCTCCACTGTGAAGACCGATACAAAATACCTGTTCAATCCTCGGCCATTTCATCATATCCCATAACTAAATGCCCCTTCTCATCCTCTATAGATCAATGTTTACTTTAGCCACTCTTTTTCGTTTTATATATTTAAAGAAACTTTTGCTATCAGTCTTTATATTCTGTGCTAGTTTTTCTCATGTTCTATCTCCCTTTTCTTTATAGCTCTTTTTGTAGCTTTCTGTTGACCTTTAAAACTTTCCCAATCTTATAGTTTCCCGCTGATCTTGGCCATTTTGTCTGCCTTCTCTTTCAATTTGATATTCTCCTTAATTTCCTTAGACATCCATGACCAACTATCCCTTTTCTTACAGTCCTTCCTTTTCACTGGAATATATCTTTGCTGAGCACTCTGAAAATTGCTTAGAAAGTCCTCCAGTGCTCATCAATTGTCCACCATAATGTCTTTGTTTCCAGTCTACTTTAGCCAACTCCTCCCTCATTCTATTGTAGTCTCTCTTGTTTAAGCATAGGACCCTGATATTGGATTTTATCTTCGCATTCTCAATCTGTATTCTAAATTCAACCATACTGTGATCACTCCTTCCAAGTGGATCCCTGACAATGAGGTCATTAATTATTCCTGGCTCATTACACAGGACAGACCTACGGTAGCTTCCTCCCTTGTTGGTTCCATTACATACTGTTCAAGAAAACTATTGCAGATACACTCAATGAACTCCTCAAGGCTACCCTGACCGAGCTGGTTCGACCAATCAACATGTAGATTACAATTCTCCATATAATTGCTATACCATTTTTACAGGCATTAGTTATTTCTTTGTTTATTGCCTGCCCCAATGTGATGTTATTATTCGGTGGTGTATAGACTATGCCTATCAGTGACTTTTTCTTCTTAGAATTTCTAATTTCCACCCAAATGGATTCAATATTTCTTTGCCTATGTTAAACCTGAAGCCATGAGACTTCATGAGGTCCACAGTCAATGCTGAGGTCTACCAGAGCAAATTCTTCCTGATTGTATAACATTGTTCTGGGTCTGTGTCTATCTAGGGATGGTATTAGTGGTGTCTGGGACATTGTCTGGAACATAAGATATGATTTTGTGAGTATGATTTTGTCAGAGTATTGCTTGATTAGCCTGTGAGACAACTCTTCTAATTTTGGCACGAGCTCCCAGGCATCACTAAGGAGGTCTTTGCAGGGTTGACAGGGCTATTTCTGCTGTTGTCATTTCTGGTGCCTAGGTTGATACCAGGTGATCCCTGAAGGAAATTAGTGAACCAGATGGGTTTTTCCCAACAATCAACAATGGCTTCACGGTCAGCAGCAGATTCTTAATTCCAGATATTTTCTACTGAATTCAATATTCCAACATCTACCTGGTGGGATTTTAACCGGAATCCCGAGAAATTTCTGAGTTTCTGAATTAATAGTCAAGTGATAATACCACTGGGCCATCATCTCTCCCTCTACTTTGTCCTTATCCCTTTCTTATCATATTCACCTCCCCACTTCATTGTCGATATTCATATGAAAAAGAATGATTAAAATGAGCCCTTATGAAAATTAGCTAGCATAATGCATACCATAAAAGAAGAGAAGGAAGAGGCAAGGGAATTTGATAAAATAAGTTTGTTTATTTGACATGTGCCTGCTGTTTTACAGGGAGGCATCTATTTCCATGACAAAAGAATGCAGGGAGCAATCAGTGCTTATGGAAGAGATGGAAATAGACAAGGAGTCAACCCTCATACCTCTCAGCATTGAACAGCAAATGGAAAAATGCAATGTAAAGATCATTAATCTACATCCGCAGCAAGAAAAGACCTCAACACAAGTAAGTATTGTACTTACTTAAATTTGTGCTTAATGCAGGGGGTTGGTCAGCCAGTGTGTGCTGCAATGATGCCAACAGTGTAGATTCATCTACTGCACTGACGTTACCAGGAAAGAATCTCATTCTTAACCTCACCCCTTGTCTGAAGCATGGTGCCCCTCAAACTAAACCACTACCAGTCATCACTCTCTGATAGCGATTTCCCCTTTAGTGCTCAATATAAAGAACTTTAGTACTTCATATAAGTTGTTGCTAATAATGCATAATGAGATCTATAGATTATCACCAGGTTTGTGATATAAGCAGAGATGAAATGCATTCCATTAAATGAGAACAAGCAAGTGAAGAGGGAACTCCAGTAGCGTAAATACATTCTCCACTCTAATAACATTGTTACAATTAGTTTTTGAGATATATTGTCCCTTCCTTATCATATTCACTTGCACATCCTCCCTCATGCTTAGGGCTCATTCCTCGGTCTAAATAACCCTTAGATAAACATAGTCTTGCTGATACTTATTACAGGAAATCAAGGGTACGGCACAAAATTAGGTCTTTAGACATCATTGCTGGGCAGCTTGGAAGATTCCAATGCCATAGAAAGACAATGAGTGCAAGAAGGGCTGATGCCCAAAACACCGTCTCTCTTCCTCGGATGCTGCCTGACTTTTCCATTTGAATAAAGAACAAAGAAAATTTACAGCCCAGGAACAGGCCCTTCGGCCCTCCAAGCCTGAGCTGATCCAAATCCACTGTCTAAACCTATCGCCCAATTCCTAATCATCTGTATCCCTCTGCTCCCCAACTACTCATGCATCTGTCCAGACACACATTAAATGAATCTACTGTGCCTGCTTCTACTACCTCTGCTGGCACCTACCACCTACTGTTTAAAGTACTTGCCACGTATATCCCCCTTAAACTTTTCACTGCTCACCTTGAACTCATGACCTCTCGTTATTGAATCCCTCACCCTGTGAAAAAGCTTATCTCTATCTACCCTGTCTATGTCCTTCATGATTTTGTAGACCTCACTCATTGTGTTTTTCCAGCACCACACCTTTTGACTCTGTTCTCCAGCATTTGTAGTCCTCACTTTGTCCTGGTATAAAGGGAGCATATCAGATGAATGGGCATTCAGTTACCATCTTTAGCCGATTGTACTGGAAGCAGAGTGGAAACAACATGGGCTACCACCAGGCATTTTCCAAATCTTCCTGCAATGATTGTGCCCGCACTAAGGCCAAAGTTCAGCAAATGCTAAGACTTGTTTGTGACTGGTTGGGGGACCTGTGAGGCTTCCCACATTTTACTTCTGTATCAGTTCTGCTGCTACTACAAGTCATCCTGTGGAGTGGCTTCCTATCTGTAGCGGTGGCCTACTAGCTGTGGTTACAGTTAATTTTATCTAAATTAAGATGTTTTCAGTGGACATTTTGAAATAGCCTTTGTGGCTCTCTTCCACAGTGACAGGTGCCAGTGGGGCATGCTGCATGTCTATGGCTGAAGGACCTTTGGGTCAGCAATTTCAGAATTCCATCCACCCATTGTCCTTAATTGGTTGGCAGACCACCTCCAGAAAGATTGCAAGTGAACAGGCTGTCAACAAGCACATGATCTGGTTTTGAAAATTGTTCCAATCCATGAAGACTTTTAAAAGTGGGCGGCGCGGTGGCAGAGCAGTTAGCACTGCTGCCTCACAGCGCCTGAGACCCGGGTTCAGTTCCCGCCTCAGGCGACTGACTGTGTGGAGTTTGCACGTTCTCCCCATGTCTGCGTGGGTTTCCTCCGGGTGCTCCGGTTTCCTCCCACTGTCCAAAGATGTGCAGGTCAGGTGAATTGGCCATGCTAAATTGCCCATAGTGTTAGGTAAGGGGCAAATGTAGGGGTATGGGTGGGTTGCACTTCGGCGGGTCGGTGTGGACTTGTGGGCTGAAGGGCCTGTTTCCACACTGTAACATACCAATTTGCAAATATTAACAGATTCTAGTGACCCAATTTATAGTTTTGGAAATAGGAGATGGCCTTCACAGCTTTTAAAAAGTATAAGTTTATAATTCTGTATCACTGGACACCTCAATTCTATAATCAAATTCCATCAAACATTTCAGAGTTGCTTGGCTGTCAGTGGTAGTATACAAACATAGCCATTTTCTCAAAAGGTGGTTAATGATTGGAACTCTCACTTCTATAAAGTTACAGAGATTGGGAATTTGAATATGTTCAAAGTTTAATTAGACAGAGTTTTGATTGGTAAGGGAATCAAGATTATGGTGTGAGGAAAATAGAGTTGAAGCCACAATCAAAATTGCCATAATTATACTGAATAGTGTACTTCTGTTCTTATTTCTTACGTTCTTAAGTTAAAAGTCAATAAAAGTGCCAATGAAATCATTTCTGAACTTCAATGCATTTTATCCCAAAATCACAGTTGCTTAGCCAGCCTTAGAACTGTCGGAAAAACTCAGTTAGGTTGGAGCCTGAGAATTCCAGAAGCAGTGAAAAAGGACCGATACCTTGGAAATCTCTAGAGTTATGTCCTAGGTAGAAAGCTATACATTGTCCTGATCTGCTACATACAGGACATTACAGGACACAGCAGCAGGAGACAACAGTAATAGTTGCCATCAAATAAGGAAAACTTGAGGGAAGAGCACAGGAAGCTAGATTTCATCAGTTTGTAGTCAGAGATGTTGGAGACTGAGAATTTCATCTTTGCAATGAGAATCTAGACAGAGTTCCCTTACATTCACAGTTCTCATTACGTTCTTCATCACTATTTTTATCTTGCAGTGAAGATGTTAAACTATTCAGATAACTTCCATCTCAATCATATTCTGACAATGCAGACTTACAAACTGAACTGTAGCACTAACTAAAGTACTGAAAAGTACACACATAAGAACATAAGAAATAAAAGCTGAACCTCAAGCATTTTTTTTAATATTCGCTCATGGGATGTGGGCTTAACAATCATTGCTTATCCCTAATTGCCATTGAGAGATTGGTGGTGAGTCGCTTTCTTGGACCACTGCAGTCCATGTGCTACAGGTAAACCCACAATATACTTAAGAAGGGAATTCCAGGATTTTCATGTAGTGACAGTGAAGGAATGGCAAAATATTTCTAAGTTTGGATGGTGAGTGACTTGGTAGGGGTGGGTGAGTACTTGCAGGTGGTGTGCTGCGTTTCTTCTGAATGAAGGTGGTTGTGGTTTTGGAAGATGCTGTCTAAGGATCCTTGTTGAATTTCTGTGCTGCATCTTATAGATATACATACTGCTACTATTGGTAATGGAGGGAGTGGTTGTTTATGGATGTTGTGTCAATCAAGTGGGCTGCTTTCTCCTGCATGGTGTCAAACTTCCTGGGTGTTGTTGGAGCTGCACTCATCCAGACAAGTGGGAAGTATTCGATCACACTTCTTACCAGGTCCAGGTCTTGTTTGGACATGGACTGCTTCAATACGTAAGGATTCACAAATGGTGATGAGCATTGTGCAATTATCAGCAAACATCTCAACTTGTAATCTTATGATGGAGGGAAGGCAGTTGATGAAGCGTTTAAAATATTTAATTACTTAAAATGATCATGATTGAACTTCTGCCTTAACGCATTCTTACCCTATTCCCATAAAAGTATAGCCATAGTCCCATTCTCTCATCAGAAGAGACAATTCATGGTGGTTTAATGTGAAGAATATCACACCCCAGTCAAGGAGAAAGGTTGAGAATGTGGGACTTTCATGGCAACCTCAGCCAATACAAGAATTGAACCCTTACTGTTGGCATTGCTCAGAATCACAAATCAGCCATCCAGCCAATCGAGTTAGCCAACTCCCAAAGAAGTAAATTCACCATTGGGGAATTGAACCCCAGTCCACCATGTGACAGGCAGGGATCCTAACCCTTAATCTAACGAGGATATAACTTTATTCTCTTACTGATAAGCTTACCCCTGTTTTTAATATATTCAGCAATTAAAGTATCTTGCTTTTAATGAAATATCCACAATTATATGGAGTAGAGAATTTTAAAGACTTACAACCTTCTGAGTGAAGACACTTCTCTTCAGCTCAGATCTAAATGGCAAACATTTATCCTGCGATTATTAATCTTTGATTTAGATCTCTAACCAGAGGAAACAGTCTGTCAACACCTCTCTGTCCTATTCAGTTGCTCTCCTATAATGCCGTAGTTGCATTCCCGTGCGACACCATAATATAGAAAATTGTGGAGTAGAAATAATGGGGCTTATTGGAAAAACAAGATTAGGGCCGAACAACTAATAATACCGTAAAAATCAAAATAGAAGTAGTAGTTAGCCTAACACAAACGATACCACAGTCTAAGTAAATTTTGACTTGTTGTAACTGACCTACTGTATGGCACGGTATAGTGTAATTCATCAGAATCTTCAACTAATTACCCTTGATTGGCATTTAGACATGCTGGCTGCACTGAATTCTAGCCAGTTTCTGATTCCATCCAACAGTAACACTGCACAAGTCATATCCCAGAATGAAATTTGCCAGAATGAAATAGATCAAGAGCTAAATCTTAATTTCTTTCGCTAAGTGTCAGTTTTGTGAAATTTTTCAGAGGGTTTCATATCGCGATGCTTGGGGACATGTATCACCTTATTTTATAAAACCCTCCTGATTTATTATCATTTGGTTCCCCCCTCACATATTCTAGCATTTCCAAAATAACTCACCACTTCCTGGATATCCCAGAATTGACCAACATCCATGGTGCAGCACCATCTTTAAAAGGATACTGTGCACAAGAGCTGACAGTCTGGAGCTACCCTGCATGGTACCTGACATTGGCCCTGGACGTGGCAGACAATGGAAAATTGGTGCTTCTCTCCTGGGCAGGGATACAGAGATCCTACTGATGGGGATGGGGTGATGAAGAGTCAGGATGTCCTTTTTTCCCAGGCCAACAGAGGATGCCATTCTATTGGAACCACACCAATCTGGACCAGGTTTACCATCCAGGCCAGTGCAGTCTCAACCATCTGAAGGAATGTACAGAATGTAGGAAGATCAATGACTTTCTGCACTCTGTTAATGAAAGTGCCATTATCTTCACATTGATACCTCATATTCACTCTTTCTCTGCTGCTGTACCCACCATTTCCTCCAACAGTTTCCCCACTCACTCTCATCCTCACTAACATCTGACGTTGACTAACCCTGAATCTCTTCTGCATGGCCTTCTCACCCCCTCAGGACATCTCTACACATGCACCAAATATAACATGCTGCCACTCACCTTTCTCTCACTCGCCCATTATGTGCAGAGTTTCCTGACTAACTACCCTGAGCAGTTGACTGACCATGTCCAAGCCCCCAAAAACTATTGTGTTTTTACTCACTGAAACAGATTCACTTGTCAGATCCCAGAACGTAACCTGCCTTAATAGATCAGATATTTTCTAACATCTAAACATATTTTTTAAACAAAAAGAATGAAAGAAGCTCTTAATACAAACAACAAAGCCAGGTTTAAAACTGTGCCTCAACACTTTCCTATTACTGTTAGTCAATTCCAGTGAAATTTCACTCATTTAAGTTTTTTAATTAACAGATTGCTCCCAGCTTCTTGCCTCAGGCTATAGAGATATTTTCACGATGCTTTTCCAAGTCTACTAACATAAACATTTCACAATACTTTTCACAAAGTTCTGATTTGGAGATGCCGGTGTTGGACTGGGGTTTACAAAGTTAAAAGTCACACAACACCAGGTTATGGTCCACAGGTTTATTTGGAAGCACTAGCTTTTGGAGCGCTGCTCTTTCATCAGGTGGTTGTGGAGTATAAGATCGTAAGACACAATATATAATTTTGTTACATCACACTGTAAACTTTTGCTATAAGTTCTGTGTCTTACGATCTTATACTCTATAACCAACTGATGAAGGAGCAGTGCTCCGAAAGCTAGTGTTTCCAAATAAACCTGTTGGACTATAACCAGGTGTTGTGTGATTTTTAACTTTTCACAAAGCTCTTCATGAGAAAGCTAACGAGCCAACTGATCAGTGATGCTGATGCAAAGTCCAATCCAGCAGTAGTGAGGTTGTTCTCCTGGCATTTTGGAATGGTGGCAGTGGCAGCAAAGCTCCTCCAGTGATCAGGAATGGCAGCACTGGTGGCAACAAACAATTCAAGGTGGCAGCACTGGCATGGCAACATTTGCAGCAAAGCAGGGCTCGAGGTCCAGCAGTGTCCTGGCTTGGCAGCGCAGCCAGGGATTCTTGGTTCGGAGGCGAGTGTGTGTTCCGCGACATCAGTGTAGTAGACCCAGCAGTGAAGTGATGGTGCCTAAAGTGAGGTAACTCCTATGTTGGTGGGTCCGGCGTAGGCGTTGGTAGGCAGTGGAGATTCCCTTTAGACTCAGTGCCTGCATAGACTGGGTCAGAAAGACTGATATTCTGAACTTTTTACTTCTTTGTATTTGAAATTTATTCCTATGATCTATAATGTTGGACTATTTATTTCTTTACTTCTCTAATTTCTTTTTTGTTTCCTAAGAATTTGACATTAAGTATGTGTACCTAGGTACTATTGTATCTAAGATGGCGCTGTAATGCAATGACTGTAAACATTTCACTGTACTCATTTGAGTACATGTGACAATAAATCTAACTCAATTCAATTCAATTCAGACAAAACTACTCAACAGTCTAAATGTGGCATAACCAATATATGACTTCATTGCAATGAGGTGTCCTCATCCTTGTACTCTGACTTTCATGCTTTAAAAATTAACATTCTACAGTATTTGCTTTTCTAATTATTTGCCCTATTTGCATGTTAACTTTCTGTGATTTATGTATCTGAACGAAATTTGTCTAATTACCAACATTCACATTTTTAAAACATATTGTGCTCTTCTGTTCTTCTATCTGTAACCTTTTTACTCAATAAATTTCCAAAAAACCACCCCTTTTGGCTCCTTGTCCCATGTTTCTTTCCTTTCTAACTTTATATCATCAGTAAAATTAGTTATGTTACACATTATCCCTTCATCTAAATATTTAAATAGCTGACGACCTAAGCACAGATCCTTGCAGCAGTCTGTTATGTACATCAGGGAAAAGACTTTGTTTATTTATCCAATCCATGCCCCTCATGATTTTATAAACCTGTATAAGGTCACCCCTCAACCTCTGACGCTCCAGCGAAAACAGCCCTAGACCATTCAACCTCTCCCTGTAGCTCAAATCCTCTAATTCTGGCAACGTCCTTGTAAATCTTTTCTGAAGCCTTTCACGTTTCACAATATCTTTCCGATAGGAAGGAGACCAGAATTGCATGCAATATTCCAACAGTGGCCTAACCAATGTTCTTAATTCTTTAAACAATTTCCATTACTTATCTATTAATGTATCTTTTCATCTAATTATCTCATCTACATGCAGCCAACTTGCCTTTTGTGCCTCGGTAATTGTGTAAATTTGATAGTTTTGTACATAACCACATCATTCTAAAATTTAATATGAAACTTTATCATATTATGATCATACTTTTTTGGAGGGTCCTTTTTTCTAAGATTACTTGTCAATATTGTCTCATTATATAAGACCTAAAATAGGTAGTTTCCTAGTAGATCCTCAACCTACTGCTCAAGAAGGCTGTCTCAAATTAATCCCTTCATGAACTTGTCCTCCAAGCTGCTTATGAAAATTTGGTTTTCTCAGTCAATTTGAAGGTTAAAGTCTTTCAGGGTTATTTAATAATACTTGGTATAAATTATTTTAAACAAATTATCGGAAAGATGTTGTGAAACTTGAAAGGGCTCAGAAAAGATTTGCAAGGATGTTGCCAGGGCTGGAAGATTTGAGCTATTGGGAGAGGTTGAATAGGCTAGGGCTGTTTTCCCTGAAGCATCGGAGGCTGAGGGGTGACCTTATAGAGGTTTATAAAATCGTGAGGGGCATGGATATAATAAACAGACAAAGTCTTTTCACTGGGGTGGGAAAGTCCAGAACTAGAGGTCATAGGTTTAGGGTGAGAGGGGAAAGATATACAAGAGATCTAAGGGGCAACATTTTCACACAGAAGGTGGTACATGCATGGAATGAGCTGCCAGAGGAAGTGGTGGAGGCTAGTACAATTGCAACATTTAAATGACATCTGGATGGGTATACAAATAGGAAGGGTTTGGAGGAATATGGGCCTGTGCTGGCAGGTGGGACTAGATTAGGTTGGGATATCTGGTCAGAGTTGGACTAAAGGGTCTGTTTCTGTGCTGTACATCTCTATAACTCTATGACTCTATTTAGACACATTACAACTCTAGGGGAGGTGGAACTTGAACCTAGATCATCTGGCACAGAAGGAAGGACATTACCACAAGTATCTTATACCCTTATCATATTGCTATTTTCATATGCTGTACAGCATTTTAAATAATGTAAAGGAATTGGTAACTATTGTTGAACACTATCTCATCTTCATACAATCTATTTGATTTTACCCAAATTAATACTCTGCTCTACAGGCTGGACTTTTCTCCTTCAGACTCCTAAATTTACCCTTATCTGAACCCTCTCCCCTTTTTTAGCTTATCCCCTTATCTGTTACCTTCATTATTTAACTCAGAAGTGGATTGATTCAATATTTCTGGAGAAGATAAATCTAGAATTGGATAAACAATTGGCAGCATACACACTGTTAGAAACAAACTGTCCAGTGCATAAACGTTTGATAACAACAATGAAAGTGAAATGTATTTCTGAATTTTGAACGCATAAAATAGACTTAAGAAAATAATCAAATAAGCTTTTCTCTGAGGATATTACTAAAGATTTTACTTTCTTACTTGAATTACAGTTTACAGTAAATAACTTATCTAGCATTACTTACAACCTCAGGACATCTCAATGTATTTTACAATCAATGAAGTACATTTTGCAGTGTAGACCCTGATGAATTGTAGCAGCCAATTTGTCCACAAGATCCCACAAGTAACTTTGCAGTAATCCTGTACAAGTGTAGGTCGTCCCAAAGGAACAACTCCCTCTTTTCCCCCACACTGGTGCCAATAACCCAGGAACGAAATCCCCTGCCTGCCAAGTAACCCCTTCAGCCATGCACATAGGTAAATAATAAAGCTAACAATATTAATTTCAAAAGCTCATCAGCTCACAATTGTTTCCCTTGTTTGCATGTGCACAAAGCATGAACCTTGTTCCAGGAAACGCTTGTCTATTTTATTGTACATATTAACATGGTGGGCTGCACACTTCCACCTCATAACAAACATGCATTTCCTTCCTGACAACTGGAGATTTAAGTGCTCACATTCATATTTCAATAGCATTAGGTTTAAATTTGATCAGTTAATCAGCTGTGCCTCCTAGATGTAAAAAGTGGAGGATTCGAAAACTAATGAAAGAAATGTATGCGATACAAAAATAATGTATTTCACTTTAACTTTTCTACTGAGAGATTAAAATCATCCACCACTGTTTCTCACAGGTTGAAAGTGAACCATGCCCTTTTGATCCTGAATCTTGGAATCAAAAAGTTGAAGAAATTAGCAAGTTTGGCGGTCTTCATTCATTTGACTCTCTAAGTAAATTTGTGGACCTACATTCCATTGTGAAAGCATCTGAAGAAGCAAAGTCTTGTGAGAAGCCTTTAAAATTGCCATCAAGGACAAGAAGAGAAACCACAAAACTGCAGAATCAACAAATATATTTTTTGTTAGATGATGGGACAACCAAACCTTTGAATGCTGTACAACACATAAAAAATCAACAGACTAAGAAAGTAACTGGACAAACCCATGGAATGAAGGCTGCTGTTTGCCCAGAAAAGTGTTTGATCACTTCCCAAACAATTTCACCTCACCACAGAAGTATGAAAGAATCCTTACACTGCAAGGACCTGGCTCAAGAATTGAAATCTGCCAGTATCAACGATTCAGCAAAGATTAAAATGAGTAATGACACCTTGTTACGTTTGACTGGTAAAGCATTGTTACATACAGAAAATAATGTAAATGACAGAGATGCTGCAATTGAAGGTTCTGTTTCAACTCCAAAGTTGGATGCTTCCTTCAATGGCAGAAAAGGGTCCAATACAAGTGCCACTTCGACCATGCAGGATGAATTCAAACCAGAATTCCCAACCACAGACTTAGGGAAAAGGGTAGATGCTAATACTTTGAAAATTTCTCTCAAAGCACTTGAGGCCCAAGAAACATCTATACACCCATCTACACCTTTGGATTCAGTCAAACATACACCTACACCTACACCTGTACCTACACCTGAGTATTCTTCACCTTCTTCAATCTTCAGAACTTCTCCTACTCCTTCATTTGATGATGAATACACAGAGGAAGATGCAGGTGTTAACTAATCAATAGAAGACAAAAAAATGGAAGAAGAGCCTTTGGAGGCTGGCAATGTCATCACATCAACGGATATTATCCAATACTCTGTTCATAATATCCCATCTATACAGAGTGATAACCACAATATTTTTGAAGAACGGAATTTAGAGGTAAATGAACAATTGTCACCAGATGAAACAGAACCTCTTGAAAGAGTTGGAACTGAAACCTCCAGTGTATAAAAAATTGATAACAATGGCGAAGGTAGGAAATGCTTCTGAAATATTAAATGCTATTTCATTTACTTGAAAATAAAATAGACTTCAGAAAATAATCATTAATATGTCCTTGGAGGATATTACTAAAGACTCTATTTGAGTTAAAGTTCAAAAGCAAAAAACTTATCTAGCATTACTTATAACTTTGGGACATCTCAAAGTATGTTACAATCAATGAAGTACTTATTTCAATGTAGTTACTGATAAAATATAGCAGTGAATTTGTACACAAGATCCTGCAAGCAACTTTGTGGTAATGACTGTATAACCTGTTTTAGTGGCGTTGTTTGAAAGATATTGGTCTGAACACTGGAAAACTCTGTTTCTGTTCTTCAAGGAGAAACAGGCCTTTTTATTTATTGTCTCATGAATGATCACACTATCTCTTAGTGATGCACTAGAATGTCAACATTGATTTTGTGCTCAGGTCTCTGGGCTGGTCCAGCCCCCAAACTTCTGAATCAGAGGCAAGAAAGGTGCCCGTTGAACCATGACTGATACCTTAAATAGTAATTTTACTACTTTCCTTCAATATAGTATGTAAATATATAACATTTTGCATTTATAAGTCATAGACTACTTAGAGGCCCAAGATCCTCTGAAAAATTAGCTGATCTTACTAATGACAGTCCTAAGGTTTAATCAATTTGCACGAATGCCCTGGGTCAAGGTAAAGAAGTATCAATTGGGATTCCTGCTCATGAACATAATACAGTGGCATCTGTCAGCAAGTGGTGTAAGTGGATGTTGAGATATCATTTTTATCATTAAGACAACCTGTTGACAATCAGCTTTATATCTTAGAATTTTCTGAATACTTTGGGATTTTTATTTAGTTTGAGAAATACTGAGCTACTCTTCATTCAGTCATTTTGGCCACAATATAATCCATCCATTCATAAGAAGAAACATTATACCAGTTTTCACTGCCAGCCTCTCCAAAGGCAGGCAGAAGTCTGCTTCTCTGTAGACCAGGACACATTTAAGTGCCGAGTCTGCATGGCAGAATGTGAACTTACTCTCAGGTACAGGTTTGAGACATCTCTTCTCTTATGAGAGTTATACTGCAGTGTCCCACAAGATGCCATGCACACCAAAATAGATTGCAGAGTGTTGATGCTGTGTAAGACAATATTCCTCAAGTTATAAGTGGGTTCCTTGAAACTTTGATCTATATGATTGAAACCTCTTGGAAGTAGCAATGCTTAATCCTCCTTAGCAGATTGGGAAGAGTGCCTTGTTGTCCGATGCAATGTCTCACGTGTTGACCTTGTGACATGCACAGCCTGCTGCACACATGTGCAGGGGTCTTTCCCCACAAATAGGTATTTCTGGCTTATCATCAAATGCACGTGAAACGCCTCTGTTGCTATTTGGGTGGATTAGAGCATGACAATCTTCAGGATGATTTTCTTCTTGGAATTGTTATTCTGAAGTGTCCAGCTGCAGAGAATAACTTAATTACAATTAAAAAACAGAACCAGTTTTGATACCAGTGAGCTGGATAGTAACAGGTGACAGTTTTCAGATGCATATTGAAGTTAAGAAGCTCAAGGAATATATTCTTACGTGAACAAATGGTTAAGTTACTATACATAGACCCTGCTATGGATTCACCTTCCTTGATAAAAAAAATCTCATGGTTTCAAAGAGATTACAATTTTATTCAGTCAGATTCTTCAACAAAATGACAGGCACGTTTTAATACCAGAAAAAGAAAGGCAGTCCACCAGCATTATACTTTGGGGCTACTTCATGGGTCATGTTTATTGAAATTTTGGGCCAAGTTGACTGGCCAGATACAAAGGTCACCATCTTAAACTAGCAAGTACAGAAAATTATTCAACTGATCTCCTATTTGATGCAGACATAACAAACATTTTTCCCATCTCTGGAGGTATTGAGAAAGAGAAAATAATTGGGTGGGTTGGCCCTGGTGAAATATTCAGCCCCTTTATGCCATCGCACCAATTAGAGACTTTCCTAACCCACCAACAATTAAGATCCTTGAATGGTCAATTAATGATCACTTAAAGACTTCATCTTGTCACCTCACCGACCATCAGCCTCTCTAGTAAGTGGGAAAAATGATTGCTTTCTCAACTGGCTTACCCCAGACTTAATGCCTATCAGGTTAGAGTGTGATCTTCATTTGCCCCAATCAATGGACAATTAGAGGCATAAATAGGGGTCAAGGCAATGGTTCTAAAGGCCAATCCCTGCACTTGCCTATGACTCCCAGCACATGACAAGCAAAAGGAGAAGCCCTATCTTCTCGCCATTGGATATCCTGGAACATAGGTCTTCATCAGTGATATTTCGGGCCCAGAAGCTGGTAGCATCTCATTGGGTAGAAGCTATTGTGCTGGGCACCATTGTCAAGGCCTGTGATTCACTAAGAAGCTCACTGAAGCTCTCTGGTCAGGCTCTGACAAGCAAATTAGCACATGACTCACTGAGCCAACACCTCTAATGCCCATCCCACACCTACTCTGAAAGATGGAAAAATCACAGAATGATACTTGCAATCCTTGAGTAAGGGCAATTTAAAGAAATGCTTTGTTTTGGGAGTTAGGGTTAAATTATTTGAAAAATGTTCACTGATATCTGAAAGATTGTAAAATCCAATACTTTCTTCATAACAAAGAATGAATTTTAAATAAGGGACATTTAATCTAAAGTGCTGTTTGAAGACATCCCACAGTATTCCATGTCATTCGTGGACATGGATGGATTGCCTGGTTTCAATTTATCTGGGTGTTTGCTGGGAGTTTTAATTGCAGCTTAGATTGTGTAGAGTACAGTTCACTGAGAGAAGAACCAAAGTAAATGGCAGTTAATTATGCTTGCATGAGTAAAAGCTAACTTAATGATTCATTGTATGGAATGTAATAGGGATTCATCTCATTTTAGATTTCATGAGGGAAATGAAATTGGAAGATTGCCTAGTTTGAAGCTAGCAAAAAATCCTGAGTTCAAATAGTCTTTGAGCAGAAGAAAGCAACAAGCTGATTATCTTGGAAGTATTGAAAAAGTAACCAGAACAAGGGACTGAAGCCTCCATGTGTCAAGAGTTGATAAATGAATGTGTTATCTCTGAAAACAACGGAGGTTGATGAAAATTAAAGTAAATTCCAGAAGACTGTGCCATTCTTATGGATGGTCCCTTCTAAAGTAAATTCTTATATATCCATTTGCCATATAAGGAAACAGCTTAGGGGAGGTAAAGAGTAAAACTGAGTACATAACATTAATTGTTCTAAACCATGTTGTTATGACAATCAGGTCTGTTTAGTTCAGTTGATTGGACGCTTGGTTTACGAAGCAGTTTGATGCCGACAGTGTCGTTTCAAAATTCCCTCACTGGCTGACGTTACTGTGAAGGACTCTTCTTCTCAACCTCTTCCATCACCTGAGGTGTGGTGGGCCTGAGGTTAAATTACCAGTCGTCTCTCTCTAATGAGATAGCAACGCTATAGTCTGATAAGACTATGGCGACTTGATTTGTTAAATTAATAGTGCTTGATTTATTTAAATTAAAAAAAATTACAGATTCTTGAATCTGAAACAAAAACAGAAATTGCTGGAGTTACTCAGCAGCTCTAGCAGTTATGTGGAGAGATAGCAGGGTTAATGTTTTGAGTCCAGTTCTGAGGAAGGGTCGCAAGACTTGAAATGTTAACTCTGCTTTCTCTCCACAGACACTGCCAGAGCTGTTGAGTTTCTCCAGCAATTTATGTGTATGTGTCTTATTTTATTTCCATCTGTTACAAGCAGCAAAGTTGTTTTTATTTAAAAATGTGAAATCTTGTAGCATAGGTTTATTGTTTAAAATGAGGTGTTCAGATTTCTCTTAAAATGTTAACAGTGCCTTAGAACATAATTAGAGTAGGAATGTAAATACCAGAGTCAGATCATTATTCAGTTGATTCCCCCAAGTCCAGTGTGCTCCTGCAGTGGCCTGTGTCAGACCAATGTCATGACAAGCGAAGAGGTTCTCCCTGAAAGAGGGGAAGAGAAAATAATATTACTGGTCTGTACTTAGTGTTACTTCACAACTGTCTATAGAAAGCAACACTGTAGTTGTATCTCTGTAGTTCATGTGCCAATTGCCCTAGCAGCAATTAGATGGACTTGAATAATTATTTTGAAACATTGCACAAAATATGAAAGTCCAAATTGCATTACCTGCACAGTAAGATCATTGCCAAATGTTTAACCTGCTGCTTCTTCACTCTATTACAGATAGAGATTCCAATGACTCATAGACTCATGTGTTACCCTACTGTGCCCTGATTGCTTCTACACCCTCTCACCAGGAAATGACCTGCTACCACAATCTCCAAATATTTTGATAGTTTCTAGATTGTCCATGCTTAATACAAGCACTCTTCTTAATATTCAGTTAATTACGTGCAATAAAGACTTCACAACATCAACAATTTTCATTTCTAAGTGCATCTGGTTTACTTTTGTTTCCAAGTTCACACTTAATTTGATGTGTCATAAAGTTTAAATTCACTAAGTGATTGCCTGACTTGCTTTTCTTTTATCTTGCCTTATCCTGTTCATACTGATACATATTAAACATTAAAATCAGAAGCATACTTGTAAATTTTCCATGTTGGAGAAAATGTTGAGCAGTAAGTTAAGATTTATCACATCATTAAACGTTCAATTACAGAGATTCAAGATGGTGGTGACCCAGCAAGTCTGAATCTGAAGTGGTCTGCCTCAGGAAACGTGGGGCACCCGTCTTCACCACACCCTTTAAATCATTTTAGATAGCTTTTGCCCAGCACAGTTAGTCATTTTACATCAAACTTGGACAGTTTGGTGTTGTTTTTAAAATGACTAAGGGCAAAATTTCCCGCCATTCGCAACAGGCAGGGACCTCTTCCCCACCCCCCTCCCGCAGCAGGCAGAGATGTACGCAGGCGCTTAGTGGGACTTACTTGCAGAGGTGAGCCTGATCTCCGTGATCAACAAACTCCAAGAAACGATCGTCGCCTTCATCGAAGACTCCAGGACCAGGTGGGAGTCATTCTCAGTCATGCTGCAGAAACATGACCGAGAAATTGAAAAACTTGAACAGCACGTCGGAGGGTGGAGCAACGGGCCGTGGCCTCGGAGACGGCTGCCAGGTCGTCAGTGGGTCGGGTCTAGGCTCTCGAGCAGCGAATCCGGACCCTGGAGGAGCACATCGACGACCTCGACAATCGGGGCCGTCACAAAAATATTCGGTTGCTGGGCCTTCCGGGCCCGGGTCAGATCAGCACCCCTGCCAGGTTCTATTCTGGCTCCAATGTTATAGAGATAAACAAATGCTTCTGGAAGCCTCCAGAGTCCTGGGGAAGAAACCCCAGGCCATGATACATAAGGGTTCCAGGATAATGTTATTTCAGGATTTTTCCCCAAACGTGGTCCGCAAGAGGAGGGCATTTGATGTGGCAAAGAAGCGTTTAAATGACTAAATATTTCGTACACTATACGTTACCCGGCAATGCTGTGCTTCAGCCACGAAGGATCCACATATAACTTTGGATCACCGGACAAAGCTAAAGAATTCTTGGGGGAGGATTCTGGGTAATCCAAGATGGAGGACGGGAAAAGTTTCTGGCTGTAACAGCTGCTTTTTTGAGGTATTTTAGGTGCTGGAGGTGATTTCCTCGAATTCCAAGAGCAGCAATTATTGTTTTATATGCTGTTGCATTGTTTTGGAACTTTGGGAAAAAAGGCAAAACAACAGCAGTTTTAAAAGGGAGAAAGACAGACAAAGGAAGCACATGGTGAGGACATTGCAGGAAAGAGAGAAAGAAAGAAAAAGAGAGAGAGAGAGAGAGAGAGAACACATGCACAGTTACTGCCTTTGCTGGTTGAATTCATGTATCGTTGGACATCGGAGTGCATCTGGGAAAATGAACAAACAGTGAAAATTGGAGTGCATCTGGGAAAATTCACAACTGATCTTGGAGGAACTGGTGGGCGAAATTCACAGCACAGAATCAGATAAGTTAAGCATTGTTTTAAGTGTGGCCTACAGAGAATCTGCAGTAGTGAGTAGAGTGGGTTCTTTCGTGATTATATGTTTTTAGAGATATGTCTCTTGATTAAACTTAAAATAAGCCATAACTATTAATTTAACCTGGGGCAGTGTTTGTAGAGGAATAAGACGGTGTTAATTTCTGGATCTGTAGATTATGAAGGAGCAAAAATGGCCTTTAATATAGTGATATGTACTTCTTGTCAGATGTGGGAGTTTAAAGAGAGTTGAAGGGTTACTGCGGATTATATCTGCCATAAATGCTGTTGGCTGCAAATCTTATCAGATCAAATGGATCGATTGGAGAGACAGTTAGAAGCAATGGGGAATTTGCAACAGCAACAGTATGTGATGGATGCCAGTTATAGGAAGGGGGGGGGGGGGGAAGTATCAGATACAGTCACATAGATGGGTAGTCACAGGAAAGGTAAGAGAGGTAGGCAGCTAGTGCAGTAGTCTTTATTGGATATACCCATTTCAAACAGGTATGCTGTTTTGGAAAATGTAGGGAGTGATGGATTCTCAGGGGAACGTAGCACGAACAGCCAAGTTTCTAGAATTGTGACTGCTCTAATGCAACGAGGGGTACGTCAGGATCCAAGAGATCAATTGTGTTAGGGGATTCTGTAGTCCGAGTTACAGACAGACGTTTCTGTGGCCAGCAGCGAGAAAGCAGAATGGTGTGTTGCTTCCCTGGTGCCAGGATCAATGATGTCTCAGAAAGGGTGTAGAATGTTCTCATGGGGGAGAGGGGCCAGTAAGAGGTCATTTTCCACATTGGAACCAACAACATAGGAAGGGAAAAGATTGAGATTCTGAAGGGAGATTACAGGGAATTAGGCAGAAATTTAAAAAGGAGGTCCTCGAGCGTAGTCGTATTGGATTACTCCCGGTGCTACGAGCTAGTGAGGGCAGGAATAGGAGGATAGAGCAGATGAATGCATGGCAGAGGAGCTGGTGTATGGGAGAAGGGATCACATTTTTGGATCATTGGAATCTCTTTTGGGGTAGAGGTGACCTGTACAAGAAGGACAGATTGCACCTAAATTGGAAAGGGACTAATATACTGGTAGGGAAATTTGCGAGAGCTGCTCTGGAGGATTTAAACTTGTAAGGTGGGGGTGGGACCCAGGGAGATAGTGGGGAAAAAGATCAATCTGAGACTGGTACAGTTGAGAACAGAAGCGAGTCAGTCAGTCAGGGCAGGGACAAGGTAGGACTAATAAATTAAACTGCATTTATTTCAATGCAATGGCCCGAATAGGGGAGGCAAATGAACTCAGGGCATGGTTAGGAACATGGGACTAGGATATCATAGCAATTACAGAAACATGGCTCAGAGATGGGCAGGACTGGCAGCTTAATGTTCCAGGATGCAAATGCTACAGGAAGGATAGAAAGGGAGGCAAACGAGGAAGTGGAGGGGTTGACATTTTTGATAAGGGATAGCATTACAGCTGTGCTGAGGGAGGATATTCACGGAAATACATCCAGGGAAGTTATTTGGATGGAACTCAGAAAGAAGAAAGAATGATCACCTTATTGGGATTGTATTATAAACAATATTTCCCTAATAGTCAGAGGGAAATTGAGAAACAAACTTGTAAGAAGATCTCAGCTATCTGTAAGAATAATAAGGTGGTTATGGTAGGGGATTTTAACTTTCCAAACGTAGACTAGGACTGCCATAGTGTTCATGGTTTAGATGGAGAGGAATTTGTTAAGTGTGTACAAGACAATTTTATGATTCAGTATGTGGATGTACCTACTAGAGAAGGTTCAAAACCTGACCTACTCTTGGGAAATAAGGCTGGGCAGGTGACGGAGATGTCAGTGGGGGAGCACTTTGGGGCCAGCGACCATAATTCTATTTCATTTTAAAATAATGATGGAAAAGGATAGACCAGATTTAAAAGTTGATGTTCTAAATTGGAGAAAGGCCAATCTTGATGGTATGAGGCAAGAACTTTCAAAAGCTGATTGGGGGCAGATGTTTGCAGGTAAAGGGACGGCTGGAAAATGGGAAGCCTTCAGAAATGAGATAACAAGAATCCAAAGAAAGTATATTCCTTTTCGGGTGAAAGGAAAGGCTGGTACGTATAGGGAATGCTGGATGACTAAAGAAATTGAGGGTTTGGTTAAGAAAAAGAAGGAAGCATATGTAAGGTATAGACAGGATAGATCGAGTGAATCCTTAGAAGAATATAAAGGAAGTAGGAGCATACCTAAGAGGGAAATCAGCAGGGCAAAAAGGGGACATGTGATAGCTTTGCCAAATAGAATTAAGGATAATCCAAAGAGCTTTTACAAATATATTAAGGACAAAAGGGTAACTAGGAAGAGAATAGGGCCCCTCAAAGATCAGCAAGGCGGCTTTTGTGTGGAGCCACAGAAAATGGGGGAGATACTAAATGAGTATTTTGCATCAGTATTTACTGTGGAAAAGGATATGGAAGATATAGACTGTAGGGAAATAGATGGATGTATTTGGAAAGGCAAGGACTGATTAGGGATCGTCAACATAGCTTTGTGCAGGGAAATCATGTCTCACAAACTTGATTGAGTTTTTTGATGAAGTAACAAAGAGGATTGATGAGGGCAGAGCAGTAGATGTGATCTATATGGACTTCAGTAAGGCATTCGACAAGGTTCCCCATGGGAGACTGATTAGCAAGTTTAGATCTCACAGAATACAGGGAGAACTAGCTATTTGGATACAGAACTGGCTCAAACATAGAAGACAGAGGTTGGTGGTGGAGGGTTGTTTCTCAGACTGGAGGCCTGTGACCAGTGGAGTGCCACAAGAATCGGTGCTGGGTCCTCTACTTTTTGTCATTTACATAAATGATTTGGATGTGAGCAGAAGAGGTACAGTTAGTAAGTTTGCAGATGACACCAAAATTGGAGGTGTAGTGGACAGCAAAGAGGGTTACCTCAGATTACAACAGGATCTTGACCAGATGGGCCAATGGGCTGAGAAGTGGCAAATGGAGTTTAATTCAGATAAACGCGAGGTGCTGCATTTTGGGAAAACAAATCTTAGCAGAACTTTTACAATTAATGGTAAGGTCTTTAGGGAGTGTTGCTGAACAAAGAGAGCTTGGAGTGCAGGTTCATAGCTCCTTGAAAGTGGAGTCGCAGGTAGATAGGATAATGAAGAAGGTGTTTGGTATGTTTTCTTTTACTGGTCAGAGTACTGAGTTCAGGAGTTGGGAGGTCATGTTGCGGCTGTACAGGAAATTAGTTAGGCCACTGTTGGAATACTGCGTGCAATCCTGGTCTCCTTCCTATCGGAAAGATGTTGTGAAACTTAAAAGATTTCAGAAAAGATTTACAAGGATGTTGCCAGGATTGGAGAATTTGAGCTATAGGGAGAGGCTGCACAGGCTGGGGCTGTTTTCCCTGAAGCGATCGAGGCTACGGGATGACCTGATAGAGGTTTACAAAATTATGAGGGGCATGGATAGGGTAAATCGGAAAAGTCTTTTCCCTGGAGTCAGGGAGTCCAGAGCTAGAGGGCATAGGTTTAGGGTGAGAGGGGAAAGATATAAAAGAGACCTACGGGGCAACTTTTTCACACAGATGATGGTACGTGTATGGAATGAGCTGCCAGAGGAAGTGGTGGAGGCTGGTACAATTCCAACTTTTAAGAAGCATTTGGATGGGTATATGAATAGGAAGGGTTTGGAGGGATATTGGCCAGGTGCTGGCAGGTGGGACTAGATTGGGTTAGGACATCTGGTTGGCATGGATGGGTTGGACCAAAGGGTCTGTTTCCATGCTGTACATCTCTATGACTCTCTTAAATAGACTGCAGGACTTACATCGTATTGATAAGGATTTTATTTTGCCTCCCCCTGTCTACCCTTCTCTATCTCTTTTGGGTGGGTGGAGGGGGGGGGTGCTTGTCCATTACTCTGTCTTTTGTTTCTTTTTTACAGGTCGTGCGGCTTATTCGATTTGTGTGTGTGTGTGTGGGGGTAGGTGGGGGTGGTTTGTTATGTTTTACCTGTCTTTAGCACGAGGTTTTCTTCTTTTGTCATTTGACTCAGTCACCTAATACTCACGGGGATTGTAACTTTGTAGTTTTATATAGTTATATTTTGTATTACGCTTGTTAAATGCACCTAGGTGTTGGTGTGGGGGGTGGATGGGTCACTCACTTTTAACTTTGGTTTTATAGAACACTTGAATTTGTCTACTCCATTCTATAATGCTTGGGCCAAGGGCAGGGCCCTAGTTTGGAGAGGTTATGGTGGGGTTATTGACAGGTAGTCATGCCCCCTGGGAGCAAGGGGAAAGTCTCCCTTCAAACATGTTTTGTGTTGTTTTTTTTTACTTAGGATTAGTTTTTAATTGTGTTGGTGTAAATGTTTTAAAGAATTCTTTCATTTGTGAATTTTCTATGGTTTTTATTCAAAGTATCTTGGGTGGGGTTCTTCCTCCTGGGGGGGGGTCTCGGGCAGGCCTGGACGATCATGGCTAACCATTCGCTTAGGTAGTGCACCTGGAATGTCAAGGGGAGTAATTCACCAATCAAAAGGAAAAAGATATTATCAAGTCTCGAAAAAGAAAGGGTTGACATAGCTCTCTTACAGGAGACACATTTACTCTACAAAGAGCACTTAAAGCTACAACAGGGTGGATTTGGTCAGGCTTTTTTCTCATCTTTCAGTTCAAAAAGGAGAGGAATAGTTATTCTCATTCGGAAGAATCTTCCTTTCCAAATGTTAAGCCAGATAAAAGAAGAGTCTGGACGGTACATACTGATTAAAGCCCTAATATATGGAGAAGAATATGGAATTTTGAATCTTTATTGCCCCCCGGTGCACCCCTTTAAATTTGTAATGGAAGCGTTTTCTAAGTTAATAGCCTTTGGGGCCTGCCATTCAATTATAGGACCCAGAGACAGATAGAAAACCTAAGAGCACTACGGGTATATCTCTTAAGTCTCGACAACTGGCAGACCTGAATCAGGAGCTAGGGCTAGTAGATGTGTGGACGTGCCTTCACCCTCAGGGTAGAGACTTTACTTTCTACTCTAACCCACACAAGTGCCATACCAGAATTGATATGCTTTTTGCCCCCTTGACCCTTCTGAATTCCATAGTGTCTTGTAAAATAGGTAATATAGTTATTTCTGTTCATGCTGCAGTTTACATGGAAGTCAAGACTAGGGACGTTGGGATAGGCTCCTGACATTGGCGTATGGATCCTTTCTTATTGAAGGATAGCAAATTTATAAAATACTTTTTGCAGGAGTTCAAAACCTTTTTGGAAATTAATTTAGGTACGGCCAGTAACCCATCGACGATGTGGGAGACCATTAAGGCTTATGCATGAGGTTTGGTCATCTCATATTCTGCGACCCAGAAAAGACAAAAGGGAGAACAACAGTGCCTGCTCAAGGCTCGCTTGAAGGCAGCTGAGACAGCATATGTTGATAGACCCTCTATTACTAAGCTACAAAGGATCACAGCCCTTAGGGCAGCCTTGAATACCGCACTTACTCAAACGGCAAAGAGGGAAATATTATTCGCAAAGCGGAGATTATATGAATATGGTGACAAGCCTGGTAGATACCTAGCATACCTTGCTAGAAAAAAAAGGCTCCTCAAGCTATTATGTCCATTAGAGAAAGTGCTGGTACCTTGACTTGTGATTGTAAAAAGGTTAATACGGCCTTTCGAAAATTCTATTTTGAACTGTATAAATCGCAGGACTGTGAGGATAGAACTGAGAAGATTGAGTACTTTTTTAAAAACTTGGCCTTTTCGGGTCTAACCTCAGAGCAGATATCGATCTTGAATGTCCCTCGACTACCCAGGAAGTTCTCGACGCAGCTAGACAGCTCCAGAGTGGCAAAGTGCCTGGACCAGATGGATTCCAGATTGACTTTTATAAAGAATTTATAGGGGAACTGGCTGGGCCACTCATAAATATGTATAATTATTCACACAGTCAGGGCTGCCTCCCGCCTTAATTGAGAGAAGCAAATATCTCTCTCATTCTTAAGAAAGGAAAGGCCCCAGAAGATTGCTCATCATATAGACCAATATCTTTGCTAAATGTTGATTTCAAAATTCTCTCTAAAATGTTAGCGTTAAGATTGGAGAGGGTCTTACCATACATCATAAAAGAGGACCAGACATGGTTTATAAAGGGCTGCAGATCAGCTAATATTAGAAGGGTCTTAAACATGATACAAGCCTGTCAACAGGAAGAATACTGGGGTTGGTTGACTCCTTGGATGCGGAGAAGGCATTTGATCGGGTAGAATGGCCATATCTTTTTTGTACACTGGAATGGTTTGGTGTCGGAGAGGTATTTTCTAAATGGGTATCAGTATTATACAATGACCCCAAAGCTGCTGTGATCACCAATGGTCTATGTTTGGATAGCTTCAGTGTTGGTAGGTTCTGGATTAGTGGTGCTGGAAGAGCACAGCAGTTCAGGCAGCATCCAGGAAAAGCGAAATCGACGTTTCGGGCAAAAGCCCTTCATCAAGAATAAAGGCACAGAGCCTGAAGGGTGGAGAGATAAGCTAGAGGATGGTGGGGGTGGGGAGAAAGTAGCATAGAGTACAATAGGTGAGTGGGGGAGGTGATGAAGATGATAGGTCAGGGAGGAGAGGGTGGAGTGAATAGGTGGAAAAGGAGATAGGCAGGTAGGACAAGTCCGGACAAGTCATGGGGACAGTGCTGAGCTGGAAGTTTGG
>NC_057720.1:55847380-55880669 GCF_004010195.1 Chiloscyllium plagiosum
ATGAAGGTGAGTCCTTTGCTGAGGACTGATCGTTCGTCCTCAGTGAGGGGGAGGTCTGGGGGAATGGTGAAAACCCGGCCGGACTGAGAGCTGGGATCTGGTGTGAGTGTGGAACTGGGAGTCGGGGCGGAACCTGTAACTGGAGTGGGTGTGGTGGTGGGGGGAATGGGGGTGGAGTCATGAGTAGGGGTGGTGTTCCCCTCAGAGTTCTGGGGGATGGGGATAGTGACAGTGGGGTTTGTGTCAGCAGAATGCAGGTGAGTGGCGCTGGTGGGGGCGGAAGTGGTGGTGACCACGGAAGTAGGGGTGGCGGACGTCACTGAGCGTGTGGCATCAGCGATGATATGAGGGGTGGAAGTGATGTCACGTGTGATGCATGCGGAATTGTGAGGGGCAGAAGTAGTTGTGGGAGTGGCCATGATGGGGGCGGAAGTGATATCATCAATCTGCGTGGGGGTGACAGCTGCTTCAGCCGCATGGCTAATGGCGTCTGAGTAGTTTCTGAGGCCAGGGGAATCTTCTGGAATGTTTGAGGAGCGCTGGTTATGGAGGTGGGTAGATAAAAGTTTGTTGTACTTACAGTTTTTGATGTTTGAGATGGAATTGAAATACTGTTTGTTGAGAGTATGAATTCTCCTGAGGATGTAGTACAGAGTGGGTCCTTTGCAATTCTGAGAGGGTGTGGCTCTCAGCTGAGGCAGGGATGACTGTAGAGAGGTTAGGTGCCGGCGCATTGCTGCGAGCGTGGAGCGGAGGATCTTGAAGGAGAACCGTTGCTGGTGTTTTTGAATCTGTAGTCTGTACTGTTTGTCCTGTTCGGGTCCATGATTTATAGAATAATCCAGTTTTTTGGTGCACCATATTTGCACGGAAGTCAAGGGGGATATATTCCATGATTAACCTATGCTAGTTTGAAAGTCCTGTTGTTTATTGCTATTAATGTATGACATCCTATTTTATGTTTTGGTTGTTTGTAGGATAGATCAGTAGTTAGTTGGTTTTTTCACCTTTATTTTTGTTTGTCATTTTGGTTATTATTTAACTTTTTTTTCTTATTATTTATTTAATCTTATATTGGTGTTTATACTAGTTTGTATTACTTTTGTAATTTTGTAAAGAAATCTTCAAAAACTCTGCTTTTTTCAATAAAAATATCTATTTAAAAAAAGTTCAGTTACACTTGAATAAGGACGTCTACTTATTTTGGTTAATAGGTATATAATGCATAAATACCACAACTTCATGCTGTTCAAGTGTTTGATAACTAAATATTATATCACAATTTTACTGGAAAGCTTATGAAAGAATAAGGCAAGGGAAAAAGTAATTTACTGATTTCTACATTTTACTGCATATATATAGATGCCAGAAGTCATGATTTGAGTTACGAATGAACATTGATAGCCTTCAACTGCAAATCCCACACATTATAATGTGCATATTCACACAAATACCATGCTGTTGTGCCACAATACCACAAGGGTATTATTCTAAAGTCGTGGATAGTTTTTACTGGGGCCAGGTAGCTCAGTGACAAGCAGCATGTTTTAGTTTAGAATAGGAAATCCTTGAATTCCGAAAGAAATCTCTAGTTATGGAGTAATTATGGTTATTGATGGTGAAAGGCGAGACAAAGTAATTCAAAGAATTAAGAAATACATGACTGAAGCCTTGTAAAAAATAAATGGAATAATAGAATTTCTGTTAGGTCCTCTTGATTATCTTTCTTAAATCCTGCATCATTTCTCTGGGTGGGAGGGGTGGGGTTCCTTGGATTATCCAGCAGAGCTCTAGTGGGCTGCGCTACAGAACTGTATGGAGTTAACCAGTTTCCACACTTGCAGAGAAAACATTCTGTCTTCCTGCAAGATTGAATTCAATATATCTTCTATGGTCAGTTTTTGAGATTCTGGCACATTACACAATTCTATCTAGTTATAGAGATGTACAGCACGGATTCATGCCAACCAGATATCGTACCAAATTTAGTCCCATTTGCAGCACTTGATCCATATCCCTCTAAATCCCTCCTATTCATATACCTATCTAGATGTTTAAATGTTGCAATTGCATCATCCTCCACTACTTCGCCTGGCAGCTCATTCCATACATGCACCACCCTCAGCGTGAAAAAGTTGTCCCTCAGGTTCCTTTTAAATTTTTACTCTCTCACTCTAAACCTATGTCCTCTAGTTCTGGATTCTCCCACTCCAGGGAAAAGACTTTGTCTATTTACCCTATTCATGCCCCTGCAATATGAAAAGAAACATTGGGTTCTCTATCATTTTAAAATAATGAATTATAAAAAAGTATGAAGAGCACATGACAAATAATTTGCTTCATTAGGAAATCTAGTTTCATGTCCGGGATCTTATAAGGGCCTGAGTGACATGGCAGTGGTGAGATTTGGGGCAGAAGCAAACAAGAAGTCCAATGAAACCTATCTCTACATTAGCAGCAATTCACGACCATAAAAACATTTGCCAAGTGTCAAAATGAAATACTTTTTAGGCAGCAGCAAGTTATAGAATTACAGAATTTTACAGTGTGTACGGGCCATTTGACCCATTGTGTCTGTACTGACTTCCCAAAGAGTTACTTAGCAAATCCTATTCTCCACCCTATCTCCGTAGCCCTCTAAAGTAATCATTTACAAATGTACATCCAGCTCTTTTGAAACCTCCAATGGAATGAGCTCCTCCACTCTCTCAGGCAGCACGTAAATCCTAACAATTGTCTGGTTAAAGAGGTTTCTCTTTGTCTCAGTCCTAGATCTCTTATTGACAATCTTGAATTTGTGACTCCTAGTTACTCACATACTAACTAGTGGCAGATTAATAGAATATCTTCCTTTACGCTGTCAAAATTGTTCATAATCTTGAACACCTCAATAAGATCATCTCTTAATCTCTGCACCAAGGAGAATAAGCCCAATTTCTCTTAAATTTCATTGTATCTAAAATCCCCCATTCCTAGTATAATTGTAGTAAATCTCCTTTGCACTCTTAGGGATTTAACATCCTTCCTGAAATATGGTGCCCAGAACTGAACACAATACTCCAAATAGTGTCAGACCAACAATTTGCAGAGGTGTTGCATCACTTCTTTGCTTTTATACTCAATGCTTCTATTTATAAATCCAAGGATCCTATAACCTCCTTAACAACTGTTTCAACTTACCTAGCCATCTTCGAGAATTATGAACTTGAACTCCGAGGTCCCTCTGCTCCTGAACTTCCTTCAAATTTGGACTATTGAATGTGCATTGTCCTTCCATGTTTCTTCTACCAAAATGCATTACATCACATTTCTCTGTGCTGAGGATCTGGCCAACTGGCCAACTTGTCAATGTCTCTCTGGAGTCACTCATCATCGTCCTCACAATCCACTACTCTTTCCGGTTTAGTATAATTTGCAAATTTAGAGAACCTGCCCTCAACACCCATTTCCAAATCGTTTATGTAAATCAGAAAAGGCAAAGGTCCCAGTACCTTGGGGAACACCACGTTCAACTCATTCCCAGTCTGAGAAATGTCCATCCATACCTATCCTTTGTTTCCTATCTTTCAGCTATCTTCTAATCCATGCTGCCAAGAACCCATCAATCCCAAACATTTCTAATTTGCTAACCAGTCTGCTAAGTGGCATAATTTCAAATGCTTTCTGCAAGTCCACATATACAATGTCAACCACCTTCATCCACTGCCTGTGTCACTTTGTCAAAAAACTCAATTAAATTTGTGACGCATGACCTTCCCTTGACAAAGCCACATTGACTGTCTAGTATTAACTTTATTTTTCTCTAAATGTATATTTATCTTATCATGTATTATGGCCTCCATTACTTTTCCCACTACTGATGTCAAGCTAGTAATTCTTTACTTTTGAGTTATCCGAAGCCCCTTTCTTTTACAACTGCATCACATTTGCGATCATCCACTCCACCAAGACTAATACTGTGTCCAGAAATGCCTGGAAACTTTCTATCAATGACTCGGCAATTTGCTCCCTTACCTCTCTCAACAATCTAGGATGCATCCCATCCAAGCCTGACAACTTATCTACCTAGAGTGCTGCCAGCCTTTTTAGCATCTCTTCTTTCCTATCACTGTACTGTTCATTGTTTCAACACCCATGTTTTCAACTGGGCCATTGTCACCATTTTCTAATTTGGTAAAGACAGAAGCAAAGTACTCATTTAGTACCTCTGTCATTTTGTTTGCTTCAGTGAGGAACTTACTTCCTTTGTTCCTTTTGGGCTCCACACTATCCTCCACTAACCTTATTAATTTGTTTGAAGAACATTTTACAACTTGTTTTAGCGCAGCTTGCTATCTTTTCCTCAAGCTTCCTCTTAGCCTTCTGTTTCCCAGCCTTCACCTCATTCTTGCATTTGAGATACTCTTCCTGATTTCTATTGCTATTATTATTCTGCATCATGCGCTTCCTTTTTTCTTCCTCATTTCCTGAACAATATCCTTAGTCATCCAGGGTACTCTGGTTTTGGAGACCTTGTATTTATTTCTCATAGCTTGTATCCTATTCATCTTTTTTTGAAAGTCTCCCATTTTTCATTCACTGCTTTATCCACCAAAATGTGTTTCCGATTAACCTGCCCCAGTTCAACTTTTAGTCTGCCCTTTTCCAATCTGGGATCTTAATCCTTGACTGATTTTCATTCTTTTCCAATTCAGTATTGAATCTCATTATATTATGTTCGCATAATATGCTTTCCCAATCTGATGTTCTCCATTCGGGCTGCCATATTTCCTAGGATCAGATCCAGCACACCTTCCTCCCTGGTAGAACTGGAAATGTACTGTTCCAAGAAGTTCTCCTGTATACTTTGCAGAAATGTGTTCCTGTCCATGCCCCCGACTCCACCCTTTTCCCAGTTTACCCTCGGGTAATTGAAATCAACTATCACAACCTATTAGTCCTGCAGATTTCCATAATCTGCCTACAAATGCTCTGTTCTACTTCCTTCCACTATTTGGGAGCCTATAACAAATAACCAAGAAGATCACCACTCTCTTCCTGTTTCTCACCTAACTATACAGATTCTAATTCAGGAACTGCACCTCATCCAAGGGCTATGATATTATGTTTCACCAAGACTTCTACATCTACTCCCTTTTTACCATCCACTGCACCCCTCACCTCATTTCTACTAAAACCTTATAACCTTGGATGTTCAGTATCCAGTCTAGTTCTGCTACTAAGTCATATCCTTCAAGAACAATTTCTGCCTTCAGTTCCCGAGTTTTGTTCACTTTACTCTGTGCATTTACATGCATACAATTTAACGCTGCTCTTATTTCTTTCTTGCCAATTGGAAGGTGACCATTTCTTTGTTCACTGTCAACACTCAAGCTTTCCCTCACTTCATTTTCCCTGATTCCCACATTCTCCCAGTTGTCCTAACTGGAATTCCAAAACTAGGCCCAATAGTCAACCCTCTCCCCTGACTTACAAGTTGAAATCCACACCAACTACACTACACTACTTAATCTCTCAGCCAGAAGACTAGTTCTATGCAGGGGAAGCTCATTCTCTTCTGAACAGTTTCTCCTTTCCCAGATGTGATTCTCATGCCCCAAAAATCTAAACTCCTCCCTTCTACACTATCCCACAAGCCACACATTTACCTCACTGATTTGCCTTTTCCTAAATGGTGAAACTCCTGGCATATGTATTATTTCTAAGAGTACTACTCTGGAGGTCTTGTGTTTCAGCTTAGTTCCTAATTGTTGAAACTTCCACTGCAAGATCTCCAAGCAGTCCCTCCCTTTGCCATTGAATCACATATGAATCACAATCACTGATTGTACACCCTCCCTTTCCAGAAGTTTATCCTGAAGTTATGTCCCAAACCCTTGCACTCAGGAGGTAACAGACAGTATGGGACTTATGATTTTGGCTCCAAACTAGACTATCTATCCCTTGAGCTAATGGTCTCCCACTACTAACCTGCAAATCAGCCTCCTTTTCTTTTCCCAGAGTAGTATCAGGCACCATAGTACTGCAGTTTTCCCTCAGGTCTTCAACCCTGACTCAGTCATGTTGCTCATTAAATAGCATCTGAAGTTACATACCTGTTTGACAACTCCAAGAAGTCCTGCGTTTCCTGGACCTGTTTTTCCTTTTCGAGAATGGTCACCCACTCACTTGTCATCTCTGTACTCCTCTTTGCCTGCCTATTATGATATGGAGTGACCACTCACTGCCACAATTGTTTCAGAAAGCTCTCTGCTTCTTTTATGCTGCGCAGTGAAGGTAGTTGCTGCTCCAAATCAGCTACATGTTGTTCAAGGACTGCTATCCTCTACTACTTTATGTAGATCTGACGATCATGGATGTCATGTGGATCCAAAACCTGACATAATTTAGATGCCACACATATCACAAATTGCCAGTTAAGAATTAAAGTTTGTTAAATGCCTTATTGATGCCCCACCTTACCTGATTGATAATCAGCTTCCTATCTTACTAAACGTGCCAAATGACTAAGAGATTGAGAGTTCTCAACATGTGCATCACAGTAGGTATCTGGCGACTTGAATTTGCTGCTAAATGTGAGGATCCTCCATGTGTCTTGTCTTGTCACCAAACAGCATCTCAGGGCATGTTCCACAGCACCAGCTGCACTCAATTCTCATTCATGGACAGTGGAATGCAATATTTGCCTGCCTTTCACAACTATCATCGCACCTCTCCAATATCCTTGCAGGCCACTTAGGAAACACTGAAATCATAGGGCGCATCAGCAACTATCATCCAAAGCAACAGCAAAGACTCTGTGTGCTCACAGATTGGACCAGACTGCATCTCAGACCTGTTCATTTTCTCTCTTAACACCCACGCCCTTAGTCTCTACCTGCTTACATGTGGTATCCATCATCATTCCTTGCCCATGCCTATTCGTACATTGGCACTTCAGCTAGAGCCAAAGGTTATCAATACTGCTGCACAGACTTTTTTTTGCACAGACGGTCAAACAGGCTGCCTGTCATGCTTGTAAGTAGGAAGAGTGCTAGAAGGGCAACATCTTGCTGCTTAGCACACTAACGCATCAGTCTAACACTTTCAGCATGTGCAAGCTGCCTGACGGTCAAACACACTTCACATTCATTCAACTGAATGGCCATGTTAGTAAGTAGGTGGGAGCTAGACCTCAGCCAGTCAAGGGACACTGCTGTCTGTCAGGAGGCCCCAGATCGTCACTCACAGACACAGTCTATATATAGTCTCAGTCAAACACTTGAGCCACTCAGGGGAGTCAATGTTTTAGTGGTATTATTGCCAGACTATTAATATAGAGGCAAAAGTAAGTACTGTAGATGCTGGAGATTAGAGTGAAGAGTGTGGGTGCTGGAAAAGCACAACAGGTCAAGCAGCTTCCAAGGTGCAGGAAAATCGACACTTGGGCAAAAGCCCAAAATCAGGAATGAGGCTGGGAGCCTCGGGGGTGGAGAGATAAGTGGGAGGAGGGTGGAGCTGGGGGAAAGGTAGCTGAGAGTGCGATAGGTGGATGGAGGTAGGGATAAAGTTTCCTTGTTCCCCCTCCCCCTACCTTACTCCAGTTCCAACCTTCCAGCTCAGCATGTCCTCATGACCTGTCCCATCTGTCAATCTTCCTTCCCACCTATCCACTCCACCCTCCCCTCCAGCCTGTCACCTTTACCCCCACCTCCATCCACCTATTGCACTCTCAGCTACCCTTCCCCCCCCCCAGCTCCACCCCATCCTATTTATCTCTCCACCCCCAAGGGTGAATTCTGGGGTGAATGAAGTCCTTGGTTGAGCGTTAAGGGAGACGTGGGCCACAAAGAGGGGATCAGCAAAAGGAATCGGGGAGTTAAGACTGTGGGGAAAGAAGATTTATTTAGATAGAGATAAAGACAGTAATGGATGGGAGCACAAGGCATATGGAGTGCTGGCAGAACAGCATTGAAGGGCATCAGAAACAAAAACAGAAATTGCTGGAAAGCTCAGTCAATATTTTGTGTCTAATGACTCTTCCTCAGAACTCTTGTTGACACTGATTTCTCTCCACAGATGCTACCAGATCTGCTGAGGTTTTCCAGCAATTTCTGGTTTTGTTTCTGATTTCCAATACCCACAGTTCTTTTAGTTGCTATTTAGCATTGAAGGGCATGATGGGCTACAGGGGTGATTCCTGAAGAAGGGCTTATGCCCGAAACGTCTATTCTCCTGCTCCTTGGACGCTGCCTGGCCTGCTGTGTTTTTACAGCACCACATTTTTCAACCACATGGGTAGGGTTACTAGCAGTAACCACTGGTCTCCAAAGGGGAGTGTAGAGTAGCAGGGTATCCATCATGAACATACAATGTTGGGGCTCAGAGGTTATTGAGGTCAGTTGAAAGGCAATTCTAATGTAGTGGAGCTTCACTTGGAATGTGTGGAGATTGGCTGTCAGGATAGTGTGACGTAAAAGGAGACATAGATGCTTGGTGATTTACCTAGCGGTTAGACAGAGCCCAGTACTAACAGTGCTCACCACAAACTATGTTCCCTGCCAACACTTGTTTTTCTTTAGATGCAAAATTTAATGGAAATATGGTTGGGACAATGCCCAAGGGAAGGGCCTGTGCCCGAAACGTCGAATCTCCTGTTCCCTGGATGCTGCCTGACCTGCTGTGCTGTTCCAGCAATAAAGTTTCAACTTTGATCTCCAGCATCTGCAGACCTCACTTTCTCCTCAATGTCAATTTGACAATCAAAAGTGCAGGTTCCACATATGCTGGACACAAGGACATTAAAGGGGCAAAAAAATGAAGCAGGTTACTGCAAGCTCCACTGTATGTGCAATGTATGCAGAGTGAATGTGCTTGGGGTTCAAATGCTGATCAAAGCCAATTTAACATGGGGCCTTGTAAATTAAACATTGAGGTCTTAATGATGCTAAAGTTAGTGGCAATAACTTAAAAAGAAGCCAAGGGTGACCAAAGAGAACTATTAATCATGTAACTGCAAAGGACGCTATGGGAGGCGAAGACCACCAATGGCACCCTACACCATGGTAGCTGCCATTACTTCTGTATTCTGGAACCCTCTCGTGTACCTGGTGTTTTTGAGAGTTCAGATGCCCTACAAGGCTGGTTATTAGGGGTCAAGGGCTACCAAAGACAAACATGGTTCATAACACCCCTGCTGATACAATGTAACTATGTTCTAATTTTTCCCGCCACTGCATGAACCTTAAAAGTGATTGTATAGTAGTGCTTCCGGAACAAGAAATCAATGTGCCTGTTTGCTGATCAGCATGTACTGACCCTTCATGCAGCTGCATAGCCATGCAGGAACATTGACATTGCATATGTTGTGACTAGCGCCACGGTGGAGTGCCACAGTGGAGCTGAAGATGCAGTTCTACTACATGGACCAGTCTGCAGGTTGGGCCTCCAGTATGGTGCACTACACTGTACTACATTAGAACAGACAATGAGGCAATGCAGTAGATGCTGATTAATTTGGAGAATGGGAAGAGTTTTCTCTGGAGGAGGACGAGGACATTGGAGAGGAGGAAGCTCAGGCACTAAAAGCCAAACAGAAATTGTACTCACTGACAATAAGGGCACATTACTGAATTCGACCAGAAACTATAGATAGCATGGCCCTGTTCTCTTTGAAGTAGGTCTAGCAGGGGTTTTGGTCCATTTCTATTACAAATTTACGTTCATAAGGGTTTTGGTAGAACTTTTTCACACCCAAGATGACCACCAAACTTTCTTTCTCTATCTGGGCATATTTGCGTTCAGCATCACCCAAAGTCTGAGAAGCATATGCTATTGGGCTTTCCTCTCTGTTGGGCCACCAGTGAGCCAACACTACCTCAATTTTCTACAGGGAGGCATCACATGTCAGCACCATGTTTTGTTTGGGATTGTAGAGAGGCAATACCTTAGACAATGATGGCTGCTTTTTCACTTCCCTAAAGGCAACTTCTTGGCTACCTGACCATTTCCAAGGCTGACCCATTTTCAATAGCAGATGTAAGGATGTCGGATGGAGGCCCGGTTATGTATGAATTTTCTGTAATAATTCACTAACCCAAGGAAAGACCTAAGCTCCGTTACAGACTTGGGAACCAGGGCACCTTTGATCACCCTCACTTTGTCTTCCAATAGGTGTAACCCGGTCTTGTTAACTCTGTAGCCCAAGTACATCACTTGGGATGCCTAGAACACACATTTTTCCCTTGTCAGATGTACACCCCCGGGAGAAATGTTGAAGCATTATGCCCAAGTTCTCTAAGTGTTCTTTATCAGTCTTCCTGGTTATTAGCATCTCATCCAGATGAATGGCAAGCTGGGGCAGACCTTATAAAATGCTCTCCATCATACACTCGAAAAGCGTGCAGGTTGATGTTACTCAAATGGCAATCTTTTATATTGGTATAAACCCTTATGGGTATAAATTGTGACTTACTTCTGGGATTCCTCATCTCGTTGCAATTGCAGGTATGCAAGATTCATGTCCAACTTCGTGAAGGACAGCACCCCCTTGCCAGTGTTTCATACATGCCCTCTATGAAAGAGATCGGGTATTTAATGAACGACGATAAGCCATTTACCGTTTGCTTTGAATCCCTGAAAAGATTAACCAACCCATTGGGCTTCACAATCGGTGCTACCCACCCCAACTGTACCAGTTTGATGATTCCTTCATTTTCAGCCTCTTGATTTCTGCCTCCAATTTTGCGTGCAGTGCAAATGGCACTGGGTGGGCCTTGCAGAATCATGGAATTGCTTCCTTGTCACATGTAGAAATGGCCTTTGCTCCTTTGATAGTCCTTGGACCTTCCTGAAAAACCTCTGGGTATTTAGTTAGGACTTGATTCAGGCAGCCATTTTTCCATTGCAAAATGTTGACCCAATCATGGCGAATCTTTCTCAATCAATTCTGCCCCATCAAGTTTGGCCCAAGCCTTTTACCACTGTCAGTGATAACTGCACCAACTGCTTCTCGTAGAGACCGGAACTGAAGTTGTACCCTTCATCTGTAATGGTTCCCCGAAATATGTTCTCAATCTGACAGTTGTCTTGCACAAAATTAAGGATTGGAGTGCAGAACAAATCTTGTTAAAAGCTGGTTTACTGAATACAGCTGCACCAGTATCAACCTCCATTTGAAATGGGTGGCCATATAACCATATATTTATTTTAATTAGTTCTGATTTGGATGTTACTAAACAATTTAACTGATTACACATGTAAGTGGGCTTTACAGGGTATACACTCTCCTAGATATTGGCCTATGAGTATGCTTCCTCAGGTCAGGTCTCCTTTGCTGTCTTGAGTCTGCATACCAGCGGCAACTCCAATGTCTTGCTGGCCTGGATCCTGAAGAACATTTTAGCCATTTGGCCAAGGCTCGTCTTTGTTTTGGAGTTTTGCTGTAGGCTGACCTAGGGTCTGTCTGCTCAGGATATATCCTGCGTGAGGCTATATAATTGCCAACACTTAAATGGGATTCCCCAAGCTCAGCTGGACAGGTGAGGGTGTCTGCTTCTATCGAGATACCCTATAGTTCACATGTTCCACTTGCTGCATTTTCTAATGACAAATCCACTTGTAATGCCTGTTTGAAGTCCAGTTGGGCTTCAGCTAGTAGACACTTTTGCATGGATATGTCATTAATTCCACATACCAAACTGTCTTTCAGCATCTCATTCAGAGTTAACCCAAAATCACATGCCTCTGCCAATCATCCTAACCTTATCAAAAGTCCTGATACGGATTCCCCTGGTTCTCAAGTTACCGAATAAAACCAGTAGCGTCTCAGAACTAGAGGAGATTTGGGGTCATAATATTAAACAACTATAAGACATAGAAGCAGAAATTAGCCCATCGAGTCTGCTCCACCATTCTATCATGGTTTCTCAACCCTATTCTTGCCGTAACCCTTGGTACTCAAGAACCTATCTATTTCAGTCTTAAATACTCAATGACCTAGCCTCCACACTGAATTCCATAGATTCATCACTCTCTGGCTGAAGAAGTGTCTCCTTATCTCTGCTGTTAAAGATCTTTCCTTTTCTTTAAGGCTATGCCCTTGGGTCCTAGTCTCTCCTACCAATGGAAACATCTTCCCAACATCAACTCCTACCAAAGTGCATGACCTCACACTTTTCCACATTGTACTCCATCTGTAGTCTCCTCGCCTCCTCAATGCTACCTGTGTCTCCAGCTGTCTCTATGTCATCTGCAAACTTAGACAGAGTGCCCTCAGTTCCTTGATCTAGATTGTTAATGTATAAAGTGAAAAGTTGTGGTCCCAACACTGAGCTTTGCGGAACAACACTTGTCACTGGCTGTCATCCTGAGAAGGACCCTTTTATCCCCACTCTTTGCTTTCTGTCAGACAGCCAAGCTTCTATTCAAATAGCACCTTGCATGGTGCTATTCAACTATTCCTTAACTAAATCTATCAACTCTTGAAAGGTTTTAGTGTCTGGTGACTCAGGGAAAGTTAGCTCCTAATAACTGAAATGCTGCGGGTCTGCCGCAATGTTATTTGCCTGGAAAAAATAACTAATTCTTTCTCTTTAGTGGACCCAGTCTTCGACAGCAGGATCAGATTAGTTAATCTTCCCAAGTAAAGGCAGAATGCCAGAAATACCCAACTCAAAGATGACTGTTGAGACCAAATTTTCTTCAGGAGCACAGTGCTTTCTCTTGTCGCCATTGAAATAATTCCACATAGGCAAGTGTTTCCCACCAAGTCACTCTTTATTTCCCACACGCCTTGTACATGGACTCTGACCAGCTAGCTCAGAGCCAGAATGATGAGCATCTCTGAGACTCCTGTATTTTATTTTATTAAACAAATTACAAAAACAGTTTACAACAAACAGTTACATTTACAGCTGCATACAAGAGACAGCAATTTTACAAGGGAGAGGAGCAGCAAAGCCAGGCCCCAAACCCTACCATTCAAACAGTTTACAGGGACATGAGGACAAACCTCAAATCCCAGTTTTGAGACTCCTGTATATAGTCAGCTAGTATTCCCTGATTGGCCCAGGTTAATAATGCCAATCAGGGACCTCATACTCAATGAGATCCACCTGTCCCTCATTCAAATCACGAGACCTGCCTTGCGTTTTTTGCACTTTGGGCCCTTATCTAGACCTTAAAGGATCATAATGCTTATGTTCTAACTTGCTGTTTCTTGCTCACAAAAAGCCACACAGCTTGTCTTGCTTGTCAGCAGCCATTCGTCAAAGGGTGGATATGTTGGAACAGTATGGAACAGTATTATATCACTCTCTCAAATGCACCAAGAGTCAGCCATGTTTGCTCCAAATACTCTGTGCTGCAAGAAAGGGCTGTGATTCAAAGACTAAGTGGAGTAGCCTTCAGTGAAGTTCATCAAACACCCTTCTGTTAGAGATCCCAGCATAGTCAAGGTTCCCTTCAAAAGTAAACATTCCTTTCCATGTGAAGTCCATAGGCTATGTGCTTCCTGAAGTCCCCACTACACCTGTGTACCTTATTCTTCCTCTGCCTATTTTAGATGTCAGATCTAGTAATGCACTGTTGCCTCATAGAAGACAGGAGGCTGCTTCCAGTCAATGATTTCTCCCCCCAAACTCCACTGCATTAACCCTTCTTCTCCCATGCTCTATTGTCCTCCCCCATTATATACTGAATTGCCACCCCTTTCACTATTGCAATTCCCTCTGCATCCCAACATCCTGACTCCAATCACCAAAATTTAGTTTTTCAGTCTTCTTCTCACGTACTGACACCTGGTAACTCCCCTGACTTTTAGTAAATGGTTACTCAAAACTAACCAACATAGTCATGTAGCCACCCGAATGACGAGTGACCAGGCTCCTGGCTGAAACGTACTGAGGAACCTGATTCCCCAACAGTTGCACAGGATCCACAAGGCTGACTATGACCCAATCTCTGAACTGAAGAGTTACGGACACTGATAGTGCCAAGTTGCTGACTGATCACATCCAAAGAAATATAAGGTCTGACTTATTGGTTAAAAGCAACACCTGACAGCAACTAGTGGGAGAAAATAAACTGGCTTTCTTCAGGCTTGAGGTATTTTACTGGAGACAGAGAGACACCATCTGCCCTTTCATTAGTTTTATGGCCTCTATCAGTATCGTTCACACCAACAAGCTGTTCAGCTATCCAAGAGCCAATCAAATAGTTGAGGAGAAAGTGAGGTCTGCAGATGCTGGAGATCAGAGCTGAAAATGTGTTGCTGGAAAAACACAGCAGGTCAGGCAGCATCCAGGGAACAGGAGAATCGACGTTTCGGGCATAAGCCCTTCTTCAGCAAGTTGTCAGGCTGATGGCTCTTGGCATCCTCAGCTGGCTACAACCAGCTGGCTACAATCAATCAGCAATTTATTGCCAAGTGAAATTCACTTTGTACAGAGACTATTGGAGCCAGCCCAGCCACAAACATCTCCCCCCACTGCTTGAACAAAGCAGCAATACAAACAATACTGAATTTCAGTAACTTCTTTTAAAAGTATAGCAATTCCTTTCTCAGTCCTTTGCTGTAAAATAAATATTTTCCAGTTCCATCCACAATTAAAAATAATGTAAAATAAAAAGATGCAGCCATTACACCTGTCTGGTACTAGGGTTCAGGACATCTGCTCAGGGCTGGAACTTTAAGTAAGTGGGGGAAGATTCAGTCACCATGGTCTATGTACATACTAACAACATGTGCAAGTTAAAGAAGTAAGTTTTGCACAGTCAGTATGAGACGTTAGCCCCCAAATCAAGCAGAATATCAAAGATTATTGTCCAGCCATGAATAAATTGGCATCAGATTAGCAACATGAATGTGTGGCTCGAAGATTGGTATGAAGGAAGTAGCCTATACTTTGGAGGCACAGGTACCAGTTCTGGGTGAAGTGTGTGATCTATTACAAAAGGGCAATCTCCACGTGAACAATGTTGTACTTTTGCCATTTGCATAATTAGGGAAGTAGAGATGGTTTTAACCTAAATATTAGTGGCAACTATCAAGCTAGGGAGGATGTGTAGAATTAAAAGGTACAGCCAAATCCAAAAGAAAGGTTGTATTATGGGAAATGATAAACAGACTATGACAATAAAGAATACAGAGTACAAATTTAAGAGTTAACTTTAGATAATCTAAGATAAAATTAGAATTTACAGAAAGAACAATGCATAAAATTAAAGACTCTGTCTCTGAATGTACTTGGCATTCAAAAGAAAACAAATGACCCAAGAGTGCAAATGGAAGTAATTAATTACAATCTATTAGATATTGCAGGTTGACATAGTTTGGGGCCTAAATCTTGAAGGGTACAATTCGTTTAAGAAGGATAGGAAGCTAGAAAAAGGTGAAGGGATGATTCTCAGTTAATGATGATATTAACACAATTAAGCAGGATCACCTAAGTTCAGAACCAGTAAATGGATTGGATAGAGATGACGAATGATAAAAACAAGAAGTCACTTCTAGGAGTGTGTATAGGCCCCCTAACAGTAACCATGCAGTTACACGAAAGATAAATGAGAATGTAATGGTAGCTTGCGAAAGGCAAGCAATCATGGAACATTCTAGCATGCATATAGACGAGAAAAGTCAAATGGGCAAAGATAGCCTACCTGAGGAATTAATAAAAAGTTTTCAGGGTAGTTTCTTTGAACAATATGTTCTAGAGCAACAAAGAACAGGCTGTAGTAGACTTGATATTGTGCAGCAAAATAGGAGTAATTTATTATTCATAGTGGAGGTGACCCTAGGTAGAAGTGACCATAATATGACTGAACTTTGCATTTAGATTGAGGGAGACTACTTTTAAAATTTCAACAAGAACAATTAAAAGTCAAGCTGACAGATTGAAGTATAGGTCAATAGAGATACAATAGTAGACATTTATACATTCCAAAGAATAGATGCACACCAAGAGTAAGAAAAATTTGAAAGCATGGACCCCCATCCATGGTTAACTAGAAAGTTTGAAGATAATATCAAACAAAGAAAAAGTACGTAATTGTACAAAGACAAAAGGCACGTTAGAACACTAGGCAGAAAATTTTAAAGTAGCAAAGAATTACTACAATATTAAAAAGGAGAGAAAATTAGTGCACAAGAAAAAGTGAGCCACAAATTTAAAGAAATTTGGAATAGATTCTAAAAATAATTTTAAAAGTTAACAGAGTGTGCATTGGTTTTATAGAAAATGAGACCAGAGAATTAATAATAGAAAATTTAAAAAAATGGATATTTTTCATCAATATTCATTATACAGGATATAAATAACTTTCCAAAAGCAGTGATAAATGGAACATCACAGGAAAATTACAACCATTAGAGAAGCGGGGTTGAGGAAATATTTGGAGCTGTGGGCTGACAAGTGCCCCATCCTGCTGTACTTCATCCCAGAGTCTTAGAGGAAATGGCTAGTGAGATAATTGATGCACTGGTATTAATTTTCCAAAACTCCCTTGATTTGGGGAATATTTCATTAGATTGGAACATAGCAAATGTAACTCCTTTATTCAAAAAGGAATATCAAATGTAGGGAACTACAGACTAGAGAAAATATTAGCAGCTATTATTAATATATTTAAAGTAGGTCACCCAGATATGTTCAGGCAGAGTAAATATGGATTTGTGAAAGGGAATTTATTGGATTATTTGAGGAAGCATCATGTTTTGAATCATGGAACTGAGGGGAATGCAGTACTTAGATTTCCAGAAGGCATTTAATAAAGTTTCACAAAAAAAGGTTATCTCAGAAAATAAAAGCTTGAGGTGTAGGGTGTAGCTTGTTGGTATGCATCGAAGGTTTGCTAAGTAACAGGAAGCGCAGAGTAGTTTACTTACCCCTTGTGATAGGTTCTTAAATTGCTGCTGCTTTATTTTAATTAACCTTGTTGTTTTCCCACTCTGTTTTAGAAGATGCTGAATGATCCAGTCACTTAGCTTAGCAAAATCAGTTTTACCAAGACCAGGCCAGATGCTAAAGCTACTACAGAATCTGAGGGGGAATTTTTCTAACAGGAGCAGAAAATGTTCTGGCTGCTACACCGAACTGTGCTGTGAACACAACCCCAATCCAGGGCAGCACACTCAATGATGTAATACTCACAATATGTTTTTATTGAATTCACCCACACACTAACTCCAATAAAACCCACACCCCTATTTCCACCACACCTAGCAAAATCTAGTCACAAGGTGCTCACCTTGAATTTATTTCCTGTTGATGAGAATTGCACAAGGTGCCCAATGTTATCACCTACTGATCAACTTCAAAATGGTCTGAACTCTATATTTATTCCAGTCAGGAGGAGAAAGTGAGGACTGCAGATGCTGGAGTACCAGAGTTGAAAAATGTGGTGCTGGAAAAACATAGCAGCCAGGCAACATCCGAGGAGCAGGAGAATCGACGTTTCGGGCATAAGCCCTTCTTCAGGAAGGGCTTATTTATTCCAGTCAAACATGCACAAAGATATACAAAGATAATGAATTTCTTTTGAAGTGATAGATGGCACGGGGCAGGGTGACACTAGGCACATGGACACAAGATGGCCGCTGAGCCATAGGTTGGCCACTTGACATACAAGATGGCCGTCTGACCACAATATGGAGAGAGACAGCAGAGCAAATACAGACACTGCCTGGGGCCACCAGAATGCCAGCACAATGCACTCACAACCTAGTTGATTAGTTTAAGGCGGGTGGGGGAGAGAATACACATGAGTAGCATGCACTGCCTGCTGAAGTATCTGGGTCCAGCCAACGCCTTTGATAGAAATGCTAACAGTTTGATATGGACTCAACAGAGTGATAATAGCCAGGGCTGCAGTAATCATCCTTCTCAGGAAGAGCGATTAGCATCCATTACTATAGCAATGGACTTCTGCGCAGACATTGAAACTGACAACGACTGCGCTGAAATTAACAAAGGCTGCGCTGGAACTGACAATGACTGCACTGAAAGTATTAACGATCTGCAGTGTTTACTATGAACAAACCATGTTACAAAGACAATGACCTCATCACAGACCTATTATTACAAAACGTATAAAAGTATCTTGATGTGTGCTCTGGGTTGAGAGAAGAATCACAGCTGACCACCGTGCTGCTGGTGTCTTTCTCTCCCCAGAGCTCCGGTATTTCCTTGTTCAATAAACTCTGTCGTTGAACCCTGACTCTGACTCCAAGGCTGGTGATTTTCCTCACAACAATTGGCACTGCGAACAGGGTTCTTATTACTGGTACCCTGGTCGAAGGCTACTATTGGGGGGCCAGGGTAAGAACCAATTTGTACCTGCAAATGAGAAGAGTCAGACCGGGCCAAAAACACAGTTTAAAAGATATATCAATTGTAATGTCTAATTTGGTACAGTACTGAGTACAGTGGAGAATAAGTGTTTAACTGTATTAACTGCTGTAAGAACCTGCTGCTTGTGCTGAATCAGCCAGAGGACAAGGTCGCGCCTGTCTCAAAAACCCTGCCCTAAACCAGTTGTTAAGAGGGCTAGCCCCCCATGCGAAGGTTGAGATTTGAAATGGGAATTGAAGCGCCAAGGACACTAGGAGTTGTGAAGCACAAGTGGCAAAGTCAGGTAAGATTGGACTCTGTAGGGGCGAACAACACAGAGTCCAGTTAGAGTTTAAGTTAAAAGTTGGGGCACTGTCTCTACTTGTAATTTCCAGTGTGGTGAGGAAGAGGAGCTGATCACTCTGACCAAGAGCCAAACCTCAGTGGAGTGCACATTACCAAGGTAGGGAGCGTGGACACTGTGAGCAACTGTGATACCCTGTCAGTCCGCAGTAAAACAACATAACTTGAATAGTGGCGGTGGCCAGGGGGGTAAAGAGTCCCACCGGTAGAGAGCACACCGGACTAGAGATAGGTTTCTGGGCTTGTCGGGAGGTGTTGGGTCAGTAGAGGTGGCAGGGAGGGTATAAGAGTCCCAGTAGAGAGCACACCCTATTGAGCCAGCATTCCCAGCCTACCAGTAGATACCAACTCATAGTGGTGGCCAGGAGGGTAGAGACGTCCCACCGGTCGAGAGCACACCTTGCTAGGAGCATGCTACGACCATACGAACGGTGCTGGGACAATATTATTGGCCAGAGGGTAGAGAAGTCCCCACTGGTTAGGACACTTTATTGTTGGTGGTATCCAGGGGTACACAATCTGCTAAGTGGCAGATTAAAATTGTAAGGGGGTTTCTGGAGGCTCCCTTACTGAGAAATACAAGGCAGACAGACAAGGGCTGACAGAGCAAATGAAGAAAAGTGGTTGGGATCCATTCCAGACCTTAGCACGACAGAGAGAATGGGTAGATAAACAGAAGCAAAATAAACTAAAAAGATAGGGGTAATGTTACTGTACCAATTAGCAGGTCTAATTGACAAGTAGGTGCCTCCGCTAGCAAGTGGAGAAAAAGCCAAGAATGAATTGAGGAGCTGGAGGATAAAGGAGCTAGAATACAGATTAGAAAAAGTACATGAGGAAAGGGAGATTGACTCTCTTCCCTCTTAGAAAACCATCCAGCAGGGACAAACTGCTCCCTCTGTTGGACCAATAGTGCAAGAGCATAACTTAGCTCCCATTACCAGAGAAAGAACAGACTCACAACCCAAAGCGAATTATAAACTCTTCACCCCAGAGGAGAGGGAGGAAATTATGGCCTCCCTGGACAAATTACAGCCCCGGAATGTAAACACTAGGTTCTGGGAAGAGGTGGATAGCATATGAGTAGGGCACCAACTACGTCTGATGGACACACACCAGCTGGCCCGGGCAGCTTGCCCAGTGGACAAGTGGAAACAGGAAGCTGGCAGACCCAATGTCACAGCAGCCCGAGACTTTAGGGGAAGACGGTGGACACATGCCATTGTCCTCACAGCTGAGATAGATGCCCAGCAGGCCCCCTTCACTGATTTTAAAGAAGAAATCCAGAGAGTGCTCAGAAATGTTCCCGTGAACTACAGCAACATCATGACCACTAAGCAACTTAAAGGGGAAGGAGCCTCTGAATATAGGGAACGATTATTTAGGGTCTATCAGGAATGCTCAGGGCAAGCAAACCCAGATCAGGTGGACCGGGCATTCATTCAAGCTTTTAAAGATGGGCTCTCTAGTGCCCACCAAGCCATCTTGAAAATAGGAATAATAATGTCCCAGGATTATGATGACCTAGTTGAGTGGGCTAGCGAGGTGCAGGAGGCAGAAGCTCCTGCAACAAAGGCAAGACCTGAGAAGGCAGCCTACCGGAATGGAAGTGAGAATAGAATAAAACTAACCTGCCACAACTTTGTTCGATAATGCAGGGTCCTACAAGCAGGGGATAGAGCAGGGAACAATTTAAAATACTGCAGCCACTGCAAAAGAACAGGATGCATAGAAGCAGTGTGCTGGGAAAAGCATGCAGCACCCCCAAACACCACCTGGAACACCGTGGAACTGCAGGGATTCCGAGGTCAACAGAGCTGACAACCAGCTGCCCCCATTCATGAGGGTAAGGGAGAGGGGAGAATTCACATGCCCACAGTAATAGGTGGGAGGAAAAGTGAAATGCTAGTAGTCACAGGAGCGGCTATTTCTATCACAAACTTACCCTTACCCCACACAAATAAAATGATTCGCTTAACTGGGGTAGTGGCTACAGTCACCAGCAGGGACTGGAACCTCGAAAAGGGGGAATTTGAAGCCATCTGCACCTCCGTTCCCGGAGCATGGGCAAAAACAAAGTTAGATACAGGTCTAGTTAACATAGACCCGATAAGGGTTCCCAGACCGGAGCATAAGCTCCATTGGCAATACCCAATAAAACCCGAAACAGAACAAGCAGTTGTGGAGATAGTGAATGGACTAGTGAGACAGGAAATCCTGAAAGCAACCACAAGTACAACTAACTCCCCATCGTGGCCAGTAATAAAGCCCGATGACAACTACAGACTACCATTGATTATACAGGACTAAATAAGGTCATCCCCAAATTGCACCCCATTGTAGCAGACCCCTCCACCATTTTAAACAGCTTGGCCCCTGAGCACAAGATTTTTACTGTTTTAGACGTAACCAATGGTTTCCAGTCTATCCCTGAGTCTCAGAACAAATTCGCTTTTACAGTAAGGGATAGGCAGTATACGTGGACTTACCTGCGACAAGGGTTCCACAACAGCCCTATTTTTCACAGGCTGATGAGCAATATTCTTTAGAGAATAGATTTACCAGAGGGTAGCACTGCCCTCCAATATGGAGATGATATCCTAATTGCCTCAGAATCCAAGTCAGGACACCAGGAAATTTTATGTCTAGTATTGCAGGAATTGGCAACTGCAGGGTTAAAAGATGGCCCCACAGAGGCACAAATTGGCAAAACACAAGTCTTACACATGGGACATCTCATATCCCAGGGACTCAAAGAAATGCCCGGTGACCGCAAGAAGGAAATCCAACAGATGCCACGACCTGCCACTGTCAGGGGAGTCAGAAAGGTCAGGGCTATTCAACTACAGTCAGACCTTTATACCCGAGTTCGCAAAATTGGCTGAACAGATCCAGAGATTAATTAAAGGAGGCAAGCCCACCTTGGAACCTGTAACCTGGGGGCCAGAACAGGAGGAGGCATACAGTCAGCTTAAAACTCAACTCATATCAGCCCCTGGGTTAGGGCTGCCAGATCCCAGCAAGGATTTCACATCCACGAAATAATGAGGGAGAATTTTACTCCGCAGTGATCACCCAATACTATGGTAGCAGGAGAAGGCCCGTAGGGTACTACACAACCGCAGAATGGCCAATAGTCACTGGATTGCCCAGGTGTATAGCAGCCTTAGACTATGCTGCTTGGACGGTTAGGGTTAGCAAGCCCATAGTAATGACAGGGAATGTCATCCTCCACACTAAGCACACCCTAGTAGAGATGCTAAACACAGGGAAACTGAGGGTCGTCTCCAATATGAGAAGGGCAAAGTGGGAGGCCGTTCTTTTACTCCCAAGTCGGTCCATGGTAATAGTTAGGGATAAAGAAGGGAAACCCAGCTGAGGGAATTCTAGACATAGGGGAACCACACAACTGTGGGGATATAGGTGGGGAGATTAAAAGATACCCCCCTAGACATAGCCGTGGAGAACCTCTTCATGGACGGGTCACAAACATACGTAGCAGGGCCTTCCCGAACAGGATGGGCTGTGGTGAATGATAAGTTAGAATCAGTTACGTCCGGAAGGATTGATGGAAGTCAGTCTGCACAGGTAGCAGAACTGGTAGCACTCACCAAAGCCACTGGAACTAGCAAAAGGAAAAATCGTGAATATATATACAGTCAATATGCCTTCAGTGTAGTCCATGACTACATGGTGGCATGGCGTAGAAGAGGGTTCACCACTGCAGGAGGAACCCCTATTAAACACCAATTAAGAATTCAGGCACTACTGTGTGCCAGTGAACAGCCAAAAGAGGCTGCAGTAATAAAAACAAAAGCCCATCAAAAGAAGCAAGCAAAAGAGAGTCCATGTTGGCTAAAATTCAAAGTAAACAAGGCAGCAGAATAAGCAGCTCAGAAAGCCGTAGAACAAGAAGCCATTGATGAGGCTGCAATAGCCACTATTGAATTAGCAAAAGACACTATCCAAATTCAGCAGCTGCAGGAGGACACCCGACAGGAAGAGAAAGAGCAATGGAAACTGCAGGGTGCATTCAAAGGAGAGGATGGTGTCTGGAGGCGAGCAGTCAAGGTGGTAGCACCAGCATGCATACAGAACACATTACTTGAACTACACCACGGGCTCTCCCATACAAGTAGAGAGGCCATGATAGCAAGCCTAGGGAGAGAGTGGTGGTGGAAGGGAATGGGAAGAGACGTGGCCAAGTACTGCGCAGGTGCATGGTTTGTGCACAACATAACCCAGGGAGACCCATAAAAGTTAAGACGGGACACCAGCACAGACTCAGGGGACCCTGGGAACACCTTCAGATAGATCTTACAGAGCCACTTCCACTTTCCCGTGGGAAAATGTACTGCCTGGACCAATTCACCCGGTGGGTAGAAGCATTCCTGACCAAAAGCTGCACTGCGATCACTGTAGCCAGAATATTAGCGGAGGAGGTAATCCCGAGGTGGGGGCTACCCCTCCAGATCGACTCTGACATTTTATAGGCAAGGTCATGAAGATTGTCTGCCAATTACTTGACATTAGACAAAACTTTCATATTCCCTATCACCCCCAGAGGTCAGGGATAGTAGAGAGAATGAATAGAACATTCAAAAATACTTTAGCTAAGGCTATGCAAACCTCGGGCAGAACACGGGCTAAAGTGCTGCCAGCCATACTAATGAAATTAAGAGCCACCATGAATCAGGCAACTGGGCTAACACCATATGAATTAATGACCAGGCAAGCAATGCAATTGCCAGATACAATAATCACAGGTGGCATCGATGTGAGTCCACTAAAAGACAAAATTCGGTGATATGTGATAGAATTAAGCTCCCAATTGAAAGAGATGTGGAAAACTGTAATTGATAAACAGGACAAAAAGGACTAGGCAGGGGAACTCAAAATCTTCCCTGAGGTCCCAGCAGCAGGAAGCAGCATCCTGGTGTGAGCATTGTCTGACAAACCAGGCTTTGCCCCAAAATGGAATGGGCCATACGACGTGGTAATAAGTGGGGACACCTGTGTCTGCATAGATATTAAAGGAAAAGGCACATGGAAGCACTGGACCTAACTAAAACCGTTAAAAGACCAAACTAATGTCATTGACCATTCCCCAGGTGCAGACAGGAATGGCGGACAAGACGGTCATCCAGGGGAGAGTATCAAAAACACAACAGAACAAACCACACAGAAGCACGACTGCAACTCCTGACGAAAACAAAGACTTTGACTGATAACTTTATTTTAACTGCAAAATGTATATACCCGTATGTATTTCACTGTGTTTACGTGTCGCAACTTTTGGGAGCATGTCAGGATTTTAAGATAACCTCTTCTATAAAACCCACCTAAGTTTATACGGAAATAGAACTGTCTGCTACCCACTGGCATGATCAGTAGAATCCCTATTTGTGGCTACCCCGGTGTGGACCCCTCGCGACCTGTATACAAGAGACACCTTGGGAGTGTCCTGTAAGGGGCAGATAGGGAAATACAAATGGGGAGTCCAGGGTAGTTGTGTGCAGCTGGGCAGGACAACCAGCCCATGGAGCTGGATCCCCCAGCTGAGGGAGGGGAAGACCCACTTAAAAGCCGATAATTACCCACTCTGCTTCACAGGGCAGGGATGGGGATGGGTTTATGCCCTGCTTCCCAAAAATGACTCATGTGTCCAGACACAGTGCACGTATCAGCACTGTATAGTCACAAGGGGACAGTTTACCTGCATCTTCAGTGAGCAGGCATGCTTGAATGTGACCGCGGGCAGACAATTCATATGTGGTCAGCACAATGGCACCCATGTCAGCTCTGCCACATGGACGTACCTGTTCGATACTTACCTGGATGCCTCCCCTGGGGGCAGGGGAGGCATCCAGGGGATCAGGGGTGACATGGGTGGACAGACAGATGGAAGGACAGGACAATGTAGTTACTGAGCAGCGAAGGAATTTGTTTTTCTATTTAAGGGGATTTATGGAACAGACACCCAGACCTCCCAAACCTGTTCACAGTACGGACAATTGCACCACTTACTGTACCATGGCCCAGCAGGGAACATGTTCGGAGAAGGATAGTGACCCGCTCCATCAGTCAGGAGTTCTGTGCTGACTGACAGGTCCCCACCACTTTGGGGTCATCACTGGATATGGATTCTTGGGATCTCTATCTTTGGGGGGGCGCAGCACGGATCGTCAGTGCTAAATACTGAAATTACCTTGTATGTGGCCTGTATCTTAGGCAATAATATCTCAAAAGCACTGGAAGCAGTTAATACAGAGTTGGCTGAACGCAGACTCTACAGAAAGCAGACACGCTACGCTGTAGATTATCAATTAGTTTATACAATTATTGGTGATAATTGTATCACCCATGTTATTGATGCCTCTTATAACTTAACAGAAGCCGTCAAGAATATCCAAGATCAGCTAGTAATTTTTGACAGAGAGCCATAATTACAGCCAGCTGGCTAAATTGGTTGATAGGTAAATCTTGGGGACCCTATTTGGCACACAGGATAGTTCTCCTCATTGCACTCATGCTGGTATTCTATGTGGGCCTCAGGTGTTTAAAGCTCCGCTGTAAGGTGCTATTGACGAGAACTGTACCAGTGTGTGTCACCATGGAAGAGCCCCCTACGAAATTGGCACTCTGTGATACCCCTTGGGAGGAGGAGCTCCTAGAGATGACCTACCTCTACGTGTGAATGGGGTGGTGTGCGGGAGATCTCTAAAGTCGCCTCTTTGAACACAAAGTGGGGAATGAAGTGGGCGATGGCATGGGGCACACAGACACACAAGATGGCCACTGAGCCATAGGTTAGCCACTTGACACACAAGATGGCTGCCGGATCACAACATGGAGAGAAACAGCACAGCAAATACGGACACTGCCTGGGGCCACCAGAATGCCAGCACAATGCACTCAAAAACTAGTTGATTAGTTTAAGGCGGGTGGGGGAGAGAATACACATGAGTAGCGTACACTGCCTGCCAAAGTGTCTGGGTTCAACCAACATCTTTGATAGAAATGCTAACAGTTTGGTACGGACTCAATACAGAGTGATAATAGCCAGGGCTGCAGTAATCATCCTTCTCAGGAAGAGCGATTAGCAGATATTACTACAGCAATGGACTTCCCTGCAGACATTGAAACTGACAATGTCTGCGTTGAAACCGACAACGACTGTGCTGAAATTAACAAAGGCTGCGCTGGAATTGTCAATGACTGCCCCAAAACTATTAACGATTCTGCAATGTTTACCATAAACAAACCAAGTTAGAAAGACAATGACCTCATCACTGACCTATTATTACAAAATGTATAAAAGTATCTTGACATGTGCTCCAGGTTGAGAGAAGAATCGCAGCTGACAACTGTACCGTTGGTGCCTTTCTCTCCTTTGTACAACAAACTCTGTCATTGAACCCCGACTCTGACTCCAAGACTGGTGATTTTCCCCACAACACTTTATTGCTTCCAAATCTCTGCCATTTTGCCTGAAAGCCTTAAATTTTGCTGGAGATGAGCCAATTATTATAATCTGATATTTTACTCTTCATTCTTATGCATATCAACATAAAATGGACTGAAATTTTATTTAGAAAAATGCTTAATATAAAATCCTGTGGCAATAAAGGGACTGACCATTTTCACTTTTATGAAATGATGAAAAATGCAATGATGTGGTTACCACCACAATTCTGTCAACAAAAATGGTCATCAAAACTTGGTTAACAGAAATCATCTGGCTACCATTTTCATCTGCTCTGAGCTTCCATTGCTATTTGCAATTATGAGTAGGTAGGAATGGTCAAACCTTGCCATGCAATTTTCCCCAAGTACTGTCCTAGACTGACTACAATATAAACCAACAGGTTTATTTGAACGTACAAGTTTTCAGAGTGCTGCTTCTTTGTCATGTAGCTAGTGAAGTAGGATCAGAGGACACAGAATGTATAGTAAAATCATAGTGCCGTACCTTGATGCAACGTGAACAAACCTAGATTGCTTGATTCCTGATGAAGGGCTTTTGCCTGAAACGTCGATTTTCCTGCTCCTCGGATGCTGCCTGACCTGCTGTGCTTTTCCAGCTCCACTGTAATCTAAACCTAGATTGCTGTTAAGTATTTCAGCATCTCTCCAAACTGTTACGATGCAAGGCCAAACCCCTCTGTTATTTAAAACCAAACACCCAGAAAAACTCAACTTGTAATCTGTTAAAAGTATGATGAGGAGGTGCCGGAACCAGTTTGACTCAAGATTGGATACAGACAGGCTCTAACCTCACACCTTTAATGCATTGTCTGAGCTGAGATGTCACCTGTTTTTTTATAAAACCTTCAGTTATCTTGGGAATGAGGCTTGAAAGAAGTTCTGGGATTTACATATTAATGAATCAAAACTTGCAACCCATTCTAAAAGATGAAAGACTTAACAGCTAACTAGGTTTGTTCAATATATCATATCAGTTGCATGACACTATGATCTTGTGCTATAAATTCTGTGTCTTATGATTCTGCCCCACCAGCTACATGATGAAGGAGCAGTGCTCTGAAAGCTAGTACTTTCAAAAAACCTGTTGGACTATAATCTGGTGATGTGTGATTTTTAACTTTGTCCATCCCCATCCAACACCGGTATCTCCTCACCATACGTTTAACAGATTACAAGGTGAGTTTTTCTGGGTGTTTGGTTTTAATTAACAGAGTGGTTTGGCCTTGCATCATAACAGTTTGGAGAGATGCTGAATTATGCACAACATAAGATTTGATGCCTGATGCTGTGATTATCATGTGTGTAACATCCCCAGACGCTAGTGAAAGAAACTTACAGGGTTGACTTCACTGGATATGCCTTTATTGTGTGTTGCTTAGGTCAATGCAGAGTGTTGTTTTGTTCTTAGTTGAATGTAATACAGGACAGATCAGATCCCAGAATGAAGTCTGGCTTGATAGATCATATATTTAATTTTTGTAGTTGTTAACCATCAGTAGTCACTGACATCTATTCTTACAAGACTACAAATGGTCTTCAACAACAGAGCATAAGTTTATTTCACAAAAGAAATAAAAAGATAAAGCTATACTTATATAGGAGGCAAAAGGATTTTAACACAATTATCAAAACAAAGTTTCAATCTCCCCACAGCTCCCCACAGACTAGAAACCACTTTTGCTGAGGTATATAGTTTTGCTGAATGAACTGAGATAAAGCTTGGTTCTCCTACGAGGAGGAGAAAGTGAGGACTGCAGATGCTGGAGATCAGAGCTGAAAATGTGTTGCTGGAAAAGCGCAGCAGGTCAGGCAGCATCCAGGGAACGGAGCATCGACGTTTCGGGCATAAGCCCTTTTTCCTACGAGGAGAAAAGTTGTATTTTTCTGAACTGAACTCCAATATTTTCAGAAGCAAAATTTTGAAACTTCTGTTCTAAAGTTGAAAGTGAAATAATTTCCTTAATGTGGTTACTCTGCTTGTCTTAAGCTGAACTGTATAATCAGTTTATCCAGTCATAATACAGAGGTTCTCCCAGGCACTTTATTGCAATCATTTGCTTTCTTGAAACTGATGTATTCAGCTAGCTGTTAGAAATTGATTTTCTGACCTTTAGAAATATACTTTCACAGAACTGACACATATCCATTTGCCTCTTTTATACCTGCAACACACATTATGATGAAGTAACAAAACAAAAATTGCTAGCAAACTCAGTAGGTCTGGCGGTCTCTGTGGAGAGAAAGCAGTTAACATTTTGGGTTCAGTGACCCTTCTTCAAAACTAATAGTAGTTGGGAAAAGGTTGGTATATCTGGTCAAATTGGGGTGGCAGAAAGGAGGAAGAATAAACAATAGATAGAGATGGAGGCCAGAGAGACGGCACAACAGTTGAGAAAACAAAGGGATGGATAAAGGTCAACATGGGAGAATCAAGAGCTGCCTATGGGGATGATTAGCAGCTGATGATGGATTGGTTGTGGTATCATCACATATGACAACAAGGCCTTGTATGTGGAGCTTGGGATATGAAGATGGGAAAAGGTGCTCAAGCTCTAAAATTATTGAACTTGAACTGCTTACAATTTGGCCTGCTCTACACTGGGGAGTCAAAACGCAGACTGGGCAACCACTTTGCAGAATGCCTACATTCTGTCCACAAAAATAACATTTAGCTTCCTGTTGCCTGACACTTCCAATACACCATTATGTGTTCCCTGTAAACATCTCTGTCTCAGGCTTGCTGCAGTAAAGCTCAATGCAAGCTGAAGGTACAGTATCTCATTTTCTGCTTGGGGACCCTACAGCCTTCAGGACTTATTATTGAGTTCCATAATTTCATATCTGATAAGTCTACTCTCAATTATCAGTACAATAATGCAAACAGTTATCAACAGTGCTATCAAATAACACTTATGCCTTTCACCTATCACCCTCACCTTGACCTCTTTCCACCTATCACATTTCCGACGCCCCTCCCCCAAGTCCCTCCTCCCTACCTTTTATCTTAGCCTGCTGGACAAACTTTCCTCATTCCTGAAGAAGGGCTTATGCCCGAAACGTCGATTCTCCTGTTCCCTGGATGCTGCCTGACCTGCTGCGCTTTTCCAGCAACACATTTTCAGCTCTGATCTCCAGCATCTGCAGACCTCACCTTCTCCTATCAAGTAACACTTGTTTAGCAAAAACCTGCTCACTAATGTCTGGTTTGGCTTCTGCCAGAGCCACTCAGCTCCTGATTTCATCATACCCTTGGTCCAGAAGTGAGGTGACAGTGACTGCCCTTGACATCAAGGCTGCATTTAACCAAGCATGGTATTATGAAGCCCAAGCAACATTAGAAATTATGAAAACACTCAGCTAGTCGGAGTCATACCTAGCATAAAGGAAGATGATTGTGGTCAGTGGAGGTCAAAAACTTCAGCCCTTGGACACCACTGCAGGAATTCCTCAGAATAGTGTCTCAGACCCCACCATCTTCGTCTGCTTCACTAGCCATCCTCCCTTTATCATGAGTTCAGAAGTGGGGATGAATGTTCACTCATGACTGCACAATGTTTAGCATCATTTATGACAGCACCTTCCAAACCCATGATCAGTACCATCTAGAAGGACAATAGCAGCAAATATGAGAGTGTGGTGATAGAAAAGCACAGCAGGCCAGGCAGCATCCGAGGAGCAGGAGAATTGACATTTCGGGCATAAGCCCTTCGTCAGGATTGGGGAAGGGCTTATGAAGGGTATTGCCCAAAACATCGATTCTCATGCTCCCCGGATGGGGCCTGGCCTGCTGTGCTTTTACAGCACCACACTCTCGACTCTGATTTCCATCATCTGCAGTCCTCACTTTCTCCTAATGGCAGCAGGTACACAGGAACGCTACCACCTGCAAATTCCTGTACAAGCTACTCACTATCCTGACTTGGAAATATATTGCCATTCCTTAAGTGTCACTATCCCAAATCATGGAACTCCCTCCCGAACAACATTATGGATCTCCACTGGGGTCTTCTGGTGCCATGTATCTTCCAAACACAGCATTGAACCACACTGAATCCTCTGAATTCCACCATTCACTCTATCTTGTTCAGTTCTGCTCAAAGCGGCTCTTGAATATACACACTGCACTTCCTTGGAGGATTAATTAATGGGGGTTGCATCATCCTTAAGATATAATGCTGCACCACTCTTAAAATTGCTGTTTGTATCAAATTGGGCTGAGTACTAGGTTTTTGACATTATTTATTGATTTGATTGTGTCATATGTTATCTGTTCTGCCACAGTGAGTGCTATTTGACTTATAAATTGTGACAATACTGAGATCTATGCATACTGGCTATCTTGCCACAGCTAGACTGCTGGCATCTCCTTAGTAGAAGATTTCAGGATGCTGAATTGAGCCTGCATATTGACACTGCACTTTAATTCTTTGGTATATGGAATTGGTGATTCGTTCTATGCGGTGAGATGGTCTTTCATAGGTTGTATCGTGGAGTGACACTTGCTGAGGTTTCAGGATGTATAGCGGTAATATGATGGCACTAACTCCTCTGTGATTTTAGCTCTAGTGTGTATTGTCCTACCTTTTCAGGACATATGATATAACACATTAATAGTTGTAAAAGCATCACATCTCTTTATACTGGTGGCATGGTGTTGTGGTTAACAATGTGGAAAACATGGCCATCTTCTGAAATTTGCCTTTTCTTGATTGACTCTGAACTTTGCTATTAAGTTGTTTGCCCTTGTGGAAGTCTAGGAGCAGAGGTACATTTCAGCGTAAGGGGTCATCTATTTAAGATAGAGATGAGGAGAAAATTTGTCTTTCAGAGGGTAGTGAATCTATGGAATAATTTACAGAGGGCGTTAGTCACTAGGTCAATAAATATGGATTCTTAATCAAAAAAAGAAATGTAGGTTTTTGGGGAAAAGGCAGAAAAGTGTAGTTGATTACCAGCCACGATGGGCTGAAAGACCTACTTCTACTCCTATGTCATATGGTTTATATCTGTGCTGTTTTGTAATATTTTCCTTGCTGTCAGCGTAGTTGTGTTGTACCATCTCGTTAGTCATCTATGTTTTGTTATAGTCTCTGGCTTGGCATTTGGAATGAGATTTCTTGCACACGTGTGCTAAGTGTTCCTTGATGCCAGATGATTTTAAATATCAGTAAAAGCTGGATGGCTTTTAGGTAGGTATGACAAAATGCATATATCATGTATTTAGTTGGCTTTATGCACTTTGCTGGCTGTAGCAATAGTGCTGACAGCACCTAAATCATATAATTGCTAGTGGCTTGCCATTATAGTTTCATACTTGCATCCCTCCTCAAGTAATGCATCAATAGTGTTGCCCTAAATATCTTTCCTAAGGCTTTGATTGGTATGGAAGCGATGGCTGACTCAATGAGCTTCTCTGACAGTTCCTCTTTGGAAAAGTCACATTCAAGCCCTTTGATACAGCATGTTTCAGTAAACTGGTCAATAAAGTCTTGAGATTCCTGTCTGTATGATATGAATTGGCGTCAGTCTGTTAATCCTGAAGTTACTTCTTACTTTGGGTGGTCTTCAATACTTTCCAGATACCTTCTGGATCTTTCTGACCATCAATGGAATTACTAGATATTAATTCTGCAAAGTGTTTCTTGACCAGTAGCAAGCAAAATGTTCAGGGCTCTTTTCTGAAGATCATCTATTACTACACTTGTAAATAGAACTGCATACGTTATTTGAACAGTTGAAATTGATTTAAAGGTGATCCTGGATGCTGCCCAATCCATCAAGGCGTCTCTGCTTCCCACTACTTTGTCTTAAAAACTGTACACTGTCCCACTGTAATCTGTGTATCCCTGACTTTTATCAATCTAAATTAAAATTGTTGCTTCACTGGCCTTTTTCTCTTTAAAACTTCTCCTTTAAGAATTGTGGGCTTATTGTTTAAAAGTCATAGGTTGTAGCACTAGCAAATGGTTGTAGGTGGCATTTGTGCTAAATAAAGAGTGATAAGATTATAGGGTCTTTTCACAACAATTTAGAGAAAGGCAGAATAGCAGAACTGACTGATACCGGGTCACAGGTAATACTCCCTAAATCTTTCTTTAATAGTGGTTTTTAGACTATTTGTCTTCTTTTACAAGCACTTAGGAGTTGTCCTTTCAGGACCACAAGAGGCATTTGGATAGGTATATGAATAGAAAGAGTTTGGAGGGATATGGGCTGGGTGCTGGCAGGTGGGACTAGATTGTGTTGCGATATCTGGTCGGCATGGACGGATTGGACCAAAGGGTCTGTTTCCATGGTGTACATCTCCATGACTCTATGACCATTTAATTGCCATTTGTTAAAATTAGTTTAGCAGTCTCTACTTTTCTTTTTCAAGAGACAGTTAGAGCATGTACTCTACAGCCTTTGGTTTTGCTTGTATTTATAACTTCAGCTGTTTTATTTTAAAATAAGGTTCGCTTAGAAATTTACTTTATCATGAAAGTTCTGAAAAGGAAATTAGCTCTATCTTCTTGCTGGTCAATGCCATATCTACAATCTGTACAGTTATCTGACTCACAGAAACTGATGTTGCTCATTGTCTGAATGCATTGATTTCCAAAGCTGATGACCAGTTGGCCTTCAACAAGCTTTCCAAATATCCTTACATATGCTAAATGCTGTGATAATGAAGCCGTTAACTAATGTTGGTGGGGGGGGGGGGGGGGGGCTCTTATTTGCGAGAGTATTATCAGGAGCAGGTGAAGTGCAAAATATGACACAGAAGATGGGAACAATCGTGAAAAGTATGACTTTGGCAGAGACCATCTCTGACACCTCCCTCCCCTTCCTGGACCTCTCCATCTCCATTAATGATGACCGACTTGACACTGACATTTTTTACAAACCCACTGACTCCCACAGCTACCTGGATTACACCTCTTCCCACCTTACCTCTTGCAAAAATGCCGTCCCGTATTCCCAATTCCTCTGCCTCCGCCATATCTGCTCCCAGGAGGACCAGTTCCACCACAGAACACACCAGAGAGACCGCAATTTCCCTTCCCACGTGGTTAAAGATGCCCTCCAACGCATCTCATCCACATCCCGCACCTCCGCCCTCAGACCCCACCCCTCCAACCGTAACAAGG
>NC_057720.1:55881292-55887236 GCF_004010195.1 Chiloscyllium plagiosum
CCCTCCTCGAGCTTATCTCTCCACGCTTCAGGCTCACTGCCTTTATTCCTGATGAAGGGCTTTTGCCCGAAACGTCGATTTCGAAGTTCCTTCGATGCTGCCTGAACTGCTGTGCTCTTCCAGCACCACTAATCCAAGAGGGCATAGCTTCAAGATTAGAGGGAGCAGATTTAAGACTGAATTGAGAAGGAACTTCTTCACTCAAAGGGCTCTAAATCTATGGAATTCCTAGCCCAGTGGAGTGGTTGTTGCTACTTCAGTAAATGTTTTTAAAGCTAAAATAGATTTTTTTTGAACAGTAAAGTAATTAAGGGCTATGCTGAGTCCACAAAAAGATCAGCCATGATCCTATTGAATAGTGGAGCAGGCTTGAAGGGCCAGACAGCCTACTCCTGCTTCTAGTTCTTATGTTCTATGTAGAAGTCAAACACACTGTTAGGAGTTCTTCTTCTTTTCTGTCTTCTCGCACTCTCAGCATCAGTCACCCAGCCTCAGCGTGATCTCCCACTTCCAAAGTGGATGGACGGTCCGAAGCAGGGATGCTAGCAAACAGTGACCCAGGTAGGGACACCAGAACTTGTAGACTGGTGCAGGGATGCCAGTGGCAAGTGTGAAGCAGGGGCAGGACCCCAATGTGGACCATGGCGGCAGCCAGCACAGACAATGTGGAGGCCCCCTGCTCTGATCTGGTGCAGACAGCCTCTGGAGGGAGACTATGATGTTTGGCTTTTAAACTTTGTTTCTTGTTTTTTTGAACTTTGGTTATACTGCATATAGTTGTGTAACTTTTTTTCTTCATTTCTCTATTTTGTAATGAAGGATTGTACCTAGGTACTCTGTACCTACGATAGCGCTGTGTGTTGGTGACAGTGTTACACTGTAACTAATCTGTAACTGAAGAAGCTGTACTTAGGTGCCTTTGTACCTAAGATGGCACTGTAAGTGGCGATTTATAAACTTTTCACTGTACTCATTTGAGTAGATGTGATATTAAAACTACTTCAAATTCAATTTAGTTACCAAGAGTTTTAAACTATTTTAAACAAACCTTACAGAACTTTCACCAATTTTGTTTTAAAGTGATTTTTTTGTGCTAGCAAGCTTCTTCTACATTAAAAATGAAAACCCTGTTTGAGACCAAGCACACCAACAATCTACTCAGCCCCAAAATTAACATTGTATTGATTCTTTGCTACTCTATTTTCTTTTATCTCCCAGGCAACTTAGTCACATGATCAGTAAATGTAAGCTTGATGGTTTACTAGTGATCATCTCTTAGAAAAATATGCTTTAAAGAGACCATCATCCCAACATAAAATTCAGGTTTCTCCCCAAAAGCACCTAAGCCATCACAAAAATTAGAAGAATTCTGAACAAACACCAACATTTCAATAGATAATGATACACGTTTAAGAACTGACCACTGATATTATGCAAGTATTAACACTGTTTGGAAAACTCCATTGTGTATTTGGTGAACCAAATATCTCCCAGGTGGTTATGTCTGTTGTTTGTGCTAATGATTCTGTTGTGAATTCTTCCTGACAATTCTCAAAGAAAGTTGTGAACTCTGACAGTGTTGATGTTGGACCTGAGCAATTGCCATCTACAGATTGTTTATCCCACGCAAAGATATCCTAAAAAGCAAAAGAAACCTGAAAATCATTTGGTCTCGAAGATATTTATAGTTGCAGTTTAATTGTAGTAATAGCTTGTCATTTTGACAATGTTTCAGAACTAATTTCTGATTAAATTTCATCAACCTAAAATGTTGACATGCTGCTTGACCTGCAGAGTTTTTCCAATTACTTTTTCTTTTTATTTCAGTTTCTGTCTCTTTTCTCTCATAGAGTCATACAGCATGGAAATATAACTTTCGGCATAATTCATCCATGCCAACTGATGTCCTAAACTGTACTAGTCCCATTTGCCTGCGTTTGGCCTGTATCCCTCTAAACCTTACCAATCCATGTACCTTTTCAAACATCTTTTAAATGTTATAGTTGTACTCAACTGTACCACTTCTTCTGGCAGCTCATTCATGTACACCACTCTCACTGTGAGAAAAAGTTGCCATCTTACCCCCTCACCTTAAACCTAAGCCCTGTAATTTTGGATTTCCCTACCCTGGGGAAAAGACCTTGGCTGTTCACCTTATCCAAACCCTTCATGATTTTATAAACCTCTATAAGGTTTATAAAATCCCAGAGCCATCTATGCTCCAGGGGAAAAAAGTTCCAGACTCTCCAGCCTCTCATAGAATTTGCACAGCACGGAAATAGACCTTTCAGTCCAACTTGTCCACGCCGACCAGACGTGACCTAGTCCCATTTGCCAGCATTTGGCTTATATCCCTCTAAACTCTTCCTATTCATATACCATGCCTTTTAAATGTTGTAATTGCATCCACCTCCACCACTTGCTCTGGCAGCTTATTCCATACACGCATCAGCCTCTGCGTGAAAAAGTTACTCCTCCGGTCCTTTTTAAATCTTTCCTTCTCACCTTAAACCTATGCCCTCTAGTTTTGGACTCTCCCAGTCTAGGAAAACGACCTTGGCTATTCACCCTATCCATGTCCCTATCCATAAACCTCTATAAAGTTCACCCCTTAGCCTCTGATGCTCGAGGGAAAAAAGCCCCAGCCTATTCACCTTCTCCCTATAACCCAAACACACTAGTCCCAGCAACATCCCTGTAAATCGTTTTTGCACTCTCTCAAGTTTAACAAGATCCTTTATATAGAAGCACGACCAGTATTGTACGCACTACTTTAAATGTTGCTTTACCAATGTATTATACAGTCGGTAACATGATGTCCCAATAACGGCACTGTGAAGACAACAATCTCTCCAGCAATATCAGCAAAACAAAGGAGCTGGTCATTGACTTCAGGAAGAGGAATGGAGAATATGTCCCTGACTGCCTCAATGTTGCTGAGGTGGAGATGGTCGATAGCATCAAGTTCCTGGGAGTGACGATCACCAATGATGTCCTGGTCCATCCATGTTGACACGACAGTCAAGAAAATACATCAGGTCCTCTACTTCCTTAGGATGTGGAGGTGCTGGTGTTGGACTAGTGTGGACAAAGTCAGAATGTCACACGAAACCAGATTATAGTCCAACAGGTTTACTTGAAGCAGCGGCGCTCAGAAAGTTTGTGAATTCAAATAAACCTTTTCAACCATAACCTGATGTCGTACAACATCTGACTATGTCTACTTCCTTAGGGGCCTAAGGAAATTCAGCATGTACATTAAGACTTTTGCAAGTTTTTATAGATGCACTGTAGAAAGTATCCTATCAGGATGCATCACAATGTAGTATGGCAACTGCTCTTCCCAAGACCTAAAGAAACTGCAGAGATTTGTGAACACAGCCCAGTTCATCACACAAACCAGCTTCCCATCCACTGACTTCATCTGTACTTTGTACTGCATTGGGAAAGCAATCAACATAATCAAAGATCCCTCCCACCCCAGTTATATTCACTTCCACCATCTTCCATCAGATTGAAGATATAATTTGCAAACACATACAAACAGATTTAAGAATAGCTCCCTCCCTGCTGTTAGCAGACTTTTGAATGGACCTCTTTAATGGATGTAAGTTAGCTCGCTGAGCTGGAAGGTTTGTTTTCAGACATTTCATCGCCATGACTATGTAACATCATCAGTGAGTGTCTCCGGTGAAGTGTGGTGGTAGGTCGTGCCTCTATATTTATAGGTCTTGGTTTTTTAAAGTGAGTAATGTCATTTCCAGTGTTTTTTTCCAAGGGAAGGTAGATGGGTACAAATCAATATGTTTATTGATGGAGTTCCTATTATTACGCCAGGCCTCTAGGAATTCTCGTGCATGTCTTTGTTTTGCTTGTCCTGGGATGTGAATATTCCCAGAAATACATCCAGGGAAGTTATTTGGGTGGAACTGAGAAATAAAAAAGGGATGATAACCTTATTGGGATAGTATTGTAGACCCCCTAATAGTGGTGTACTTCTTTGTCTGTATGTATGGAAACTAGTGATAGTGGGTCATGTCTTTTGGTGGCTAGTTGGTGTTCATGTATCCTCATGGTAGGTTTCCTGCTTGTTTGTCTCATGTAGTGTTTTTTACAGTTCTTGCATGGTATTTTGTAAATGACAGTAGTTTTGCTGGTGGAATCTAATGGATCCTTTAGGTTAATTAGTCACTGTTCAAGTGTGTTGGTCGGTTTGTGGACTACCATGATGCCAAGGGGTCTGAGTAGTCTGGAAGTCATTTCTGATATGTCTTTGATGTAAGATAATGTGGCTCTAGTTTTTGGTTGCATTGTGTCTACTTGTTTGGATTTGTTTCTGAGGAATCGGCGGATTGTGTTTATGGGGCAACCGTTTTTCTTGAAAACGTTGTATAGGTATTTTTCTTCTGTTGTTTGTAGTTCTTGGGTACTGCAATGTGATGTAGTTCGTTAAAATAATGTCTTGATGTAGCTCCATTTGTGGGTGTTGGGATTAGACATGCACGAGAATTCCTAGAGGCTTGGCATTCGAACCAGAATTCCAATAAACACACCGATTTAGACCCCATCTACCTTCCCTTGGAAAAAAGAACTGGGAATGACATCACCTACCTTAAGAAGCCAAGACCTACAAATAGGGAGGTGGGACATACCACCAGTGCTTCACCAGACACACTTACTGATGATGTTACCTAGTCATGGTGATGAAACGTCTGAAAACATACATTCCAGCTCAGCAAGCTAACTTATATCCATATCGTCAACATGAGCGACAGATTTTCTCAAAGGACCTCTTTAATGTTAATATTGATTTCTCTCTGCACCTTCTCAGCAGCTGTAACATTGTATCCTACACTCTGTTCTGTTACGCTGATGCACTTGTATTGTATGATCTGCCTGTAAAGCACGTCAGACAACACTTTTCACTGTACTACATACACCTGACAGTAATAAATCAAATCAAATAAAATTAATTCCTATACTTAATTCTCTGACCAATGAAGGCAAGCATGCCAAATGCCTTCTTCACCATCCTATCTACCTGTGATTCGACTTTCAAAGAACCATGTACCTGCACCCTAGGTCTCTGTTTGATAATACTCCCCAGGGTCCGACCATTAACTGTGAAAGTCCTTCCTTGGTTTGTCTGACCAAAATGCAACACTTTGTGTTTATTTAAATTAAACTCCATCTGCTATTCCTCAGCCCACTGGCCTAGTTGATCAAGATCCCATTGCACTCTCAGATAACATTCTCCACTGTCTACTATACCACCAATTTTGGTGTCATCCGTAAACTTATCTAACCACATCTCCTATATTCTCATCCAAATCATGTATATAAATGACAAACAAATGTGGACCCACTGATCCTTGCAGCACTGTTGATCACAGGCCTCCAGTCTGAACAACAACCTCCTCCACCACTCTATTTCCAATTTTGTATCCAACTAAGTACCTAAATAGGAAGGGTTTAGAGGGATGTAGACCAAATACTGGCAAATAGGAGTGGAATAATTTATGATATGTGGTTGGCATGGATGAGTTGAACCAAAGGGTGCTATACAACTCTACGACTCTAATTGGCTAGCTGTTCCTGGATCCCACGTGATTTAACCTTACTAACCAGTCTACCATGCAAAACCTTGTCAAAGACCTTGCTAGAGTCCCCATAGAGAATGGATCAGTGGTGCTGGAAGAGCACAGCAATTCAGGCAGCATCCGAGGACAGGCAAAATCAACGTTTCGGGCAAAAGCCCTTCATCAGGAATAAAGGCAGAGAGCCTGAAGCGTGGAGAGATAAGCTAGAGGAGGGTGGGGGTGGGGATAGAGTAGCATAGAGTACAATAGGTCAGTGGGGAAGGAGATGAAGGTGATAGGTCAGGGAGGAGAGGGGGGAGTGGATAGGTGGAAAAGGAGCTGGGCAGGCCGGACAAGTCCGGACA
>NC_057720.1:55889663-55913374 GCF_004010195.1 Chiloscyllium plagiosum
CTGATGAAGGGCTTTTGCCCGAAACGTCGATTTTGCCTGTCCTCGGATGCTGCCTGAATTGCTGTGCTCTTCCAGCACCACTGATCCAGAATCTGGTTTCCAGCATCTGCAGTCATTGTTTTCACCTCGTTTTTTCCCCATAGAGAATGTCTAGTGCTATGCTTTCATTTATCATCCTGGTCAACACTTCAAAAAATTTAATCAAGTTTGTGAGACATGGTTTCCCACACACAAAGCCATGTTGTCTATGTCTAATCAGTCCTTGACTTCCGAGCACATGCAGATCCTGTCTCTCTGAATCCCTTCTAACAACTTAAGCCATCACTGACATCAGGCACACTGGTCTACAGTTCCCTGGCTTTTCTTTGCAATCTTTCTTAAATAATGATGCAACTTTAGCCATTCTCCAATCTTCCAGCACTTCAACCATGGCTGTCAGTTATACAATTATCTCTGCCAGGGGCCTGGCAATTTATTCCCTAGATTCCCACAATGTCCTGGGATACACCTGATAAGGTGAAGGGGATTTATCTATCTTTATGTATTTTAAGACCTCCAGCACCTTGTCTTCTTAATGTGGACTCTTTTAAGACATTACTATTTATTCCACTGATTTCCATAGCTTCCATGTCCGCAGCAAATAGTGATGCAAAGTATTTGTTTAGAATCTCACCCATCTCCTGTGGTTCCACAAATAGAGAGCCTGTTGATCTTTAAGGGGCCTTATTCTCTCTCTGGTTACTCTTCTGCCTTTAAGAATCTCTTTGGATTCTCGTTTACCTTACCTGCCAAGGCTATCTCATGATCTCTTTCTGATCTTCTGATTTCCCTCTTAAGTCTATGCCTATAACCCCTGTACTAATCAAGGGATTCACTTGATTCGAGTTGTCTAACCCTGAAATTTGCCTCATCCTTTCTCTTGACTAGAGCCTGAATATCTCTAGTCATCCTGTGTTCCCTATATTTGCCAGCCTTGTCCTGCACACTAACAGGAACATGCTATCCCTGAACTCTTGTTATCTCATTTTTGAAAGCCTCCCACTTGCCAGACGTCCCTTCACCTGTGAACAGTCTCATCAAATGAACTTCTGAAAGTTTCTGTGTAATAGCATCAAAATTGGCCTTGCCTCAGTTTAGCACTTTAACTTATGGACCAGGCCTATTCTATTCCATAGCTCTTTTAAAACTAATAGAATTATGGTCACTGGTTCCCCCACTCATACGTCTGTCACTTGCCCTGCCTTATTTCCCAAGAGGAGGTTGAATTTTACCCCTTCTCCGACAAGGCCATCTACGTAGTCATAGAGATGTCCAGCACAGAAACAGACCCTTCCATCCAACTCGTCCATGCCGATCAGATATCCCAACCCAATCTAATCCCATTTGCCAGCACCCGGCCTATATCCCTCCAAACCCTTCCCATTCATTTACCCATTCAGATGCCTTTTAAATGTTGCAATTGTACTAGCCTCCACCACTTCCTCTGGCAGCTCATTCCATAGATGTACCAACCTCTGTGTGAAAAAGTTGCACCTTAGGTCTCTTTTATATCTTTCCCCTCTCACCCTAAACCTATGCCTGCTAGTTCTGGAGTCCCCTACCCCAGGGAAAAGACTTTATTTTTTTCCTATCCATTGCCTCTCTTGATTTTATAAACCTCTATAGGTTAGCCCTCAGCCTCCGACACTCCAGGGAAAACAGTCCCAGCCTATTCAACCTCCCACTATAGATCAAACCCTCCAACCTTGGCAACATCCTTGTAAATCTTTTCTGAACCTTTCACGTTTCACAATATACTTCCCATGTTGATTGAGGAAGTTTTCTTAAACACACATAACAAATTCCTCCCCATCCAAAGCCTTAACAGTATGGAGTCCATGTTTGGAAAGTTAAAATCTCCACTTTTTAAATACCACTATTCTTCGAGCTATCTGTGATCTTCCTATATATTTGCTCCTCAGTTTCCTGCGAAATATTGGGGGTGGGGGCTTTAAAGTTTGATGCAAGAAAGTGATGACTTCCCTTCTTATTCTCAATTCCACTCATATAGTTTCATTGGAAGATCTCCAGGAATACCCTCCCTAAGTACTACCAAGGTGTTTTCCCTAATCAAAAATGCCACTCCCCCTCCTCTCGTGCCTCCCCTTTTATCCTTTCTATAGCATTTGTACCCTGGAACATTAAGTTGCCAGTCGTGTCCCTTCCTCAGCCATGTTTCTGTAATAGCTGTGATATCCCAGTCCAAAGTTCCCATCCATGGCCTGAATTTATGTGCCTTACCTATCAGGCCTTTGCATTGAAATGAATGCAATTTAATTCATCAGTCTTCTTTCATTCTCTGTCATGCTCTTGCCTGCCTGGTCTAATTAACGTGGTCTTTTTAACTGCTGTACCAGCCTCAACCTTCTGTCTTGTCTGACTATTGCTTAGGGTACTACCTGCTGCCAGACCGGTTTAAACCCTCCTGATTAGTTCTAGGAAATCTTCCCGCCAGGATATTGGTACTCCTCCAGTTCAGGTGTAACCTGTCCCTCTTGTACAGGTCACTACTGTCCCAGAAGAGATCTCAACGATCCAAGAATTAACTCCCAAGTCTTATTTACAAGCATTTATAGAATCATAGAAGAAATCACAATACAAATGGAAACAAATCCCCTCTCAATATTCTCTTCACTAAAGATAATAGCACCAAATTTTCTAATTGATGCTGGTAACTGAAGTATTCCATTCTTGGAATATATTTTCCAAATCCTTTCTGTAACCCTCTAAAGCCTTCACATTCATCCTGAAGTGTAGTACCCAGAATTTACCACAATATTTATCTTATAGTCTCAATATCCAAAATTAACATAGAATCACAGATTTATTACAGCATAACAGGCCATTCAGCCCATCATTTCTGCACCAGTTCTGTGAACGAGCATTATTTTTAATGCCATTTTATTGCTTATTCCCCTAACCCTTAATATAGTTTGCGTTTACAATAAGATATTGTCCTCTTGAATGCCTCATTTGAATCTGTATCCACCACATTTCCATGCAGCATATTCCTTTTTTTTCTAATGTCACAGTTGTTTCTTCAGCAAATTACATTTATACCTGTGGACCTCTCATTCTCAATCAATTTACAAATGGAAAGATTTCCCTCTGTACTTGTCCAAATTTCTATTCGATCTCCATTCAATCTTATCATCTCCAAAAAGGACAATCCCAATGTTTCCAATCTATCTTCATTACTGCAGTTTCTTATCACTCGAATGATGGAGGTGGAGGAGGAGGTAGAACAGGAGCATTATGGTTGAACACTAACCCCAAGTTTCATATTAAATAACAGATGCAATGGAGATAGATCCCAAACATTTTCTTAATCAACTTGGATAACTGTGAATGCTGAGCCACAATGTGCTTCCAATCCTGTTCTCGTCAAGTGGGAGATCAGAGTCAAGAGTGTGTTGCTGGAAAAGCACAGCAGATCAGGCAGCATCCGAGGAGCAGGAGAATTGATGGTTTGGGAATAAGCCCTTTATGTGGAATGAGGCTTGTGGGCCGGGGGTTGAGAGATAAATGGGAGGTAGTGGGGCTGGAGGGAAGGTAGCTGAGAATGCAATAATTAGATGAAGGCGAGGAAGAAGGTGATAGGTCAGAGAGGAGAATGGGGCAGATAGATGGGAAAGGACTGGGATAAGATGAGGCGAGGGGAGATGAGGAAACTGATGAAATCCACATTAATTCCGTGTGGTTGCAGGGTCCCAAGGCAGAAGATGAGGTATTCTTCCTCAGGTGTCGGGTGGTTAGAGTTTGGCGATGGAGGAGGCCCAGAACCTGCATGTCCTTGGTACAGTGGGAAGGGGAGTTGAAGTGATCAGCCAGGGGGTGGTGGGGCTGGTTGGTGCAGGTGTCCCAGAAATGTTCTCTGAAATGATGTGAGTTGGCGTTCTGTCTCCCTGACGTAGAGGAGACCACATTGGGTGCAACAGATACAGTAGATGACATTTGTGGAGGTACAGGTACATTTCTGTTGGGTGTGGAAGGATCCTTTGTGGCCTTGAATGGAGGTGAGGGTACAGGTTTTGCACTTCTTGCAGTGGCAGGGGAAGGTGCTGGGAGTGGGGTGAGAGCTGGTGGGGGGTGTAGATCTGACAAGGGAATTGCAGAGGGAATGGTCTCTCCAAAACGCTGATAGGGGTGGGGAAGGAAATATATCCGTAGTGGTGGGTCTGTTTGTAGGTGGCAGAAGTGGCGGAGGATGATGCGATGTATATGGAGGTTGGTGGGGAGGAAGGTGAGGACCAGGGCGGTTCTGTCCTTGTTGTGCTGGGAGGAGCGGGGTTTAAGGGCAGAGGTGCGGGAAGTGGTGGAGATGCGCTGGAGGACACTGGAGTTAGTGAACTTTTGCTGCTCTTTGGAGTCTGGGCTAACCTGTCACGTGGACTTCTTTTTTGTGTGTCTTTGGGCGCTATGGCCAAGTGTTTGTTCCATAGATTCGATAATGTGAGGAACTTTTCATGCAAAAACAGCAGGTGTGTCGGGTTTTTAAGGCATCTTTCGTGTCTATGAGGCCTGACCTCTGTTGCGATCTGTGCTTGCACTGGAGCCTTAGGCACAAAGATTGTTATTGTCCATGGTTCCAAAAATATGTAATGGGAACCCAGAATATAGATTCCCTCATTCTAAATGTGAATTTGTACTGAGAGATTTTTCTACTTTACTATGTTTGTATGTCTGTGTCTTGGGGTTATTGAGAGGTGTGGATGTTTATACATGCATTGTACAAATTTATATTATCCAGTTTTGCAACTGTTAAATAAATTTTGCTTTATAATAAATCAATAATTTTGTATTCATTAAAGACATGTGGCTGATAGCTCCTTTTATCTTAATACAGAATAAACTTACAATTCAAATGAGTAAAACAATTAAAATTATGTCGTATTGAAATCATATTGGATTCAACACCTTAGCTGTTTCTCTCTCCACAGATGCTGCTAGGCCTGCTGAGATTTTCCAGCAATTGCTATTTTATTTCAAATTTCAAGCATCTGCAATATTTTGCTTTTATTTGAGCTGATGTTGTGACAGTGGGGTAGTGGGACTAGATTGAGTGATTACACTCCTCTTATCAAAAGAAAACGAAGAATTGCAGATGGTGGAGATCTGAAACAAAAACAGAAATTATTGGAGAAACTCAGCAAGTCTAGGGCAGCATTTGTGGGAAGAAAGCAGAGTTGAGCCTTGAGGATAGTCACTCCTTTTGTAAATTCGCTAGTAGCCAGGAAAAACTGATATTTATTCTGAAGCCGGGGGCAGGACAGGATTGGTGTGCTGGTGATAAAAAACCTGGAAGGGTGATTTCAGGCTCTAAAGATATTGAACTTAATATTGAGGTTTAGAGCCTGCAGGGTCCCACAGCAGAAATGAGATGCTGTTCTTTGAGTCTGCGCTGCGACTCGCTGGAACACATATTATGGAGCAGATCCCCTCAAAATACATTAAGAAGGTACCCTAGGTTCTAACCTTTTAAAGATAAATATGAAGTGTTGTATTCCAGATGCAATTTGATTGGTCAAACTACTCAACATGAAGCAAAACACAATTTATTCAAAAGCCATACATGTAGTTAAAATACAACAAAAGAAAAACAAAGTTGGAATAACAACTTACTAGTTAACTGTTCCAATACGGTAACATCCCATAAACATATCCTTGGCAAAAAGACAAATTCAGAAACAGATTGTCTGACATGTAGTTTTCCAATCCAGGAGGAAAGAACTTCAAAAGACACTTCAGGGAGACAGAGAGTGTACCCTCTGGGAGAGATTCACTGCTTTCCAACATTGCTGAGACCCCAGCAACAATTATCAAAAGTTAAGTAAAATCCTGGATTTAAGAGAGCTTGACTATACAAATTCAAGCTGCTTCTATTGTTCCAATTTTAAAAAACCAAGGCCCCAGAGTTATTTATCTTCTAATAGACTACTCACCACCTGTCACCCAGTTTCTCTCTAAAAGAAACAGGAGAAAACCCACCTATTAAAGCCACAGCATTGTAACATAGTGCAGCAGGCCTGTGATAGAAATGTTGGCATGGGAAGGCAGTGGTGTGTTGAATGGCAGGCAACTGGACACTTGGGGCCATTTCTGTGCACAAGATACCCAGCTTGCATTTCGTCTCCCTAGTGTAGAGCAGGGGAGATCTCCTGAGGTGATAAACTCGATCCCCTGACCTGTCCGGACTTGTCCGACCTGCCCAGCTCCTTTTCCACCTATCCACTCCACCCTCTCCTCCCTGACCTATCACCTTCATCTCCTTCCCCACATATTGTTAGCAGCCAATACAACAGACTGGATTGAGTGAAATACAAATGAATCACTGCTTCACCTGGAAAATGTGTCTGGGATTTTGGATGGTGAAGAGGGAGGAAGTTAACAGGCAGGTGATACACCTTTTGTGATCCTATGACAAAGGCGCGTGGGAGTGTCGGAGATTTTGGGAGTGATCCTGCAGAACTTCTGCAGCAACATCTGTTTTTGACCCGTTTATTTCACAAGTTTTAACTTTGCTGACTAACCCTTTGTTCAACATTTGGGAATACAAGGGTTGGCAATCCAATTATTGCCGTTTGATTCAGTTTATCTGTCGATCCTCTAGTTTAGTTTCGAATTACCGATTCCTTACTTAGAATTGTGAATAGCAAACATTTAATGTCATTCGCACAATAATTTGCAATTTACCTTCGCCTACCATGAAACAAAACCTCTAAGCAGACATTTGAAAACTCGGCACGTTAATGTAGCGCGCGTGGGGTGTGACGTGAGATGTAAGCGCGCTTGAAGGGGCGGGCGTAACGTAACGTGTGCACGCGCTGGGCACGGTCTGTGATGTCCGACGTGAGCCCGCTGGAAGAGGCGGGGTGAGGCGTAACGAGAGTGCGCGCCGGGAAGGTAAGACGTGACGACGTCGGGGAAGAGGGGTGGTGCTGCGTTGGAGGCGACGGTGAAGACATGTTGGAGGTCCGTCAACGTCATGATGTTGTGGTTAAGCAGAGCCAGGAAAAGAGCGAAGCAGCTGGAGATGCTGCTGTCCGAGTCGACGCTCGAACTGGGGACGGGGAGATGTCGGCTGAGACGTTGACTGTTTTCCTGAAGTTGTGCGCGGCGGTTTTTTACGGAGTTAGCTCTTTTTTGATCGTGGTGGTGAACAAGAGCGTCCTAACCAGCTACAGGTGAAGGGAGTGGCGACCGCTGGGGCGGAGGAACTAAAAGGTTTCGAGGACGATGTAGAGTCGTCCCCCGCGCCGCGAGCTCTGAACCCCCCGCCCCCCCCCGGCGCGAGCTGCCTTGTGTAAAGAAGCTGCGTTACCAAACGGATTCGCATCTTCTTTGATCGTCACACTCATGCACTAAAGTCGATTCAAAACTGCAGCGTTGCTTAAGCATGGGATTGCGTATTGACTGGCGTTAAGAACATTTGCATTTTAGACGCACTGTTTCTAGGTTTGTTTTCAGATTCTCCAATAATGAAAGGCAAAATCATTTTGCAAAGCGTTTGTTATTTAGGTCCGATACTTGTATCATTGTTGAATTTTTAAAAAAAAAAATTCCCGTAAACGATAGTCTTGTAGAAATGCCATTATTCAGCCTCATTTTTCGGATTTTGTTCTGAATGTTCCGAAATCGAAAGCGTCCAACAAAGTTGGTTTCTAACATTCTATTTAAATCGCTTCCTACGTTCGAGAACTGTTCAGCTTTGCTTTCGGTCAGAAACCGTTATTAGTCTGTGGCAAACTGGTCAATGCTTGTTCTTTGTGCTTGAGCTGCGGCTTGCATATTTTGGGAAGGGGGGGAAAGTAGACTTTTTTCCTGTCGCAGCACTTCAACAGATTCCTGTACCGACTTGCATACTGTATGCCGTAAAGTCTTTTGTACAATCTAATTGCTTAATGTCTTTGCAATCTGCAGATTTCCGTCAATATTATTTGTGGGCATTGGTCAGGTACAGTTACTTTGATATTTAAATTCTGCGTGCCGGAAGGAAATTTTCATTAAAGTAGTGTATAAAAAGCAACATGTGGCCCATTTTAAAATCCGTTTCTTTCGCGTACAGATGTTAGCAACGGTAACCCTGCTGTGGGTGGGTAAGGCATGCAAGGTGGTGAAGTTTCCTGGCCTGGACTACAGTATGCCTCGGAAGGCAAGACTTTTTTGTTTTTTGATGCATAAAGCTAATTGTAGTAATTTTATGTGTACTATTTTGCATTCATTAAAGAGGAACTGACTTGATAAATTAGTCTTGTGTAAGCATCAATTTACAGACAGTTATGGATACTTTAAATTTTTTTGGTGTTTGTCAATTGAGCAATAAAAGTCTCCCTCCCTTTCTTTCTTCTCTACGCCTCCACTACTTCACTCCCTAATCCCATGCATGTACATGTGGATTTTCAGATGATCATATGCAATTAATTAGTTTAATTGAATTGGACATTAAAGTATTTATGTATAGTTTAAATTTTATAGTGCTACTCAGGAATGTTATGTAGTTATTTTCTGATTTTTTTTTTGCTAAATTCTAATCCATATTGCAGATCTTGAATCAAATGTTGACCATTTCACCTTTGTCTATTTATAATCTCAAAACCAGCAAGATATTAGCAGTTACACAGCAACAGTTTTCTTCTAGTGGGTGAAAGTAATAGATCAAATGTGTATAGTGCCACTGAATTTATTCATCCTTTTATTTCTGTACATTTTTTTGTTGCCACTTCAAAAACATCTAATTATATTTAATTTGTTCAGACATATTCTGATTTGTCTCTGGGGAAGTGGATCTTGAATTTGATCTTCTGGGCCACAGATGATAACATTACCATTGTGGCAAAAGACCCATTTTGACAGAGGTTCCTCTTGATATGATACCAGTTTGTTTTTTCTTTTGACTAGGAGGAATTAGCTTGCCAACGAACTGGCACCTTTCTCCTGCAATACAAGTTAGTTTGATCACTTAAAATTTCAAATTCTTGACTTATCCTGATGAGCGCAAGATGAAAAACTTTGGAAATGGATCCATCATCAGAAATATGCAAGTTTGATTTCAATGCCTGTGGAAGAATGTGTTATCTGCCATAGGGAAGATCATTGCATACATGCAACTTACTCACTTATCTCTTCCTCATAGTTGATCAGCTCCTTCCAGAGTTGTAGTGCTGTTTTTACCTGTTGAGGCACCACAAACATGATTTTCATTCCAAGCCAAATTTGAGAAAAATGGAAGCAATTGCACCATGGGCCCTCTATGGCCTTTTGACAACTTTGAACCTTTGAGTATCCTCTTCAAATTTGGCTGCTGTCAGAAATTTGTCACCATCCTCTGTTGACTGCATGATGACAGAAGCTGTGATCTTCACCCACTACAGAACCTTACTCTGTGAAGTCTTGCTTGGCTCAGTCTGTCATAGCACTAACTCTTCTACATCTTCCTCATTACAATAGTGCATCTCGCGAACAGATTACCCAAAGACATGGGGATAGCTTACAGAACTAATAAATTCTTCAACCAATGCCATCTGCATTTCAAAATCATTCCAGCTTTGGGCATTGAGATTCAGGATCCAGATGATACTTGTCTGCTTTCTCTGAAACTAAGCTCAAGGTCATTGTTGACCGCTCCTTCACGGTGTATGAGAAAATAGGCCGTTCACTAGACTCCTGAAAAAATAAGGTCCTCTTCAACCTTGTGTCTCAGCATGGCACCTCTCCAATTGATTAAGAGCAGTAGTACGATCTTTGTCTATTTTTGTTGAGATGAGATTCAAAAGTAGATTGCAAAATAGTGAGGGGCATGGATAGGGTGAGTAGCCAAGGTCTTTTTCCCCAGGATAGGAGAGTCCAAAAGTAGAGGTCATAGTCATAGAGATGTACAGCATGCCGACCAGTTATCCCAACCCTATCTAGTCCCATCTGCCAGCACCCAGCCCATATCCCTCCAAACCCTTTCTATTAATGTACCCATACAATTGCAACATTTAAGAGGCATTTGGATCAGCCTCCACCACTTCCTCTGGCAGCTCATTCCATACACACATCACCCTCTGCATGAAAAAGTTGCCCAGTAGGTCTCTTTTATATCTTTTCCCCTCTCATCCTAACTCTATGCCCTCTAGTTCTGGACTCCCTCATCCCAGGGAAAAGACTTTGCCTATTTACCCATTCCATGCCCCTCATAATTTTGTAAACCTCTATAACGTCATCCCTCAGCCTTCTACACTCCAGGGAAAACAGCCCCAGCCTGTTCAGCCTCTCCCTGTAGCTCAAATCCTCCAACCCTGGCAACATCCTTGTAAATCTTTTCTGAATCCTTTCAAGTTTCACAACATCTTTCTGATAGGAAGGAGACCAGAATTTCACAATATTCCAACAGTGGCCTAGCCAGTGTCCTGTACAGCCACAACATGACCTCCCAACGTCTGTACTCAATACTCTGACCAATAAAGGAAAGCATACAAAATGCCCTCTTCACTATCGTATCTACCTGCGACTCCACTTTTAAAGAGCTATGAACCTGCACTCCAAGGTCTCTTTGTTCAGCAACACTCCCTGGGACCTTATCATTAAGTCCTGCTAAGATTTGCTTTCCCAAAATGCAGCACTTCGCATATATCTGAATTAAACTCCATCTGCCACTTCTCAGCCCATTAGCCCATCTGGTCAAGATCCTGTTGTAATCTGAGGGAACCTTCTTCGCTGTCCAGTACACCTCCAATTTTGGTGTCATCTGCAAACTTACTAACTGTACCTCTTATGCTCGCATCCAAATCATTTATGGAAATAACAAAAAGTAGAGGACCCAGCACCGATCCTTGTGGCACTCCACTGGTCACAGGCTTCCAGTCTGAAAAACAACTCTCCACCACCATCCTCTGTCTTCTATTTTGAGCCAGTTCTGTATCCAAATGGCCAGTTCTCCCTGTATTCCGTGAGATCTAACCTTGCTAATCAGTCTCCCATGGGGAACCTTGTCGAACACCTTGCTGAGTCCATATTGATCACGTCTGCTGTTCTGCTCTCCTCAATTCCCTTTGTTACTTCAAAAAACTCAATCAAGTTTGTGAGACATGATTTCCCATGCACAAAGCCATGTCGACTTTCCCTTATCAGTCCTTGCCTTTCCAAATACATGTACATCCTGTCCCTCTGGATTACCTCCAACAACTTGCCTGCAGCCGACGTCAGGCTCACTGATCTATAGTTCCCTGGCTTGTCCTTACCACCCTTCTTAAACAGTGGCACCATATTAGCCAACCTCCAGTCTTTCGGCACCTCACCTGTGAATATCGATGATACAAATATCTCAGCAAGAGGCCCAGCACTCACTTCTCTAGCTTCTCACAGAGTTCCGGGTACACCTGATCAGGTACTGGGGACTTATCCACCTTTACCTGTTTCAAGACATCTAGTGCTTCCTCCTCTGTAATATGGACATTTTGCAAGATGTCACCATCTATTTTCCTACAGTCTATATCTTCCATATCCTTTTCCACAGTATATACTAATGCAAAATACTCATTCAGTATCTCCCCCACTTCCTGTGGCTCCACACAAAGGCCATCTTGCTGATCTGATCTTTGAGGGGCCCTATTCTCTCCCTAGTTACCCTTTTGTCCTTAATATATTTGTAAAAACCCTTTGGATTCTCCTTACTTCTATTTGCCAAAGCTATCTGATGTCCCCTTTTTGCCCTCCTGATTTCCCTCCTAAGTATACTCCTACTTCCTTTATACTCTAAGAATTCACTCGATCTATCCTGTCTATACCTTACATATGCTTCCTCCTTTTTCTTAACCAAACTCTCAATCTTTTTAGTCATCTGGCGTTCCCTATACCTACCAGCCTTTCCTTTCACTCTAACAGGAATATACTTTCTCTGGATTCTTGTTATCTCATATCCTGAAGGCTTCCCATTTTCCAGCCGTCCCTTTACCTGCGAACATCTGCCCCCAATCAGCTTTTGAAAGTTCTTGCCTAATACCGTCAAAATTGGCCTTTCTCCAATTTAGAACTTCAACTTTTAGATCTGGTCTATCATTTTCCATCACTGTTTTAAATCTAATCTAATTATGGTCGCTGTCCCCAAATTGCTCCCCCACTGACATCTGATGAAGGAGCGGCACTCCGAAAGCTAGTACTTTCAATTAAACCTGTTGGGCTATAACCTGGTGTTGTGATTTTTAACTTTGTACACCCCAGTCCAACACCGGCATCTCCAAATCATGACTTCATTAAAAAAGCATGTTAAACATAATTTTCCCTTAACAAATCCATTGCTAACTTTTAATTAACCTACATTCCCCAAATTTTGTCTCCATTACCATTTTCTTCAAATTTCGTCCACGTTAGCAGAGAAGTTCCTCATCTCAGAATTAAGTTGGTACTCCTTTATTGTGAGAAGTGTCCTCTGATCCTCCCTTGAAGGTACACATCATCTCAGCGTTCACCTTGACAAACCCTTAAGAATCATTTATGTTTCAGTGAGAGAATTTTTCATTCTCTGAATTGCCTCTCATGAAATAATAGCTTTCGTTAAATAAGGGGACCAATGCTGCTCATAATATTTCAGATGTGGTCTCTCTGGCACTTTGTACAGTTGCAATAAAACCTTTCTATTCTTATGCTCCAACCCCTCCACCTAGCCTTCCTGATTATCTGCTGCACCCATGCGCGAGCTTTGTGTTTGAAGTACAAGTATCCCAAAGTCCCTTTGCAGAAAATTGTAGCGCATTTTTTTTTTAAATAGTATTGTTCATTTGTTCTGTTTTCCAAAATGAACAATTTTGCATTTTTCCACATTATACTCCATTTGCCAATTTTTACCCACTTAACCTATCAATATTTTTTTGTAAACTGTTTGTATCCCCCCTCGTAAATTGCCTTTCCACCTATTTTTGTGCCAGCTGCAAATTTGGCTACAATACATTTACTTCCTTTCTCCTGGTTATGAATATATACTCTAAATAGTTATGGTCCCAGCACTGATCCCTGTGATACCTCGCCAGTCACAATTTATAAGCCTGAAAAGGAAACTTGCTGTTTCCTGCACATTGCAGATTGGAATGCCCGTCTACTGCCAACCTTGTGACCTCATTGCTTATAAATTTACTTTTTATGCGATATCTGATTAAATGTTTTCTGGAAGTCCAAATATAACACTTGCTAGTTCCCCTCGATGCATTCTGGTTGAGACATCCATAAAAGATGATAAATTAGTCATATTTCCCTTTCATGAAGCCACATTGACTTTGCTTAATTAGATTATCATTTTTCAAATGTGTTGCTATTATGTCCTTAATGATCAGCTCCAATACTTGACCAACAATAGATATTGGACTAATTGGCCTATAGCTATCTGCTTTATGTTGCCTCCTTTTTTGAATAGTGGTGTCACATTAGCACTCTTCCAATCCCCTGGTACTTTTCAGAATCCAAGGATTTTTTAGAAAATTACAAACAGTGCATCCGCCATCTTCGTAGCTATCTGTTTTAGGATCCTACAATGCAAGCATCAGCGGCAGGGACTTAGCTGTCTTTAGCCCTGTTAGTTTGTCTAATACTATTTCAGTAGTGATAGTACTTAATTCCTTTCCCATTTTCTTTAGTAGTAATGGGATGTTTGAAGTATTTGTCATCATAAAGACTGATCCAAAACATCTGCTTAAGTCTCTGCCATTTCCTTGTTCCCCAAAACTGTCTCCCCAAATTTGTTTTCTGTATTCACTTTGACACCTCTCTTTTGTGTCTTTAAAGAAGCTCTTATTGTCAATTTTTATACTATTTGCTAAATTGTCCTTTGTTTATTTTCATTGTCTTTTTAATTTATTTATCCTCCTTTGCTGGATTCTGCATTTATCCCACTATTGAGGGCCATTGCTGACTTTGGCCTCTCCTTAACATCCTTGGTTAGTCATGGATGGTTTATCCCTCTGAGAATTTTCACTCCTTACGACTCTCAGCAAAAAAGAAATCCCACTAAGTTACCACCTCAAATGTCTGCCAGTGTTTGCTTACTGTCGTTTCTCCAATCTGCCCAGTACACCAAAGCTAATTCTATTTTCATTTCATTGTAATTCCCTTGTTTTCGATCCATGTTTCTCACTCTTGGATTGAATATTAAATTCATCATGTTATGATCACTACTTCTGGGGGGATCTTGAAGGTCGTTTATTAAACCAGCTTCATTACTTATTACAAGGTCATTTATTAACCAAGCGATGTTACCTATTATCAGATCCAAGGGAGTCCACTTTATGACAGCTTGTTGTAGAAAACTACTATCCCTAATACATTCTGAATTCATCACAGCTACCCTTCCCCATTTGATCCAATCAACATGAAGATTAAAATTGCCCATAATTATTACTGTACTCTTTTTAGCCCCTCTTCTGATTTATAACCTTTCCTAAGAGAGGCTTCTCTTTGGGGATCTGTTCAGTACTCTTACCATCCTTTCCTGAATCATTCCTGATGAAGAGCTTATGCTCAAAACTTTGACTATCCTGCCCCTCGGATGCTGCCTGACCAGCTGTGCTTTTCCAGCACCACCCTTTTTGATCCGAGTCGCCAGCATCTGCAGTCCTCACTTTGTTCTAGTTGATTGTAACCTTACTGCGAAGCCTCTTCTAAGGCTGCCCACCTTGAAGAAGTTCTCCTCCCTCAACAAAGATCTCAGTGAGTCTCTCTCACTGCATCCCCCAGGTTGATTCCTTTCCTCTGAAGCTCTTCAACCAAGTCCTGAAGCAGACCGGCTACAATAGCCACATCTCCTTCCTCAGTGCCTGACTTTGGAACCAACTGATCCCACATGGACTCCAGACTACATTCAGGCCATCACAATTTGGACCTGACCAGTACCAACAACAAATCCAAAGCCTCCAGAAACTGTTTCCCTCCAGATCCGATCCTCTGCTGCACGCTCGCAGCCATGCGCCTTTACCTACTCTCTCTGCAGTTAGCCTTGCCCGGCTCAGGGCCACACTATCCCAGAACTGCAAAGGGCCTTCGCTGTTCTTCATCCTTAAAAGAATCCACGCACTTAACAAACGTACATTCCTGATGAAGAGCTTATGCTCGAAACATCAACTCTCCTGTTCCTCATGCTACCTGACTGGCTGTGCTTTTCCAGCACCATACTTTTGACTCTATCATTCGAGCCTAGATTGTGTCTCAACTATCCTCCGTTCATCACTTAAGTGCTAGCCGACAGACTTCTCAATCTCGTCTGTCGAAAGGCCAAATAACCCTGAATGTCAAGTTCCCAGTTTTGATCTTGTAATCATGTTTCTGTAATGGCTATAAATCTACTTATTTACCTTGATTAGCGCTAGTAACACATCTGCTTTATTCCAAATACTTTATGCATTAATATATAAACCTTTAAGTCTGTTCTATTATCAAATTTCCCTTTACTTCATTTCTTTGCTCCAATATGACATTCATTCATTGTTCTTTTTACGTTCAAGTAAAAATCAGTCCCATTACTAACCTACAATCCCACTTCTCCTTTACTTTTGATTTAAAAAATTTCCATGCAACTGAAACCACTCTCCCACTATTTAGTTTAAACCCTGTCTATAGTCCTAGTTATGCAATAAACCAGGGTTCAGATTGAGCCCATACCATTGGAACAGCTCCCTCCTTCCCTAGTACTGGTGCCACTGCCCCATGAATTTGAATCCATTTCTTTCGTACTAGTCTTTTGTCTTTAATCTTGTTGTCCCTGTGCCAGTTAACTTGTGGCTTAGTCTTGCACTTCTAAAATTCGGGAATTAACATTGACTAGAAACTGGATAGTACCAATGAAACAAATTGAGACAAGGTAAGAACATGTTGCAGGATGCAATTCTCTGGTGAGTAGCTCACTACCTATCTCGCCAAAGCTAGTACAGTGCACGCATGAATCAAAAATGTAACCAAATGTGCTCTGCTTTCCCTGAGCATGGCTCCTACAGCACAGCAGAAAAGCTTGCTTGATTAGCACCCCAACATTTTATCTCCCTCTCCTCTCTCGCTTGTTATTGGCTGTGCACTGGGAAACTGGATCAATGTCTCAGTTGTGGCTAGACTGTTTGCAATTTTGGCAGTAATTTTGAACTAAGGATCCAAGCTGTGTTTTCTTCACAAAAATTCACATCAAAGCTGTTTCAGGCATTCAAACCCCTTCACTTCATATTTGTCTATTTTAATAATAGCAAAATAGTGCAGAAGTTGGGTATCTGAAACAAACACAGCATCTGTAGAGTGAGAAACAAAGCTATCATTTTGAGTTCAATGACTGTTCTGAACTTTATTTTACCTAACAGTAAATTAGTCCTCACTTTTTCCTAAGAGAAAATTAGCTCCTGTTTCCTGCACCATAACATGACTAGATTTTTAAAAATACTTCATTTAATGTGAAGTACATTTAAATGTTATGAAATTGTGAAAGATGTTAGAACTGCAAGTCTTTTTCCTGTCATCTGAGCTTTCTGCAATCGTGAAGTCCATGATTAAGTGCATGTGCATGTATAGATCAGTAAGGATGCAGTTTTACACTTTGTAATTTGTAAGTGACTTCTCTGTTCCCAGTCGTTTTGAGTTGTGGCACTCACTATGTAATAACTGCAATATATATTTTTCATGGGCGGAGTTATGAATCCTTTTAAATATGATTATATAGCTTATGTTTTTGTAAGTAGGTTGTAATGATTATAACACCTCTTGATTTCTTTATATCTGTAAAAGATAATTCTTGGAGCATGCTTGTTAATATTTAACATGATTTACTCTTCTAGGTGTTTCCACTACCTCTATTATACCTGGGGAACCAACTTACAGGATTGCTCGGCACTAAGAAACTGAAGTATGTTTGAATCTATTTTGAGCTCAAGACAGTAGGGAAACTATTTTGTTTGACTTTTACTAATTTGGCTTAACTTTCATTTTCCAGTCTTCCAATGTTTACAGTTCTAAGGAGGTTTTCCATTCTGTTTACAATGATAGCAGAAAGTTTGTTACTTAAGTAAGTAAAAACATAATTTTAATTGTTTGCTTTAAATATTTGTCTTTGTTTCAAAACCGTGTATTTAGATGTCTTTTCACTCATTGGGCGAAGATCTGATTGAGAGTTGTGACATCCATAAAGTAAATTTGTACATGGGCAAATACAATTTTGTAGAAACTTTGTAATCGCTAAGCAGTTGATAGCTGAAGTCATGTTTCCCAAAAGTCCCGCTCAGCCAGGACTTTGTGTCCTCCATCAAAGATGGACAGGTTCTACAATTTAGACAGTTAATGACAGCAAGTAGCTGGTTTAGCTCCATTGTAAGGAAACAATAAAGGATTGTATCTCCCACATTACTCTAGTTGGCTGCCAATACAAACTCTTGTTGATTTTCAAAAAAATTATACTGTTATGAAAAAAAGTGGGATACCACTTTTAAATGACCTGGATGAGGGTATAGAAGGGTGGGTTAGTAAATTTGCAGACGACACTAAGGTCGGTGGAGTTGTGGATAGTGACGAAGGATGTTGTAGGTTACAGAGAGACATAGATAAGCTGCAGAGCTGGGCTGAGAGGTGGCAAATGGAGTTGACCGCAGACAAGTGTGAGGTGATTCACTTTGGTCGGAGTAACTGGAATGCAAAGTACTGGGCTAATGGTAAGATTCTTGGTAGTGTAGATGAGCAGAGAGGTCTGTGTCCACATACACAGATCCTTGAAAGTTGCCACCCAGGTTGACAGGGTTGTTAAGAAAGCATCCAGTGTTTTAGCTTTTATTAATAGAGGGATCGAGTTCCGGAACCATGAGGTTATGCGGCCGAACTTGGAGTATTGTGTACAGTTCTGGTCACCGCATTATAAAGAGGATGTGGAAGCTTTGGAAAGGGTGCAGAGGAGATTTACTAGGATGTTGTCTGGTATGGAGGGAAGGTGTTACGAAGAAAGGCTGAGGGACTGGAGGCTGTTTTCATTGGAGAGAAGAAGGTTGAGAGGTGACTTAATAGAGACATAAGAGATAATCAGAGAGTTAGGGTGGATAGGGAGAGCTTTTTTCCAAGTATGGTGACGGTGAGCACGAGGGGGCATAGCTTTAAATTGAGGGGTGATAGATATAGGACAGATGTCAGAGGTAGTTTGTTTATTGAGTAGTAAGGGTATGGAATGCTTTGCCTGCAACGGTAGTAGATTCGCCAACTTTAAGTACATTTGAGTCGTCATTGGACAAACATATGGACGTACATGGAATAGTGTAGGTTAGATGGGCTTCAGATTAGTATGACTGGTTGGCGCAACATCGAGGGCCGATGTTCTATGTACCCTGGATTACTTTTGTGATTTGTCATTAAATCTTGACATTAACTTCCTGGATCAAAAACAGCTGTTTTCTTGCCACAATATTGCTCCTCTATTGATAGAGGGCAACACTGGATCTATAATAGTCTATAATATCTGTACAAGAATTATTCTGTTCATTTTAAGAAAGTACTTTCAACAAACGTACAAATTGAAATGCTGAAAATATGTAAAATGACAAATCTCTTCCCATATCAGACTTTTTCTCAACTGTAGTGTTAATAATTGGTGGGCTATGTTGTCTTTCTACAATGTTTGGTCTTGTCATTTAATAAATGTGTATCCTGTATGCAGGAAGACAGTTCTGGTAAACATAATACGTACGTTTATAGCCAGAAGACAGTTGTTTAATATAAAGTGAATAAAATTATTTTAATCATCATTCTGTTTAGATTACATTCCCTACAGTATGGAAACATGCCCTTCAGCCCAACAAACCCACACTGCCCCTCTGAAGAGTAACCCACCCAGACTCATTCCCCTACTCTATATTTACCCCTGACTAATGCACCTAACACTAGGGGCAATTTATCATAGCCAATTCACCTGACCTGCACATCTTTGGATTGTGGGAGTAAACTGGAGGAAATCCATACATGGGAGAATGTGCGAAGTCCACACAGACAGTTGCCCGAGGCAGGAATCGAACCCGGGTCTCTGGCGCTGAGAGGCAGCAGTGCTAACCACTGAGCCACCATACCACCTTTATTTCAAGATAATGTATCTAAGATGTCATTCTTAGTTTGACAATTTGGTCTGCGATCTCATTTTTCTAGTTGTTGAGGCTGTATTAGTTCTTTTGTTCTTATGAAGCATCAATTTTGTTAGCGCGGATGAAATGATATCAGTCCGAGCCCAGAGTGCAGTTCAACAATCAGTAACGTTTATTGATACAGTAACACATGCGGAGACCAAACGAGGTCCGAATCTCGGCTGTTCTGCTGTTCCCGCACGCTGCTACACATTATATACCTTTCTTTGTCAGGATGTGAGGATTTTGAATATGAATGGGATGATAGTTCCCCATCATCGCTGGAGTAGGTGCAAATGGTGGGTTTCCTGCCGTCCCAGGAGAGTTGCAGTGTACACACAATAGGGTGCTAATTGGATTATGTAAACGGGTCCGGGTACTATCTGCTTGTCTCTCTCTCTCTCTGAGGGCTGGGGGCTAGCATCCCCCTTTGTTCCCTTGGGGTGCTGGTGTGTATTAGTCTGATCGTTCCTGTCTGGTGGATGCCTGTCCTTTGTGTCAGGATGGTTCTGTATTGATGAATATGGGTGTGTTTCAGTCAGTCTCTTGATTTGATTAGGTTAATTAGCTCCGGAGTTTCGGTCTATGAGTCATGGTTAGTGTCTGGCCTAGTGTGGATTTGATCTGTCCTCTGGCTCCCATCTCCCGGTCACGTGGGCGGACCAGCAGCTGCTGAGTTCTGTGGGTTTTAGCTGCGGCTGCCGTTTAAAACACAAAATGAATTCCTATAGTTTTACCAATGTAGGCATAGCCCCATGGCAAATGCGGGGCGGCTCTAATGCCCGCTTGCAGTCCCCCCTTTCGGCAAGGGGTTGGACACGTCCACACCCCCGATGCCGATATCTTGAAAGTTGGTTCCTTGCCCGGTACATTCCGCCAGCCGTCATGCTGCAGTCATGGGGCCTTTGGATAGTCCCGGGAGATGGTTACATTAACTCGAGCCCTGTGAGCTCGTGGTGCCTGATCGCCCGCCAGGAGTCTATGGCGTGGAGCATGGTCTTTCTGGCCTTTCATTTCTTGTGCTGAGGGCATGAGTGACATGCCACCAGGACCCAGGCCAGAGCCAGCAGTAACTGTATACCTACAATGGTGTGCGAGATGTTTCGGATCCAGGAATGTATGTTTACGTTTAGGCCCCAATCCCACACCCTCTGTGCCCAGCCCTGGGACTGCAGAGCTGTCTGTGTCCTCCTCTAGTTCCTTTATATGTGATTGCAACTGGTGGTCCAGTTTCACTGAGTGTCCTACCCGGGTCCTAAGCTCCGTAAGACCTCGGCCCAATGTGGGATGGGGGTTTTTTCGGGCTCCTGATATTCCCTGAGGGTGTCCCTGAATTTGTCGGTAGTTTGTATGGACTCGGGGTTCCATTGTCGGACCTCTGAGATGTGAGCTTGCCCAATCGTGACTGGGTGCCTGGGGGTGAAGCAGAACTCGTGCTGGGGAATCGGGCACTGCAGTCCGTTATACCAAAATAAGGTTTCAAGAGTGGAAACACAATACTGTCCCCTTCCACCATACCCCGCCCTAGTGAAGTGGGGGCCCGTGGGTTCGATTTCAAGGGTGCAGCCCTGTGTCCGGTTGAACCCGCATTCCGCTGTTTCACTCCTTTGTAAGGGGTGAGGGCAGATGGTAATTGCCCCCCACCACTTGCAGCCTGTAAGCGGCACCCCGTACACAGCGCCGTTTCGAGATATGGCTGTGTGGTGAGCTAAACGATATTTGAGGGAAGCGTTTTCCCGTATGACTCCGATGTTCTCAATGTGAAACAGGGGAAATGGCCAGACCCTGGGGTGACCACGGGGATCAGGAGGACAATCCCGACTCCTGTCGCCTCACTGACCTCACAGTCGGGAATCACTGGGTATACTCTAGCCATACCCTTCAGAGTCCGGCTGTCGAGCGGCCCGGAGCGCCCCGCAAGTGAGGCCAGTTTGGCGCTGTCGATCCAGTCGGGCACCTCCCCCCTTTGGACCTGGTCAAGATTATGCCGGATCTGGGCTACCATCCACAGGCCATACACATGGCACAGCTGCCCCTCGTGGATATGGGCCGTGTTTTCTCTTTCCCGGTCTATAAGGCGGTTAATGGTGTGGGTGTGTGTTTCCAGGACTGCAATGCCGTCGAGGTGGATGTATGCTCCCTCTTCCCCCAGGAGTGCCTGGTCTGCCTGATTTGTGAGAGACCTCTGTAGCAGGTCCCTCATTAACCCTTTTAGTTGCTCGATCTTTTCGTTAAGGCCCTGGATGTCTAGGGAGTTTACTACGGATGTCCCCGTGTTGAGTCCTGTGAGAGCATCGTTGACTATGTCCGTCTGTGTCGTGTGTGTGTGTTATGTATGTCGGTCCGGTAGTGGGTTGCCCCCATGGCGTCTATGGCCCTCTCTATAACCACCTTCCCCATCATGGCGTATAGGTTGCGTACCTGTGCTGTGCAATAGTCCAGTACCCGGATGCCCGATATATTGACCAGCACAGGTTCGACCTCGTGTCGGACGTTGTCATAAAGGGCCTCTCCCTCATCCCACAATACCGGTCCCCCTGCGGGCCCCGGTCCCAGAGAGGGGAACGGCAATATCCCTGGAGTCGCGGTCGGGGGTGGTGTGGTTGGGGCGGGTGGAAAGCACAAATTAAAGGAGATTACCGCGGCATTGGTGGGCTCATAATACCCGCAAACAGACAGATCCCGTAAAGTAAAAGCATCAAAGGCCGGGGCAGAGGCGAGGTCCTCCGGCATGGCACACATTGTCCCAAACATGCCACCCCCCAAGTCCATTGCCTCAGCACGCCGGAGGCAGGTCGGCCGCGGGTCGCGCTCCGAAGTGCAGAATAAACAGTGTGTCTGTACGCCCGGGAGGACCTCCAGCCAGGCGTTTTAGAACGCATTGATCTTGTTGGGCTTGTCCCTTGCAGGAATACAGATGGCGCCGGACGCGTTGAAGGCAACACCGTGGCGGTAGAAGTTGTCATGTATCTCGGGGAAAGAAGGCATCAGTCGTAGGGCGAAGAGGAGAGCGGTGCACCGGTGGGAAGAGAGGGAGAGAGAGGGGCACCCTTACCAAGGGTGTAGGGTTAGTGTGTGTAGGAGCAGGACCCCCTGGACCGGTCCGCCCGTCGCGCTGTAAGGAGAAAAAGGAGGCGGTTAGAATCAAGTCTAAGGGGCGGGGGGGGGGTGAAAGGAGTGTCTGTCCGGTCGGGGCTTAAGGGAAGGGTTAAAGCTGGGACCAGTGTTTCCATCTGCTCTTTCCTTTCATGTCGACACAGGCGCAAGTGTTGCTGGTGAGGATGATTTTGTGCGGTCCCAACCACGGGGGGGGTGAAGCCAGGCCGGTTGGGGGCGGCCCTGACCAGGACTTTGTCCCCAACGCCGGGAAGGGGTTGGGCGGGCAGATACGGTTGCAGTTTTGTCTGGTCCCTAATGTCCTGCTGATCGCGTGCAGTTTGTCTAAGGGCCTGCAGCTGCGCGTCCAGCTGCCTGATATAGCGCGTCATCCTGTCCCTCAGGGGGGCCATGTCTTTTCTCTCTCTTTCCCCCCCCCCCCCCCCGACCATGACGTTCTCTGGTGGTCGCATGGCCCTCCCCGCCGCTTTGAGAGTCCGGTTCATGCGCTCGACCATCCCAGAGCTCTCTGGATGGAACGGGACGTGGAAGCACTGTCTGATGCCTAGGAGGCGGCAGGCCAGTTTCATCGCGCGCCCAGTGAAGTGCGTGCCCTGGTCCAAGTCAATCTGGAGGGGGGCCCCCCAGCGCAGGAAGATGTCGAAGGCCAGCACTCTCGCCACGGTGGCGGATGTACAGTCCCGTGTAGGGAAGGCTTCTACCCAGCGCGTGAAATGGTCAACGATCACCAGGCAATACTTCTTGCCAAGGCTGGAGGGTAGGGGGCCTGTGAAATCAACTTGGAGGTTCTCCCAGGGCCCCTTGGGCCATGGCTGGTGCGCTAGGAGAATGCGCAGGGGCCGCCCCAGGTTGTGCTGGGCACAGACAACGCATCGGTGGCAGTGTTTGGCCACGTCGCGGACGAGGCCGGGCCACCACCAGTCGGTCTGGAGCCTAGCAAGCGTTCTGTCACGGCCCGCGGTGGTCTGGCTCGTGGTGTAGTTGCATCAAGGTCGTTCTGATGGCCGCGGGGGCCACGACCCTGTCGCCGTGCCGCCACACACCATCAGGGTCGCGGGCTGCGCCCTTTGCCAGCTAGTCCTCTACCTCTCCGGGCTGTGCGCAATCCAGATACTGGGGTCAGCTCCTGGGACGGGGGCCGACGCTACTCAGTCTTTGCGTCGGGCGAGCAGCTGGCCCCGACTGAGTTGATCCCAGTCAGGGGTGATCGGTTTCGGGCTAGGGCTGCGGGGTTTGTGTGGAGTTTGCACATTCTCCCCGTGTCTGCGTGGGTTTCCTCCGGGTGCTCCGGTTTCCTCCCACCATCCAAAGATGTGCAGGGTCAGGTGAATTGGCCATACTAAATTGCCTGTAGTGTTAGATAAGGGGTAAGTGTAGGGGTATGGGTGGGTTTCGCTTTGGCGGGTCGGTGTGGACTTGTTGGGCCGAAGGACCTGTTTCCACACTGTAATCTAATCTAATCTA
>NC_057720.1:55914178-55925745 GCF_004010195.1 Chiloscyllium plagiosum
CGGTCACGTGGGCGGACCGGCAGCTGCTGAGTTCTGTGGGTTTTAGCTGCGGCTGCCGTTTAAAACACAATGAATTCCTATAGTTTTACCAATGTAGGCATAGCCCCATGGCAAATGCGGGGCGGCTCTGATGCCCGCTTGCAATCTTAAATAAGTTGTCCTGGATTAAGACCATTTTCTTGGTACTATAAGTTCAGAAAGTAGCTTTCGAGGAAACACTCATCATTTAATGATTTTGAGCCCAGCAGTCATTTATTAATTTAGGAAACAGTCTAGTAGTCTATGACTATAAGCAGGTAACAAGGATGCTAACCTAACCACAAATTATCTGTGGGCCTCTGCTAGTCTAAATTATTAAGAGCATTTAATGATCTTGGGCTCATCACCAAAAGTATAATAGCAGGGCTAGCCAGGTTAATTCTCTGACACGAGGATTGAGTAATCTCAAATAAGGGAGTAGAAGAAATCTAGATGAGCAAAACATTTTTCTTTAAATGCTGGGTCTTGCCTCATGACATTCTTAAAATTTTCTACCAATATACATTTCCTTTTTTTAAATATATAATGGGTTTTTTAATAAGTAAGTATTATAATACAGTGTCAAGACAAGTAAACATAGTTTGCATTGTCTTAATTAGGAGGGAAGCCATTTGGGAAGTTCTTTGTAGTTTTAAAGTAGGATGTTATCAATACTTATGCAAGAAAATCTACAGTTTAAAACAGTAAACATGTGCACTAGAGAATTCTGCTTTAGTGTTGGGCATCCAACCACCTGCAGTTGTATGCAGACTGAATAGAAGCACAAATATTGTCAAGATTGTTGTCTAGTAGTTGAAATTGATCTTTCAAAATGTTAAGATCCTTTTCCTTGAACCTGCCTTATTTCTTATTTCTAGCCTCTCTTTCTGCCTTCTGATTTATCTGCCCACGATCTGTCATCCTATAGTATGTTTGGTGTTATCATTGCTGCATGTATGTAATCAAATTATTGCTATTTTAATCTTAGAATATTGTATAATACATTAAACTACTTTAAGATTTGAGAGTTTTTCTTACTATTTCGTTGCTGTGAATCATGATTGGAAATGTTTATCCTATTGAAAATCGATGTAATAATAACCTAGCTTTAAAATATTTCTCATTTGTTTCTTATTGCACCTTTGCATTTATAAAGCCTTCAAAGGAAGAAACATCACAAGCAATTCAATCACATTCAAATGTGAAGCTAATTATTTTTTTCTTCCGAATTTCAGTAAGAACTTCTCTTGGTCTGTACAGGTGACTGTCTTTGCAATGATACTTGGTGCATTTATTGCTGCCAGGTAAGATTGGCTAACTCATAGAATCATTTGAATATTACAGCATACTGCCTATTTAACGCAGCAAGTGTGTCTGGGCTTTTCTGTGCACTGTTTATTGAGTGTAATCCCAATTTCCCATCTCATTGTCCTGCTCACTTATGTTGTTTGGAAAAAATATTAGTCGCATTCTCTTTAAGAAAAGATCATGGAATTAATGGAATTTAATGTATTAAAGTAAGCACCGTAACACCTACTTCAGGTAGTTACTTACTAAAATTCATTCTTTTATGATCTTTAATTTGTCTCTTTCAGTGTCCATTTTATTAAGAATCTGGCTGTACAATTTTTCTTGGCTACAGTTGCTTCGCTTCTCTTTTGAGAATAGTGGGACAGGAGCTGTCTCAGTTCTTTGTGGATACTATTTTTTGGAAATAGCCATTCTGCTTCAATCATATTGGCCATTGCTGTTTGTCCAGGGCCCTAGGTGTAGTCAACTTCCCTCCAATAGTTTCAGGCAACAAGCTCTACTTGGGAGGAGATATGTGGCCTGCATATCTACAAGGCAAGTGACCAGATTGCTAGTAAAAATGTACCCATTATTTCCCCTGTAAGACATTGATCTCATGGATTGCAACTATATTTTCAAATACATAAATTCTTTTTCTGAAAAAAAATTTTAAGAATAATGTGAGCACTAGAAAACTTGGTAAAGGTTACTGAATGATTTGGGCCAATTGGTTATTAATCAAAGTATGTGGAACAGGAAAGTTTTCATATTGGATTCAGATGAAGATTTTGATGTCCTTGAAATAATAAAACTTGGAGATCTCCTGAGAAATTAATATTCTAAGGACAAGATTAGTGGTTTGTGTATTTCTGTTTTATTGTACAAATGCAAAAAAATACACTGCATTTTCTTTCAGTTCTGACATGGCATTTGACTCATTTGGATATGGATATATTCTTGCAAATAATGTGTTAACAGCTGCTAATGGAGCTTACGTAAAGCAAAAATTGGAGTCAAAAGTGAGTACTTCTTGAAAATTTGTTTCAAAACCTGATGATTTATTTTGAAATATTGAAAAATGTTCCAAGTTTTCAAATATTTAGCCTTTCCAATCCTATGAAACTATATTCCATTTACAATTGTGGTTTTAGGGTTTACGGTGAAACTACTTATGCAGTTATTTGTAATCAGATATGTTTTCACTTTTTGGCTTTTGCTTTCCTAAGGAAATAAAAAAAACAGGGTTTAAGACACATGGCATGAATAAGTTCTGCTGTTGACTATTGACACTAGTGAAATTTGACTTCCCCAATTTTCTGTCATTGCCTCTTTGAGGGTATTGAAGTGGCAGCACAGAAATTATAACCTGCATATAATAACTTAACCATGTGGCTAATCAGGAATTGAGATGAGTGACAAAATTGGATCTGTTCTCCATGTTTATGGAAACATTTTCCAAAAGGAATGACTGAATAATGTTAAAGATTAGGAAGGTCGTTTTTTTTTGTCCCCCTTGCCCCCAGACTTCCTCCTTGGGGGCAGTAAAGCTTAGTATCAGGTTATGTTTGTTGCTGTGTATTCCAAAATTTTGTGTAGGTATGTAATAACATATGTATAAATCCTGTCCCTTCAGTGTGTTTTCTATTGATCTCACCAATTGATAGTTCAAATGCACTTCTTACTTTTCTGCAATCATTGTTACTGTTGCTGCCAGTATTGTAGCAGTAATGTATTTTATCCCTATTGTATAACTCAGTTGCTAATTTCTGAGGAACTAATGAGCATAACCCTGAAGATAAAGCACCATCACTTGCTGTTTCCCTTCCGATCACTGGCACAGAAATTGGCATCTCGCTTGACTTAATGAGTTGAAGGAAATAACACTAGGATTTTTCAACAGAGTTGACCAGATCCTTGTGGCATGGAAGGCCCAGGCAATAGTTAAATGGAGAGTCTGCTCATGTAGTAGTTTTGCGGAAGAGGAGCAATGTAGGCATTACAGGCCACAGTTTTTAAAATAATAATTCTTCTCTGCAGGGAACTCAGCATATGGTGAAGTTTATTCATGATTTTTTGGCTTCATCTCACAGATAGTTGAAAGGTGTTTCGGTCTGTCAGCAGGGTAGTGAGTACTTGGTTAATAAATGTGTAAGCTACTTGTGTGCTGAGAATATTGCAGTTCTGGTGAACCTTCAGTGTTATTCTTATGAAAATATGACATACCTTTCAGGAGAGGCAGACAGGGGCTTTACACTTAAAAGAAGGCTGGTGATGTCTGAATAAAATCTTTCATGTTGTCAACCTGAACAAAATTATTCACATATTTGCTTTGTAGCAAAGAACTAAACTAAAACCTATTTGTAATATCTTAAGAAATTCAGAAGAACTTTCTTCACCCAGTGAATGATGAGAATATGGAGCTCACTATTATCACTGCTCACTATTGTCTTTTATGGGGGATGCATTTATCAGTGCATGTAGAGGAATGCTGGATAAGCCCAAGGTATACTAAAAATAGTTATGCTGTTCAAGGCAGATGACGAACGATGGGAAGAGGCTTTCTGGAGCATAAACCCTGGCGTAGACTGTTAGGCCAGAAACAGCTTGTTTCTAAATAATGTAGAGGGTGGTAGCATTGTGGTAATTGGACTGGTAATACAGATGCTTTGAATACATAAATCCAGTCATGCCAGCTGGGAAGAATTTAAATTCAGTGTATAAATTTGGACTAAAATGTATTCTCATTACTAATCATGAAACCACCAGATTGTTGTTAAATTGTTCTTTAGGGAATGAATCTGCTGTTCTTAACAGGTCTGGCCTAAATCTGAATCTAGACTCTAAGTGATTCTTAACAGTCCTCTGAAATGGCCTAGCAAGTCACTGTGTACAATTGCTATAGAGAAATTGAAGGAAACTTAACTGGATGGACCACCTACCATTGACTTCGGCATCAGAAGCAACACCCTGCTCAACACTGCAAAGTCCTCCTCACTAGCATCTGGGACTCCTCACTTAGACCTGAGTGACAAATTTGGAAGATTAGTCAGGCATAACCTGACCGTCATAGTTATCTCTCTTGCACTCAATGGCTCCAGACTCCTCATTCCCCATCCCTGGGTATGGTAGGACAACCCATCAGAGATGACAGCATAGTCATATATAGCAATGCGTATACTCATTTGTTTTCAACAAATCAGACTGTAGGTAACTTTATGGCATCAGGTCAAAATGAACAAGAGAACCTCCTGATTGTCATCCACTATCTTCGATAATTCACTGCTCCTCTGTGTCACATTGGAAAAGACTTCAACAAAAGCACGTAATGTAATTTGGAAGGGGAATTTAAATATCCTTCACCATGAGTGGCTCAGTAGCACCATGATAGACCAAGCTAGCCAAATCCTAAGTGATACATCAACCAGATTGTTCCTGTAACAAGTGGTATGAGAGAACTGACGGGAGTGGAAGTACCACCTTCTAATTTCTAAACTCTGGCATTTTAATTTCTGCTTGCTTTTAATTTGTCCCCAAGTCAAAACTAAAATTTGCTCAAATGTATAATTTAAACCAGGAATTAAATGATTCTGACACCATTAACATCCTAAAGGTTGCACAGATCAATTTCAAACTGGGTCAGTCTTAAAAAAAATAATGTAAATGCAACAGCGTGTAAGGAGCTGCGAGTCTGCTGTAACTATCCATCTAATTCCCAAAGCCTATCCTTCTGTTTACAAGGCATTACTTAAGAGTGTGATGGAATACTGTACTTGTCTGGATGAGTGCACTCAAATTCAATACAGGGTAAAGCATCAGTACCCTACTTCATTGGTATCCTACTATTGTCTACAGTATGCATTTTGATAACTTGGTAATGCTGTTTTGAAAGCACCTTTCAAACCTGTGACCCCTACTAACTAGAAGGATAAGGACAACAGATATGTGGAGCCATTGTCGTTACCAAGTTATACCTCGTCGTTTTGTCTTAGAACTACATTACAGGTCCCTCTATAACTCTGGATCAAAATCTTGGAACTCTCGCCCTTAGCATTGTAGGTGTATTTATATTATTAGAGTATAGTGCCGCTAGAATGTGGCTTATCACCATTTCTTCAAGAATATTTTGAGATGGGCAATAAATATTGGCCTTGCCAATTGTGCTGAAATTGCAAGAGCAGGTGAGAAAAATATTCAACGATCAACTTTGATATTGGAGCAGATAACTTTATGGTTAAGAGAAGAGCTATTTGATCAGTTGAACATGAAGGTTAATGCAGGGATTGTCCGGCTGAAGTTCTTCCTTAAATTGTTGCTGTAACGTTATGACAATATGTCTTAAGGACTGCTGTCACTTGCCATTTGCTATTTTATCTTTCGCCTGTCTGGCAAGGGACCTGGTGGCAAAAAGGACAGGTTCAGATCAGAGCAGCAGACTATGCTTTACTAGCTATTGCAGATCATCTAGGAAACAGCAGAATTATGTGATGATGTATGTAAAGAATCAAAGCTTCCTTGTACATTGTTCCTCAGACTGTAGAAATATTGTTTTCATCTACAGACTAAGATGTGCTCTCTCTTTTTGAATAGTACAGAGGAGGCCCTTTGGCCTAACAAGCTTGTACCACCAAAAATCTACTGTATCCTACATTAGCGCTAATTTCCTGCTCTGGGCCCATAACCTTGAATGTTGTGCACTTCAAGTGATCAGCCAAGTACTTGTGAAAGACTGAGAGGTTGTCTGTCTTAACTAGCCTCCTGAAAAGTGCACCCCCTCTGGGTGAAAAAAAAAATCTTCCTTCAATCCCCTATAAACCTCTTAACTTCCACTTGAATATATGCCCCTTTTTTAATTGACCCTTCAACTAAGGGCAACAGCTACTTTCTAATTACCCTGTCTGTGCCCTTCATAATCTTAATACACCTCAATGAGGCCCTCAACTTACTTTGCTCTCAGGAAAACAACTCGATCTTATGCAGCCTCTTTTATAGCTGAAGTGTTCCATCCCAGGCACCATCCAGGTGAAATGAAAACATGTTGCTGAAGAAACTCAGCAGATCTAGCAGCATTTGTGGAGAGTAAGCAGGATTAACATTTTAAGTCCAGGGACGACTCTTCAGAACTGGTGATAGTTAAGAAAAGGTGGTTTATATGCCCAAGACAGGTGGGAGAGTATGTATGTGATAGGTGGAGATGGAGCCCCGAGAGATAGAAAAACCAGTAGACAAAGGGATGGCTAATAATAGGAGAAAGAAAAGCTGGTAATTGGGACTAATAAGTGAAAATGGGTTGACTGTACTGAAAGTACCCCATGTCATGACAGGGCCTTTGGGTGTTGGTGGATAAAGGACATAAAAGTGTTCAGGCCCGAAAAGTGTTGAACTCTATATTGAATCCTGAAGACTGCCCAAGAGGAAAATAGCCTTCTGAATTTCCTATGTATCCCCTCCCAGCGATGGTGGTCAGAATATAATTGACAAGCATGTTCATTCATGGGGTCCCATCTAGACGAACTTCACTGATCTAAAATATGTATTATCTGCACAGTATTCCAGCTGTGGCCTAACCAAAGTGCTGTACAGCTCCAACGTTTCAGCCCTGATCTTCTAATCTGTGCCATGACTGACAAAGGAAAGCATCCCATATGCCTCTTTAACTGCCTTATTAATGTGTCCTTCTGGGATCTGTGGGTAAGCGCCCCAAGGTATCTATGTTCCTTTGATCTTCTTAGTGTCTTGCCATCCCTTGTCATGTTCCTTTTTAAGTGGATCACCTCACATTTAGCAGGGTTAAATTTCATCTGCCATTAATGTGCCCATCTGTCCAATCTGTACATGGTCTGTAACCTGACACTTTCCACCTCATTGTCGACCATCCAGACGTGTGTGCACGTGCACACGCAAACTGCCCCCACCACCACCTTCTCATCAACACAATTTATAAACGTAAGTAGTTGTGTTTCATTAACGCGAATTTGAATTGTATTGGTTACAACCCAATTCTGGTCCCATTAGTTTAAATGGTGCTGTGATTTTCTTAATGCAGGATTATAAGAGAACAGAACTACTGCATTATAGCAGAACTGACTGTACCACAAACAGTAAGGGACCAAGTACTGGTCCCTGTGGCATGCCACTGTTCATTGGGCTCCAGCCGCACGAACAGCCTTCTATCATTGCTGCGTTTTCAGTCAATAAGCCAATTTTGGATTTATCTTGCCAAATTATTCTGGATCACATGAGCTGTTTTCATCAAGTTTCCCATTTGGGATCTTGTCAAAGACCTGCTCAAATCCATATAAACTGTCAAATGTACAATCCTCATTCAAAAATCCGGATGTTGCTTTTTCTCAAAATTCCTGTGGACTTGTTAGTCATGACCTCCTTCTGACAAAGCCATGCTGACTATCCCTGATCAAACCTTGCCTCTAAATGGAAGTTAATTTTCTCCAATATTTTTCTACCACTAAGGTTAAACTCAATGGTCTGTAATTCCCTGATCTGTCTCTGCCACCTTTTCTTATAAAGTGGATCCACATTAGCACCACCTCTGTAGCTAGAGATGATTTAAAAGTTTGTAATTTCCTCCTGCATCCCCATAGTTGACTGGGATACGACTCATCTGGACCTGTGGATATATCAGCATTTAAATCCATTAAGTCTCCATACCACCTCAATTCTTGTGTTAATCTGTTCAAGAACCTCATAGTCCATCTTTTTGAATTCTGTGCTTGCATCCTTCTCCTGCATAAAGACATTTGAAGTACTTAATACTCTGCCACTATCCTCCAGTTTCATGCACAGATTTCCCTCTTGATCTCTACTAGGTTGTAACCTTTCCCTAATTATTCTCTTCCCCTTGAGATACTTGTAGAATACCTTGGGATTCTCCTTAATCTTGACTGTTTTCTCATGCCCTGCCTTTGTTCTCCTAATTGCTTTCTTGAGTTCTGCCCTGCACTTCTACATTCTTATAGGGCCTCTGCTTTGCTCCCTTTGTACCTGTTTTTCTACAGAATAGAATTTCTAGGATGACCTTTATTTTAGAACCTACAGAAGTAAACTGTTGATTTAGAGTTTCACATTTCCCTTGCCTCTTTGCAATATCTGTATCATTTCTCTTGTGAAAGTGTGTGGAAATCACTTATTTAAGAACTTTTTAAAATTTATCATTCTTCTTTATTACCCTATTTTGAGTGATAAAGCAAGTGTCTCTTTAGTGTTCAATTTTCAGGCTCTGATCCACTGAGTGGATACTCTGCTTGAGATTAAATGCTTGGTTGACTGGATGGTAACACAGATGGAAATTGTCAAGTATATATAATAAGGAAAACTTAAAGCTAATCCTCAAAGTTGATAGAATTTTGCAATCATTTTCAGTTCGAATTTTTCAGTATTTGAGATTTTAAAAAATACTTCATATTTAAAAGAAACACATTTTTCTTACTCGAGTGATTTTCTTTTTGTTTCTTTGGTTTACTTCTTTCAGATACTTTTATCTTGGAACTCAGATCTTCAAGTTTCAAAAATGGTTTTTACAGTGCCATAGCTGTTGCAGTTGTTGCTGCTTGTTCTTTGTGAAGGCCAGACAGCTGAATCCTATCAGTATTGATTAAGGCTTAAAATCAAAATGTATCCATTCACTTCAGATGTTTCTTACACTGTGTTATAGTGACATAATATTTGGTTGATTTAGAAACAGCATGGAAGCCTATAAGGTATTTAAGAGATCATAGTAGAAGATGGTGGCAGATTCTGTTTAATATATGCATATAACTCAAAGTAAGTGCATACTGAGAGTTGAAACAAAGAATGCGAGCAAATCAAATTGAATGGCATTTGTGATGGTGACCTCCAGAGGGAAGACCAGGATTGACATCCTCTTGGCACTTCTAGCTGAAGATACTTGCAAATGCTTCAAGAATTTCCCATACAGAGGAAATACTCTTCTCAAACATTCATCCTATCAAACTCTTATTGAAATGATCTCATCTCAAATTTCACCCAGCCATAAATCTCCCTGTTTTACATCTTTCTATGAATTAACTTTCGATTTCTGAAGATTTAAGTGGTTTTCTGTAATGGGATTCTGAAAGCTTCTCGCTTTCAATTATGGTCTCACCTTGCATCTTAAAGAATGTTAACATAAGCACTTTTCACTTTGTACCTACTTAACAAAATTGAGCTAGTGTTTTATAAAAATGTTTTTTCTTACAATTGAAGTTTTAAATAGATTTTCATTTACAATTCTGGGTATCTCCATGTCTTTGTAACGAGTTTAGAAATATAGAAAATGGGAGCAGGAGTAGGTTATTCAGAACATTGAGCCCACTTTGCCATTCAGCATTTCATGGCTGATCCTCCGTCTCAATACCATTCTTGAAGTGCTGCTATTTTTTGTGTCTTCAGCCAAAATGCATAACTCTCATTAAGTTCTGTACTTGCTTTTAGTTGAATATACCTCTGCCAACTATGTTCTGCAAATAAATTTTATTGTCCTTTTTGTAAAATTGGCTGCTTTTTGTTCTTAGTGAAATCTGGTACAGCACACCTATGCTGAATACCATTTTTTTTGTATATCCAGCTTTAACCTCTGGAACACATTTCTTACTCTTCTGTGTTCCAGCAGCACCTGATTACCTGACCCTTTGATTCCCCTGCCTGTTGACCAGCTTTTCTACTCTCTGCCCTTTTAAATATTTTTTTAAAATAATCTCCAGCTCACTCCTCATGAAGTGCCATATCCACTACATCTCTTAGGTTCTCTTTACCTGTTCAAATAGTCACTTTAGAAAAATCATAACTCTTAGATTTGTTAATCATGTCTTATCTTTTAATAAATCTATTTTGTATGTATTTAAATAGCCAAAATGCCTCTACATATTCATCTGATTTCATCTTGAATAATGGATATCAAATTATTTCCCACAGCTGATGTAACATTAACTGGTCTACAGTTTTATTGCTATTTTCCATGAACATAGTTGTTATATTAGCAAGCCTCTGTTTCCTTGGCACAAGTTATATGTCTGAAGACTGAAAAAGTTCCTGTCTACTGCATTCAATATCTTTGAGTCCAGGCTAGATTATGGTGACTTGACAATTTTGTGTTAAATTTTAAAACTCAGTTTCTTGCTTGTCTCTCAACAGTCCAACATTTTATTAATTACTATATTAACCTTTGAGAGTTTTCATACTGCATTTAACTGATAGCTATTTCCCTTGGAATGCTTTAACATTGAGTAACTGAGTTTGATTTTTTTTGCATCTTTTAAGGAAATGTGGATACATGTTTGAAGCTGTGTCTACTATTGACTATGACTATAAGATTGCAGGGAAGTAATTAGTTTTTGTAGGTGACACATGATGGGACATCTTGTATAAATGTTTTTGCCTTTCTTCTCAGTTATTTATCAAGAGCAATGTATGAGTAATTTACTGCCAACAGATTTAGTTATTGAACTGCTTCTGCTCCAACAATACAAAACAAAGATGCAGATTTTGACTCCTTACATACTTCATACGCTGTGTTTTTAAAAAAAAATCATATGGACAGGAAATTGGTCTGCAGGAATTTTTAGTGTAATGAGATATACGTAGAACCTTAATAACTATGCTATAGGAATGTAATTTAGTGTTGGAGGTCAATCATCTCAATCCTAAGGTTCCTAGGAACACTTCTCTGTTCGCCTCCGAGCTTACTTTTTCCACCAAGACTCTCACCGACCCGTCAAGGATCCCTTCTCCTGCCTCCAACACCCCATCCAACCGGACACCCCTTGCTGGCCTGTTACCACCTCGATCTCTTTATTTCCAATTGCCACCAGGACATTGACTGCCTCAACCAGCCTACCACCCCTCACCCACTCAATCACCCACCCTTGCAGAGCGCAGCCTCCATTCCCTCTGCCCCAATCCCAGCCTCCCCATCAAGCAGTGGACAAGGGGGCGCGGTGGTAGTTGGCGCACTGACTTCTACACTACTGAAGCCAGGTGCCAACCTGTGGGCACTCTCTCCTACTGCCCCCTTGACCATGATCTCACCTACCATCATCAAACCATCATCTCCCAGACCATGCACAACCTTTTCACCTCAGGGATCACCCACTCACACCTTCCATCCTCGTCGTCTGGGAACCCTGCACTGCCTGATTCTACCTCCTACCTAAAAACCTCAAACCTGACTACTCTGGTTGGCCTATCGTCTTGTCTTGCTCCTGTTACACCAAACTCATCTCCACATACATTGATAGCGTGTTCCA